>NC_091832.1:19311953-19614983 GCF_037783145.1 Equus przewalskii | reverse complement strand
CAGCTGGGAGTGTAGATCACTAACCAGGGGCATAATAATACAAACAAAACTTCTATCCATCAGACCCAGGCGCCTCACTTCAGTCACAATCTGAGAAAGTCGAATTTCTTCCCATTAAACTCCAAAGACACTGAGGTCCCTGGATGGGAGATTTTCTTCTACAAGGGGACAAAATCAAGAATAATAGGGGTGGGGCCGGCCCGGTGGCGCAGCGGTTAAGTTCGCACGTTCTGCTTCTCGGCAGCCCGGGGTTCGCTGGTTGGGATCTCGGGTGCGGACATGGCAGCGCTTAGCATGCCATGCTGTGGTAGGCGTCCCACATATAAAGTAGAGGAAGATGGGCACGGATGTTAGCTCAGGGCCAGGCTTCCTCAGCAAAAAGAGGAGGACTGGCAGTAGTTAGCTCAGGGCTAATCTTCCTCAAAAAAAAAAGAATCATGGGGGCTTACGACCAAAGATGGGCCCACAGACACACACAGCTTCAGAGCCAGAGTATTACAAAGGTTTTAAAACCCCTGTCCTCCAATAATCCTGGAAGTTATTCATGTATGACTTACAGGCTACAAAATTCAGATTTCTGCCCTCAAACCTTCACATTAAATAATCTTCTACTTAAATCCAGTAGAGGGCTAGAAGCTAGTAATGCCTACCTCTTGTACTCTGCATTCTTCCTTTCTTTAGGAATGTCAAATAACTGGTCAAAGATGGACAGGTATGTGATATAATCCAGCTTCTGCAAAGAGAAAAGAAATGACAAGAGATTCAGTTAGGTGTTTGCACAAAGTTACAATATAATCCCCAATAAATGAGATCAAAATTAAGTGTCGCCTAATGAAATAATGAGGCCCAGCTTATTCTTTTCTTTTCCATCACTCAATTCCTATACTAACTGTGGTGTTAATTCCACTGGACTGAGTAGAATACTAGACACATAATTAACCGCAAAATAAAGATCAAGTTAATAAATCGTAAACTAAAAGAAACATTTGTCAAACACTTACTACATGCCAGACACTTGGTTAAAGACTCTGACACCCACCACATCCTAAATTAAGGTTCCGGAAGCTGCTATTTTGTTCACTCATTCAGTCATTATTGAGCATCTCTGGACTAAGAAAATGGAGACAGATGAGAACAAGACAGATAACAGGATCTGCCCTTATGGAGCTCAAAGTGTAGTCACTGAACTTTTGGGACATTTGCTCACAACTCTAAGGGGACCTTAATCATATACTTCCTTGCGACCTTTCTGAGACTGTCATGTTAGATCTCATCTCTTGTGATTAAGTTATTTTTTAATGTCTTTTAAAACACACGAGATAGCCCTTTGCTGGCAGAGATTATGGGTTTTTTTTTGGTGAGGAAGATTGTCCCTGAGCTAACATCTGTGCCAATCTTCCTCTATTTTGTATGTGGGATGCTGCTACAGCATGGCTTGATGAGTTGGTGTGTGGGCTCATGCCCAGGATCTGAACCTGTGAACTCCGGGCCATCAAAGCAGATCACACAAACTTAACCACTACACCATCGGGCTGGCCCCAAAGATTATGTTTTTGTATCTTCCATGTACCTAGTACTATGTGTGCCTAACACAGGAGCTCGATACGTATTTGTGAGGGTTTTTTTGGTTTTATTTTCACAAAAGAAAAAAATGCTTATTGTATTAATAAAGATTATTAATAAAATCATATGCTTATTGTACTCACTGTAGAAACCTTTCATTTTGAATAGTTTCATTCCAAGAAAGCAAATCACCTCTCTAATATTTATATAAGTTAGAAAACACAATGAAGACACTCTAACTGCTTCCTGTCTAGTAGCCCCAATGCAGTGTCCTGACTCAGGACTAGCACAGAACCACTCTCCCCTCCCCTGGGTCTTACCTCAGAGGCCTTCAGGTTAATATATTTGAGGTAACAGTCGTGGAGATCGAGGTAACGACCATATCCCTCTTCATCTGTAAACTCCACCAAATCTGAAGCAATCAGAGATATCAGTGATTCAGACACTAAAGGTCACTTTCTTGGACTTGGCTTTTCAAATGACCTGCTAGTTGCTTGTTGCGTGACGCAGCCCTTCACCCCAATGTCCTCCCTGTGCTCACAAAGGGAAAAGACCTCAGTTTTCCAGGTCAGTGAATCTGAGCGAGGCTAGAACAGAATAAACATTTTGTCCAAGGCCAACTGAGGAGACCAATCCAGCCCAGAAACCAGCAAACAGAAACCCAGTGAGAGAACCTGGCTATACATTTCTCTGGAGCCTGTTTTCCAGGGCTCGGAGGGCAAATCGGGAGGGCTAATGCTGGATGGAAATGTTAACCCTACTTACTTTGTGCCTCTTCACTTGGATTCTCCCGAGCCTTGAGCAGCTCCTCAAATTCCACTGACATTGGCACACAGATCTGACGGAAAAGAGAAAAGCTCAGGGGGATTTTTCAACATAAAAGTTGTAGCACCACAGAAATGGGCTCTACGCAAAGCTGGACTTCTGATGCTTGCTTTGGCCTTGATTTTTTATTAGGAGCCTACAGCTGTTTGACAATTACCTTGCTTTTTTTTTGTCCTTTTTTGCATTGTTTGACTAAAAACTGCTAAAGTAAAACATGTGCGCAAAGACTCTACTAACACAAAAATACAAAATGAAAAATCAAAGTCATAAAAATCAAAATCAAAGTAATAAAAATTTTATTAATTCTCTTGTGAAGAGGTAACCACTGTTAACAGACCTTTTTCTTACGCCAGCCATTCCCAAACTTGGCTGCACATTAGAATCACCTGGGAGAGTTAAAAAAAAAATCCTGATGCACCTGATACCAATCAAATCAGAAAGGGGCAGTTAATAGTTTCCAAAGATCCCCAGGTGATTCAAATGTGCAGCAAAATTTGGAAAACACTGCTCTATGTACTTAAATACATGTATTTGTAGAAGAACATACAAGTGGGTACAAAGTTATTATTATTTTTCCTCACATCCGACTTTTTTTCCACTTAGTATATCCTGGGTGTCTTTCCAGTCATTTATTCAATCATTTATTCCTCATCACCTTTCTACCATGGCTGGAATAAGGTTAACACACCAGAATGGTACTCAGGTCTTCTCTCTTGGTTAACAAAAGACTTCATATTCTACCCTCCAACGAGGGGGCATGTAGGTGTGCGCGAGTACCTTCATCTACCCCTACTTAACTTCAAGAAATAGCCTCTCTTTCTGGCATTTTCAGTCTCTTCCTCTATCTGCTCCTTACGTATGTACGTCTTCCTTATCTTCCTTACAATTCTCCTGTGTCTCTTCTTTTTTCTGTCAGTCTTTCAAATGCACGCTCTACACTCCATGTTACTGTTTCCATTACCCACTTTCACCTGGGACCAGATATCCATTCCCACTACTTCAACGAAGCAGCAGGCCTGGCAGACACCAATCAGCAGTGATAGCAGGGACGTCCTTTCTGAAAGTCCCTTTTGCTTAGTCTCAGTAAGACGACATTTCCTGGAGCTGTCATCTGACTTCCATAGTAGAAGGCTTCCCAGGCTCCTTTTCAGTTAAGTCCCTCATTGTGAGCGTGCCTAAGGCACACAGAGAAGCTGACAGTCTCCCTTCACACTGTGTCTCTCCCAGAACACTGTGATTCATAGCTTCAACCACCAAGTCCACGTGACAATTCTCAAATCTAAATCACAAGTCTCTACTTCTTGCCTGAGCCCCAGTCACCTAACTTCCACTGCTCATGGGACACTTCCAGCTAGATAGGACATCACCTGAAAATCTACATATATAAAAATTCATTTCCCACTGCAAATGGGTCACCTCTTCCTTCCTTATTCTATCAAGGAAACAAAGAACTTTCCAGTTACACAGTCATGACAGCTCAGAGTAATCACAGAACCTCCCTCTCTAATTCTCTCCCTGCCCCTAGACAGAATTCCTTTGGTCAGCTGTGCAAGATGCTTAATGAGTTCTAGATAATTGAGACATAATCCCCGCTCCTTATAATATAATACAGTGGTGCAAACATTCCTTGTCATAAAATATAAGATCATAAGGAAAGGAAAGATTAAGTGGTGGGGGGTAGACTAAGAAAGATATTTCATGAAAAAATTGGCCTCTGGGCTGAGTCTTGAAGGTGTGTAATGATCCCTGGAAGTGAGTAAAGCCTCTCTGCATTAGTTGGCTCCTCCAGGTAGCAGATTTTAGGACAGAGTCAGGAGCACAAGCAGTTTATTGGAGGGTAATATCCGTGAGAGGTAAAAAGAAGAGAGCACAAGTGGGCAGAGAGAGTGAGCATGGATCATGATGCAGACGGGACAAAATCCCGACCAATCCAATGGGGAGCTCTGGAGCAAGGACTACTCAGTAGAAGAACTCACATCGGGCAGAAGTAGCCAGGCCACAGTACCCGCACCACGCTCAGTCACTGGCTGGGGGTGGCCCCAGATGAGAATGGCTTTGGCTTAAAGCTGAGGGGATCCCGAAAGCAATGGAGTTGTAGGATGTCAGCTAACTACGCTCCCTGCAGCTAACAGGCAGGTTGTTTTCTGAAGGGACATCTCAGTGGCATGTCTCCATTTTCCTCACACCTGTCCTTTAGTATGCTCTTTGAGCAGGTTTGGAGAAAATACTTTCTGAGGCCATACCTCATTTGGGTGCTTCCGGTGGAATTCCTTTATTTGCTTGAGTCTATTATAGAATTCAGCAAACTCATTGGGTCCCGAAATGGCATTGAGCTCCTCCTTTCGTAGCCTATGATTTCAAGAAAAATCCAAAGAACAGAGAGCACTAAGTTAGTCCTTTAACCATGGCTCCTCAGAAGCACTCACTCCTGGACTGGCTGTGACTGTCACTTACCCATCCTTATCGTCATACAAATCCCTCAAGTTCCCACTGACTTCCATATACCTCTGAAAGGCAAACACAAACCGATGAGAATGATGCAATCTGTACAACCATAGAGCTAAGCAACAGACAAGGGCTCTCTACTCAAAGCCCAGGGGAACCTCGAGAAATGTGGTGTGAAGAGTTCCTGTGCTTTCTAGTACCTTTAATAGACAGCACTGGTTCCTGCTTAGTTTCTAAAATACGTCAATTTGAAGATTACCTAAGTGATGTGATTTGAGGGGTAGCAGTGAGTGCCTACATTTACATGTTACTGATGCTTAACTTTCTCTAGAAGAGTCATAAAAAAGAGGCATAACTTTGCTAAACAGTAGTTCCCATCTAAGACCTTCAAAGGTAAAAGGGTGGTCCAAGATGATTTTCACTACTTCAAAAAGCTTGATTGCAGAGTGCAGAGACTAAATAAAACACCACACAGCTTCCTTTGGATTCAAACTCAGGATAGTACAGGTACATAGGCCCTTCTCCAAAACTTCTGGAACCAGATTTCAGACTTCAGAATTTTTAATTTCATGAAGGTACTATATATTATATAATATCCCTAGTGGAATGTGAAACATATTTATAGTTCTGCAGTGAAACTTACACGTTATTTACTAAGTAGCATAAAGACCACAAAAGCCTCTCATGTTCACTTTTTTGCCACCAAGTAATTACCAAAAGAAATCTCTGTCTTCAGAGTATTTTGGATCTGGGAATTTAGATAAAGGACTAGGGGCTTGTAATACTAATCATCTCCCGCAAATCAGAAACACTGATTAGGTCTTTTATTCTTTTCTAAACAGATCTCAAACATGTACAAGTAGAGAGCATCATAAACGAACCTCCACTTACTGATCACTCAACTTTCATCAGTATCAATACTTTGATTTTGATTAGTTTTCTAAAAGTAACAAATTGAACCATCACCAGGCAAAAGCAGTTTGGAAGGGAGAAACACTTCAAATGAGCGTTCTGGGAGAAAACACTAATATACAGCATTCTCTTTCGGGGAGAAAGGATAGTACTTTCTGTACTTCGATCACTGACTTCTCATAACCATTCTGGGCACATCCATGGGATGCAGGGGCGTCTGTCCGAGTAACGAAGAACGAGTAAGAGTTCCCCGTTCAGAGAATCGAGGAAGGGCAGTTAAGCACCCTTAGGATTGGCAGCGGCGCGGACATCTCCAGGCAGACAACCCGCGACTGGCCAATCCGGTTCCCTCTGGAACCGTGGGGCTCTCGTGGAGACCCCCGCACCACGCCTCCCCTCTCTTCCAGCCCATCCCGACGCAGAGAGACGCGGGCAGCGGGGCACTCACATCCTGCATGGCCCGTGTGCGGTGGTCCGAATTGATCTGGTCCCGGAGCTGAAGGGAGGCAAACGGTGACACGGCGCCGTTAGCCGGAGTTCTGGAGTTGGAAAGGCCGCCCGACGGCGGAGCCTGCCCGCTCAGAGCTAGCGGCCGAAGCCGAGAGGCCTCCGGGTGCTGGGTCCTGGGAGGAGGGGACCAGGGCGGGAGCTGGGGGAGGGATCCGGGGGCGGGGCGCGGGGAGGGTCTGCGGGCCCAAGACAGCTCCCTGGGGTGCGAACCGGGGATGGGGCCCAGCTTCGGAGGCCGCCCTTCCCAGGCCCCACTCACCGTGGACTTCTTAGTGAGCATCTCTTTGGCCATAACGTCCATGAGCCGTTCCTTCTCTTCGTGATATCGCCGCTGCTGCTCCAAAATTGTCTCCATCTTCCCTCCGCCGCCGAACCTCAATTCAGACCACCGACACGGCCGGAAACAACTCCTGCCGCCTTGCGCGCCCGCGTCCCCACGCTGCGGGTCTGGCGGCCCCAAAGTTCCGCGGATACCGGAAGTGCTGCGGGGACTCGAGGAAAAGTGAGCACCGAAAGGAGAGCCAGTCTGTGCTATCGAGTTGGCAGCAGCGCCTCCTGCTGGCCGGGGGTGTGGTGGGGCGACGCCGAGCGCTTTGCAGGTGCCTCTAGGGGGCGTACAGAAATCCAGGAACCTGGGGTGAAGTGCCGGCTTCCCGGCTGGGGCTTGCTGGCCGAGCAGCAGGGACACTGGGGACTAAGGAGTAGTAGATTCGCACGGATAGGAGTTGGGAGACGGGACCTTGAGCCCCTAACTTTCATTGTGAACTCTGACAACGTTTTTCCCTTCTCGGAATCTCGGCATCCTTGTCAGTAAGATGGGGCTGATAGCGGGTTTTGTTGTTTTCTTTTTTTTTTTTTTTTAAGAAATTCACATGCAGAAACAACCTAATTGTCTATCAGCAGGGGACTGGTTAAATAAAATAAGGAACATTGAAGCAGTGAAATGTCACAGCTGTAAAACAAACAAACAAAAAGAATGAAGCAAGTCTATATTTCCACTTCTAGATGGAGAAATGAAAACACACGTCCGTATATTCAGACGTTCATAGCACCGTTATTCATAATCAACAAAAACAGGACGCAACCCCCAAATCCACTGGATAGATAAGCAAAATATGGTATATCCATACAATGGAATTTACTCGGCAATGGAATATTACTCAGCAGTAAATTAATGCTATGATAGGGATGAGCCATGAAAACATCATGCTAAGTGAAAGAAGCCATACACAAAAGATGATCTTCTCTAGGTCCAGATGAAGGGTGCAGAAAGGAAAATAAACGGAGACAGAAAGTAGATCAGTGGTTGCCCGTGGTTGGAGGTAAGAATGGAAGTAACTGAAAATGTGCATGAGAACTCTTTTTGTGGGTGATAGAAATGTTCTAAAATTGGATTGTGACAATAGTTGCACAACTGTATTCAATTTGCTAAAATTAATTGAATTGTACACCCAAAATGGGTGAATTTTATGGTATGTAACTTATACCTCAATAAAGCTGTTAAAATCTGGATGAACTCATATGGCAAGATGGCCAAAGTGAAAAAAGCTAGATGCACAAGTGTGTATAAAAATAGATGCACTAAGAGATTTCTGTAAAGATAGTCAAGTAACAGTAAACAGTTATTGTTTATGAGGAGATAGCCTGCAAGATGTGCTATGGGAGGGAAATTTTTCTTTGAAAATACACGTATGCACATGCATACTTACAAAAGAACTAGGACGCTATAATATATCAAGGAGTTGTTAGTGATTTATCTTTTGTTCTCTTTTTGGAATTCTCCAAGTTTTCTACAATAAGTATACATTGCTTTTTGTTTTTTAATGTTAAAAATAACATAGGGATGGGGCTGGCCCCGTGGCCGAGTGGTTAAGTTCGCGCGCTCCGCTGCAGGCGGCCCAGTGTTTCGCTGGTTCGAATCCTGGGCGCGGACATGGCACTGCTCATCAGACCATGCTGAGGCGGCGTCCCACATGCCACAACTAGAAGGACCCACAACGAAGAATATACAACTATGTACCGGGGGGCTTTGGGGAGAAAAAGGAAAAAGTAAAAAAAAAATCTTTAAAAAAAAAATAACATAGGGATAATGACTCTTGTCTTGCCTGCTCATGGGGTAATTGTGAGGGTAGTTTATGTATAAAAATTTAAGCAAGACCTCAACCTCAGGGAGAGAACTCCAGACACAATTCCTCACCAGAGGCTTTTCTGGCGCCCCAAGGAAAAAAGTGAGAAATCTCCATTCAGGATCAGAGAGATGAAGAGTGTGTGTACCTTTTTTTTTTTTTTGGTTAGGTTTGGGATCTACCCTGTTTCATCAAATACAAGACACCAAATGTTTAACCCCACCACGTTCCACTAAGAAAGAAAAAAAAATTGTCAATTAAACGATGTTGCTTATACAATTCTTATACAATTATATGATTATACAATGCATCTGGGTTTCGGAGGTGTTAACTCTGAAAAACGATTATCTTGAAATCAAGACATGGTTTTGTACCTGTAAATCTCCTCCTCTCAGGTGGGTGGACCACCTAAGCAACACCATTCAGTTGATGCCTTCCTTCCTGGCTCTATCAACCCAGTCACCAAGTCCTGTCTTTTCCACTTCTGCTGCCACATGCCTCATTATCTCTCACCTGGACCACTGCGCTAGTCTAATCAGCCTGCTCATCTTACCTCCAATCCATTATTCATGTTGCAGCCAGAGTGATCGCCTCACCACTGCTTAAACATTTTCACCGGCTGCTTTACCCAGAGGGTGAGGTCTGTTTAACTTGGCATTCAGCTTTTCCTGACCTGGCCTCTGCCTGCCATGTTAGTCTCTTGGCACTTCCTCCAAATGAAATTACTTGCTGCTTCCCCAAAGCACCATATGGTTTTTCAGGCCCCCAGGCCTTTGCACCAGCTGTTTTCTATGCTTGGACGACTACTCCTCAACAAGTATTTATTGAACACGTAATAAGTGCCGGGAGCTGAGGCTGGAGGGCTGAGCGAGGCAGACGCAGTTCTAATCCTCCACGTGGCTGGTGGGAGAAAGAGACAAGAATATAAACATATAATTATTAATTATGAACACACATGGCAGGTATTCGTAAAGGTTTGTTGGAAATGTCAACCAAGGCCTCGGAAAGTTTACAATTCGAATTAGACACGGGGAGGCAGTGTGAAGCGCATTAGAACCCCAGATCTACCAGGGACTACCTATGTGACTTTGGGAAAGTGACAAACAGCGTCTCCACCTCCGTGACATGGAAAAATGCCCGCCCCATCGGATTTCTCGGAGGATTTAATATGAGATACATACAACCACGCGGTTCCACCGGACCCGAGGGCCCCTCCCCCGCAGGGCACGAAGGTCCGCCCAGCCCGCGGCGCGCGCCCAGCCCCGGAGCCCATCCCCGGAGCCCGCGCGTACCGAGTGTGCGCACAAGCGGGCTCCGACAGTGCCCCCGCGGAGGCCAGACCGCAGGCCGCGGAGGGGGCAGGGGCAGGGGCAGGGGGCGTCGGACGCCGGGTGAGGGGAGCAGCGCTCCGCCCCATCTCCCCACTTTGGGGGACAGCCCCCTCGCTCCTTCCCGCCCCCGCTCTTGAATCACGGGGGGGCGGGGCCATGACCCATTCATGCCGGGAATCGGATCCAGATGTTCCCGCGGCGCGTGCAGCTGCATCCTTGCCTTTTTTGGCAAAAAACGTGCGGCCGCGAGCGGATCCCGGGCCGCCTCCGTTAATCCTCGAGAAGAGGGGGAAGGGGGCCGAGGGTCTGGGCCCAGGCTGGGGATCCGCACCGGGTGCTCTGCGGGATTTGGGAAGGGCTGTTAGAGGAGGGGGGCGATTTGTACCAGATGGGGGAACCCACTGCCGCCCCCGCTCTTGTCCAGAACTTCCCTCAAACCCCTCCCTTCCCCACATGGAAGAAAAAGCTCTTCGCCAGCAGGGGGGAGGCAGGCTAAGCCTGAGAAGGACGGTAGCAGCGGTGGGGATCCCCTCTCTGGGGAGAGATTTCCCGCTCCATGGTCCGGCAGCTTCCCCCTCTGCCCTGCACGGAGAAGGTTTGGAAGAGCCTCAGATCCCCTCGGTCTGCGAATTCCTTCCCCCGGCATCCCCAGACAAACACACAGAGGCCTTCACTTCCTCACACTGCTTTATTGCAGAATCTGGAAGGGGGTGAGCCAATCCCACCCCTCTGCCCATCTCTGGGCAAAACGAAGCTGAAATGAAATGAGAAAATACTCATCGGACATGGGCTGGGCAAAACCCTGTACCCTAGGACCCCCTAACCAGTGAACCCCTGTTCTGCTGTCCAGACAGCCCCAGCCCTGTGGGTAGAGGTGGGATGGGGTGGGGAGGGTCAAGCCTGAGTATAGTCCACCTTGGAGGGCTGCTCAGGCACCCACAGGAGGCCTACAGTCTTTGGAGAGAAGTCTAGATTGAAGGGGGCCTGGGTCCCAGAGTCCAGGTTTGGAGGGCTGGGGGTCTAGAGCCCTTATTTGGGGAAGGGGCTTGGTCTGGGAACACAGACTATAGTGGAGAGTTCTGGCGTCCAAGCTTGGGGAGGGGATTTGAATCATGGAGGCTCATAAGAGCCCAGGTTTGGGGGCCCTGGGTCAGGGAGTACCAGTTCCAGGGATGTTGGAGTAGGGAGGCTGAATCCTGGAGTCCAGGGGGAGCCCCAATTTGGGGAAGGGCTGGGTCCCAGAGATGGTTTGGAAAAGGAGCCTTAGTCCTGGAGCCCTGGTTTGGGAGGGCCTGGGGCCCAGGCTCAGGGCCCTGCCTGGCTGCAGCCCTGGCACAGCACTTGGTCTCCGTCTGGCACGAAGCCTTGGCCAACCAGGGAGGTGGAGCAGCGGGCGCAGGAGAAGCAGCTGTGGTGCCAGTGGCGGTCTTCAAAGGACACGTACTTGCCTCCCCCGAGTCCTGGAGGGAAGCTGGAGGTTAGCACTGCAGATCTAGAGGGCCGTCCTGCCCCTCAGCCTCCCAATACCAGACACCACTCCCTTGCCTGCACCCCACCCACTCAGTCCTTCGACCCCTGTCCCACCTGTGATGGGGCGCTTGCAACTGCTGCACTTGGGTGCAAAGAGTTCTCCAAAACAGGCCACACAGTAGGGGTCATCATCCCGGGAGGTGAACTGCTGCCCTGCCAGGGGTGTCTGGCACCCGGTGCAGACCAGGCATTCTCGATGCCAGGGCTGGTCACGGTATGTCACGCCACCCTGTGTCAGTGTCTGTGGGGGCAGCATCTGTCAGTAGGGGGGAGTGGGGGTTCCCACCCCACGACAGCCTTGCTCGCCTCCATCCCTGAGTGCAGTGGAGATAAGCACCCCCACCCCGCTGGCCGGGCCCCCACCTTGCTGCAGCGGGCGCAGCGAGGAGCGAACTTGTTCTCATAGCAGGGCACGCAGTAGTGAGCACCCTTGTCGGGCACAAAGGACCGGGAGCCCAATGGCTGCTCACAGCCACTGCACAGGAAGCAGTGCTCATGCCACGTCTGGCCTCCATACTCCAGCTTCCGGGACCCTGTGGGGAACAGGGGTCCAACTCAGAGGCCTGTGGCCCAAGCTGCCAAGTGCCACCACCCTCTGCTACCCTCCAAGGAGAGTCCCCGCTGCTCCCATAGCCTGAGCAGGGTGGTGTCCATGCACATGCAGCAGGACCCCATGTATACTGCATGTCCTAAGCTCTGCCAAACACTGGACATGCTGGCTGAGCATGTGCTAGGCCTCCACAAACCAGACATGAGGGTTTGGCATATGGGAAGTCCCCCTGTGTACCAGAAAGGACTATCTCAGCACACACCAGGCCTCCGTGTCACAGTCATGATGTCTCTATTTGCAAAGCCTTTATACACCAGACATAATGGTTTCAGCACACATATCAAGACCCCACATATACCTGGCAAGCAAGTCTCTGCCCACACAAAGTTCTAATGGCCTGGACATGATGGATTCAGCAGCTGCTAAGCCCTCACGTACCCTAATCACGCCCTTCTCCACATGGTCTACACCTTCACCTGTCTATTAGGCATACAGGTTGCCACACGTTAAGTCCTCTCTTTATCTGTATGCACACACCAAGCCTCGATGCACCAAGCATGACAGTCTCAGCAGGCTCTTAGCTCCTACATGTACCAAACATGCAGGTCTTCATACATGCTAAGCCCCTTGGTGTATATCAAGCGTGTCAGTCTGCCTGTAAACGGGAAGCCCACAGATATAAACCAGGCTTACTGGTCCAGCACACACTAAACCCTCAGGAATGTACCAAGCTTGTCAGTTCCTGCACATGCTAAGCTCCCAAGAGCATTCAGGTACAACAGATCCTACAGACACCAAATTTCTAGGAACACACTGCGTGTGTAGGTCTTTACTAGACCCAGCCTCCATGTATGTATCAGACAGACATGCCAGTCCCTTGCACATGCAAGAACCCTATACAGATGCCAGGCATGCCAGTCGTGCACACAAGGAGCCCCTGGGCACATACCAGGCATGACGGTTTCCCCACAGGCGGAGCACTGGGAGGAGAAGGCACTGCAGTAACAGTCATTGCAGAGCAGCTCGCTGTCCTGGCAGGTGAAGGGCTCATCGGCTAGGGAGCGCTGGCAGCGGCAGCAGCGGAAGCAGCCCTCGTGGAAGTGGCGGTCTTCGTAGAACAGCTCCTGCGGGGAGGATGGAAGGGCCACTGGCACCTTTGGCCCCTCCCACCAGCCTCCACCCCTCCCTGACTTGTCTTGTCTGGTCCTTACCCTTGAGTCATGCCCAATAAGCTGCTGACACTCAGCGCAGGTGTTGGCGAAGGTGTTGTCATAGCAGGGCACGCAGTAGGGGCCGTTGTCTGTCTGGATGTATTTGCGGCCGTACAGGGACTCGCTGCATTTTGCACAGTCGAAGGCCTCGCTCATGGTGGCTCTGAGGGAGCCCTATTAGGGGCACAAGGTGGGGCACAAGGGGTGGGGGTGGGTCACCCAGAGGGGCTGTGGCATAGCCCTTTGCATTAAAAAAAGCGAGACGAGGCATAGGAAATGCCAGATCAGAGCAGGTGGTGATGGGGAAGGGGTGCTTCTGGAACCCAGGAGTCCCGCACGTTTATTTCTGTATTTAACAGTGGGGGTGGGAGGGGGTCAGGAAAAAATCAGGAAGCAGAAGTTGTTTTCTTATCTGGGCCCTGGCAGATGTGGGGGGAGGGGGCTTTTCCTGGGTCAGTGAGTCATTTCCTGCCCCAGTCTGAGTTTAGCCTCCACTGTCCCTTACTGTCCCCAAAGGGGAAGAGCAGGGGCAGGGAGCCACCCCCGCCATCTCATATGAACAGCACTCCCACTCTCCTGACTCCCAGGAAGGGACCCTCGGGATATACCCAGAGCTCTGGAGTGGGCAGCTTAGGGATGGGAATGGGCTGTCCTGCCCCCATCCTGATCCAGGAAATGGTGGAATGTTAGAGGGATGCTGGGCCCATGAATGGTAGAGGTGGAGGAGGCCTGATGGGAGACTCGGGCCTCCCCTCCCTGGACAATCGGCCCAGCAACAAGGACTTCAGAGACTCAGCCTAGGTTTAAGCAGGAAGGAAATCCTGCAAGCTGGACACAGCCAAGCTTCCCCAGCTGGACCCTCTGCCCTCATCCCCCTCTACCCCCCGCTGGGTCGCTGGTCACACCAGCCTGGGCAGCCTTGGCTTACAACATCTGCAGCAGCTGTGGCAGCACAGATGGCCAGATGTCAAGTTTTGCCAGCAACAGGGGGAAAAAAAAGGAAATGAGATGCTTGGAGAGGGAGAGGGGAAGTGGAGATCATGCAGTGTGCCCCCTGCCATCTCCTGCTGAGCATCACTCCTGGCATCACTCCTGGCAGCAACTGGCAAAGCCCCAGGATCTTTCCATCCCCTGGGTCACTATTTCCCTCCCCCTGCCTCTGGGAGAGACAGCTTCTCCCCAGCTTTTCCGGATTTCTAAGGGTTTGGGGCAGGGGGAGGGAAAGGTGAGAGAGTGGGAGCCACTGAAGACACCATCTCCCCAGTCAGACCCCCTCTTGGGTGGGGAGTCAGGCAAGAGGGAGCCCTGAGAGCTGCTGCTGCAGACACCCAGCCCCCCACCAAACCTCAGACACTTTCCATTTTCTCAGGAACAAAGCATGTTTGCGGGATGAGGTCATCCACACAGCTGCCTCTGGAACAGGAGCGTGGGGAGTGGGGGGGTAGGGAAGTGGGGTTCCCAGTCCCTTCTGCTGTCCCTAATTCTAGTCTCTAGCCTCAAATTCAGAGCTCCCCACCCCCGGCCTCCTCCATCATGAAGCCTGCTCTCTAAGGAGTGGGATCCTGGGGTGGGTGGAGAGGACCCATCAGAACCCATAGGAAGGGAATGACCTCCCAGCTGCAGATGAGCCTAGGGAGCACAAGGGAGCTTGCCAACCCGCTCCCCCTGCGTCAGACCCCAGTAATGGCAGTCCCCAGAGCCTGCCCTGGCTCAAGTTGAAGGAACAGCTCTCCATGTTTCAGCCACCCCCAGTGGGAAATTCTCGCCAACAAGCATTGCTCTGGCTTGGAGTTCAGACTCCAGGCGCCAGCAGACGCCCCAAGCCCGGAGGGCCTGGCTCTTCTGAAGGGATGGCTCCTGGGCTCGCAGCTGCCCTTCTGTACAATGGGAGGACACTCAGTTCATACCCCAGGCCAGAACAGGAGGCCCCAGGAGCTGGGGTCTTCAGTGTGGGGACTTCTGGAGTGGTGGCTATGCTGTAGGGTGGAGGGTACCCCCCCTTCTCAGTCTGCTCCCCGCCACTCAGGCCCGAGTTTCCTCTGGCCCAAGATCTGAGGATTGCCTGGGCTGTCAGCCACTGGGCAGCAGGGGGCCACACAGGTGGAGTGTGGCCATGTGTCCATCCGGGAGTGCCCTGGGCCTTTTCCTTCCTTCCTGGCTTGGCCCAAAGCAGCCGCCACCTTCCCAGGCCCAGGCTAGCCCAGAGTCCGCCCCCTGGGAGGCACTCACCACTCTGAGACAGGGGCACCCCAAATAGGGTGTGGGCGTGGCTTGCTTCCTTCCCAGAATCCCCTCGTCCCCTAGTCTGCCCAGCTGGGCTCTAGTGAGGACAGCATGAAGGGCACTATCAAGGCCCACCTGTCTCTGCCCATCCCCCGCCCCCCCCCCCTTTCCCTGGCAGGGCTGGGGGACTGTAGGGAACCAGTCCGTATTCCCTCATGGCTGGTGGTGGGACGAGAGGAGACTGCTCAGTCTGCCAGATGGCTCCCAGCCCCTGCCCCCACCAACACACACCCACACACACACACACATTCCCACACCTGACCTAGACACACACATTTGGCACCTCCCAGGGAACCTCCCAGAGCTCAGAAGAGTGGGATAAATGGCTGTGGGCATGTGATGTGTAGAGGCTTAAGCTGTGAAATATAAAGCTGGGTGATCTTGGGCAAGTCACTGAAGCTCTCTGAGCCTATTTTCCCATCTAATATTACTGTGTACCTCCTAGGGTCATTGTCAGGCTTAAACGTGACGATCCTTGGAAAGCACCTGGCAGACGGTAAGTTGTCAGTAAATAGTAGCTATTAGCGTTTTTACTATCAGCCCCTCACTCATACTGGGGTCAGACAAGAGTTTCTCCGCCAGGCCCCGGTCAGGGAGCTGGCGGGGGATTTGACGTGGACATTCTCAGTGCAGGCCCAGGGAGAGAACAAAGAGGGAACCCCCTAGTTCTGCTGGGGGGACTGAAGAGGCCCAGGCCATGAGGCTCGCTGAGATCTGGAGCCAGACTGACTTCAGTGAGCATAACTCCGAGACCCCTTGCACAGGTACACAGGTACACAGGCGTACACACCTGCATGCTGCTCTGCCTCTCACAAGGTGCATTCCCACCCACCATCTCCTCAGATCTCACAAAAGGCAGGCAGGACAGTATAGCATCTCCATTGTACAGCTGAACACAGAGGCTAGGGACAGGGTTGGGGCATGCCCAAGGTCACGCAGGTATTAGAGAGCCCAGGTCCCCTGCTTCCCAGCCTGGAGCCCTTTCCTGTCTCTCTTTCCCTAGAAATGCTGCTGTGGTGGCAGAGGGGGTGGTCAGCATTTAAGAGCAGGGGGAAAGGAGATGCTGGGTGACATCACTGGCACAGGAGCCTGGCTCTTCTCCTCAGCTGCCAGCCCTGTGATTGGAAGACACCCAGAAGCCTTTCCAATTACCCATGCCAACCACTCAACCCTTTTGCCCCCCTCTACTCCCCAGTGTCCAGGAGGACCCTGGCCAGGACCCACAGCTGTGAGTCAAGATCAGAACAGACCCCTCCCCCAGCTCCTAGGAGTTGACAGGAGACTTAAGGGGAGAAATCGAACTCCCCCCACCCCCAACCCCTGCTACCAGGCACCAACCCCAAAGTCTCCACTCTCTTCTCCCCTCCCCTCCCCCCATGGGGCCTGGGAGTTGGAGCAGTTTAGGGGAAGGGGGGGTGGGAAGCAGGATCCAGCAGCTGCTCTGGGGACAGGAGAGGAACAGTTCATTCACCCCGGGTCCCCCAGGGCTGACGCCACGGTCCAAGATTTGACTTTAAAAATAAATTGGGGCTGTCTTGGTGCACGCGTGGGGCTCCTCCTTGCTCGCAGTCTTATTGTCTCAGGTCTTCTCCTCATGGGGACTCAGCTGGCCCAGAGTTTCCCCACATCCTTGCTTCCCAGTTCTCCAGGCCTGAGTCTCAGGGTCTGTCTTGGAAGCCGTCAGAGCGCCTCCATTAATCTCAGTCTCTGTGTCCTGCACACTTCAGCAGCTGTCTCTACCTTGTGAGCGTCTCTGTATCTCCGACTGGCTATCTCCCAACAGCTGGCCTCTGTGGATTTCTACCTCTGAATGCCCAAGTCTGGCCTCTCAGGGTCTCTATGGCGCAGAATGTCTTGGTCCTCACCCCACTCTCCTTTCTACCCCTTAGCATCTCTGTATCCCCTACTGTCTTTATAGGCCTAACAGAGGCTGATTCACCACCAGGCTAAGGAAGCTTGGGTTTCAGGGCCCCTCACTTGCCCAGGAATCCCCAAGGCCCTGCGAAGCATCCTACGACGTGTTCACTGGGGTCACTGTATGCTTTTTCTTAAAATGCTCCACAAAACCTGCATCCGTCCCTATGCCTCGGGTCTGTCTCTCGGTCAGTCTCCGGCCAAGTTTCTGTCCCCGTTTCGGTGATCTCTGCAGCTTCCACTCTAAGCCTGTCGTCGCTCCTGTCCCCGTCCCCGTCCCGGTCTCTCGCTACTCCGGGCTTTCCGCGAGCCTCAGTTTCTCGAACCCACCCGGCCTCTCTCTCGACTCAGGCTTTTCCATTTCAAACTTGGCCCCCTCCCCCGCCTCACTCCCGCCGCAGCCCCCGCCCCGCCGGGCGGCCCGGAGCGGTGCGGTCCGGGGGGCGCCCTCCCGGGCTCGGCGTGCCCGCAGCCGGCCCCGGGCGGGGGGCAGGGGGCGGGCGCCGGGAACTGCTATTCGGAGCCGGGCTCGGAGGGGAGCTCACCTCGACGCGGGCGGCCGGAGCGGGGCGCGGGCGTGGGCGGGGCGGGGACCCCGGGGCCGCGTCCCTGGGCGGCTAGTACCTGCGGGCCGGGCCGAGCGGGCGCCGGACGAGCTGCCGGCGAGGCTGCCGGCTGCACACGGACTGTGTGGGCGATGGGAGCGCGGCCCCAACCCCTCCCCGAGGAAGTGAGCGCGGGGGCCCGCCCCGCCCGGACCCCGCCCCCGGCCGCCCCTGCCCGCGGGGTGCGGACCCCGCCCCCGGCCCCCCATCCCGGAGGCGGGGGCCAGACCCCGCCCCCACCTCCCTTCCAGACTGGAGCTCGCCCCAGCCCCCCTCCTCCGGTCCAGCCTAACCTGGCGCTCCCAACCTTCCAGGGCGGCCAGGACCCCGCCCCTGTTCCCTCCCTGGAGCTTTTGCCCTCCTTTTTCCCTCCGCTCTCCCCCTTCCCCCCCAGCTGCAAGCGGGAGACTGCTCGATTCATCTCGGGCAAGGGGTACGGGACCCAGCCGACCAGGGTCCATTTGAGAACCAAGGGTCCTCAAGCCCCCTTCGTGACCCCGCCCCACTTAGTTCTACCCCCAGGGGTCACACTCAGCCCGAGTTTGTAAACGAGGCCTTAATCCAGCCTGGAGGCGGGGGTGAATTCGACTCTGCTGTCATGGGGACCAAGGTGTTCTCTGGAAACAGAGACCGAAGAGTGGAAACCCCCACCCCCACCCCCACCCCCACCCCCAGCCGCATAGGGCCTTGACCTTCAAAGGGCTTTATTCCACAATTCTGAGTGGCAAACAGAAGTAACCACCTCCTCACCTCCAGCTGCATCCTTGTGCGGAGAAGTCCTGCCTCGGTTTCCACCGTGCCCAGGAATAGTTTTGACCTTTGAGACCCAGGGGACACCCTAATCCTTGGCCCCGTGATTTTTGGGCTTCTTAGGGAGGGTTGTGAGGAGTATGTATCGATGGGGTGCTGCAGGGACGGTGGAGGGAACCCCTCCTCCCCCACCTCTACATTTTCCAACCCTCTGGCTTCCTCCCTGTGCCCGGGAGGGAGGACTGGCGCCTGCCAGGGACACAGGCCCCTCCAGGTCCTTGAGGCCACCCCCCTTGGGATCCTCAGGCTTGTCACTAGGAATAAATAGCCTCGATCTGGAAGGAGGGGGGGAGGGAGGAGGAGGCTCTAGTGCGCTGTTTGCAAAACAAGAGACAACAAACCAACTCGAAATAACCTCAGCGTCTGGAGTAGAGGTTCAGGTGCCCACAGGGGCTCTCCCATCCCCCAGACCGGGTCTAGCCAAGCTCTCAGAACAGAGGCTCAGTCCATCCCAGGCTGGAACTCCTGAGTCCCCTCCTCCCGTCTCTGAATCACATGCTTCCTTCCTGGGTCCCAAGTCACCTTGGAGGCCAAGTTTCCTTTCAAAGTTAACTAATTGCTTGTTTATCATTGTTGTGGCTGCTCCCTAAACTGTAAGTGCCATGAGGGCAAGACTGGGTCCTTGTTGTTCACCACCACATTCCCAGTACCTACTCCAAACTCTCATACATAATTAATATCTGATGAATGAATGAATGACAGACCCTACTTCAATTTGGGCCCCCAACCCCCCAGTTTGGCCCACAGGCACCTGCTATCCCATAATCCAGAGAGTGAGCAGCCAGCCTGTGGGTGGGCCCTTTCTCTAGGACATGTCTTGCAGGTGTAGGGGACTCCTAGCTCTGAGAAGTGCAGTGAAGACTCTGCCTGGTTGGAGTAGATGGCAAGAAGGGGTCTGCTCTGGGGTGGAGGGAGGGCAAAGGTGAGCAGCCTTCAGAAAGAGAGGGGTGATGAGTGTGGAGTTGGGGGTCTCTGGTTTTTACTCACAGCTTGAATCTCTGAACAGCCTCAGTAAGAGCCAAGTATTTCCTGAGATCTTACTTTGCACCAGTCCCTGTCTAAGCACTTTACATACATTAATGCACTTGGTTATGCAACAACTTTATGAAATACGTATTTTTATTCTCATTTTAGGGACGGGAAAATAGAGGCACACAGAGAGTAAGTAACCTGCCAAAGGTGACAGCTAATAATGGCAAAGTCTAGATTCAAATCTGGACAAACAAATGTGAAAGCTCCTTAGGGCAAAAAAAGAGCTTAACCCTTATGCTCTACAGCCTTGGTAGTCATTTCACCTCTTTAAGCCTCAGTTTTCTCATCTGTTAAGAGTGGTTGACTCCTTGGGCCAGCCCTGGTGGCCTCATGGTTAGGCTCAGCACACTCTGCTTCTGCGGCCAGGGTTTGGTTCCCAGGTGCAGACCTATACCACTGGTCTGTCAGTGGCCATGCTGTGGCAGTGACCCACATACAAAAAGAGAAAGATTGGCAACAGATGTTAGCTCAGGGTGAATCTTCCTCAGCAAAAAAAAAAAAAAAAAGGGGGGCTGGCCAGTGGCGCAGCAGTTAAGTTCGCATGTTCCGCTTTGGTGGCCCGGGGTTCGCCGGTTTGGATCCTGGGTGCGGACATGGCACCACTTGGCATGCCATGCTATGGTAGATGTCCCATGTATAAAGTAGAGGAAGATGGGCATTGATGTTAGCTCAGGGCCCATCTTCCTCAGCAAAAAGAGGAGGTTGGCAGTAGTTAGCTCAGGGCTAATCTTCCTCAAAAAAAAAAAGAAGAAAAGAAAGTGAACAGAAGTGAGGATAATTATAATTTTTTAAAAAAGTGGTTGACTCCTTGTCTCAGAGCATTCTTGTGAGGATTGATGAGAGCACACAGTAGGTATTCAAAATTTGGGACTCTCTCTCCCCACCTGCCCCCCTTTCACGGTCAAGTGTTAAGCTTCTGCTATTGGATTTGGAGTCTGAAGGCCAGAGAAAGCTGGGAGAGTTCTGACTTGGCTCAGCCTGCGGGAAGGAGGCTGGTGCAGGGCAGGGCCTGTGTCTTTTCCCCTCCCCATTTCTAGCTCCCCAGGGGGCTCACATTTCCCTCCTCACTCTATTTCCGTTGACCCAAGAGGACGTGCCCCAGGGAGGTCTAGGGATCAGCCACATGGACTCCCTGTTCCTGTTCCCCGTCAGTCCTCCCCCCTCTCCAGGAACAGGTGTGTCTGAGCTGGGGCTGGAAGAAAGCCTGAGTGCTGGACGCCTGGCCTGGGGTGAGTGGGATCTGGTTGTGCCTTTACCCACCCAGGAGGTCCCCATATACCCTTCCTTACCTTTTGGTGGAAGGGGGCTTCCAGCTGTTCTCTCACGCTGAAAGGGTTTTCAAAAGGAGACCCTGAGTGATGACTGGCAGGCCTCTCATGGTTTCCTCTGGGTGCTGAATCACCCTCTGATGCTTGTAACCACAAGCCCTCCTTCCCCCAGTACAAAAACTTCCTTCCTTCTCTGGGTGTATTGCTTATTTACCCGTTGGGTTGCCTAGAGCCCCTGCAGGCCTCAGGGTTTAGCAGATACCCTCTTTCAGATTGCCCAGAAACACTTTCCTTGTGATCCCAAGTCTGGCCATGGGTCTGTGGGTGCAGAGGATGAAATGAGTGACTTCTACAGAGCATCAGTGGGGAGGGTAGAAGGAGAACTAACGTGGTTAAAAGCCGACCAAATGCAGGGCACTGTGCTAAGTGCTAGTCATTCCCTCCTCAGTCCTCACAAAAGCCATGTGAGGTGGTGGTTATTATTATCACCATTTTACAGAGTAGGACACAAGGCTCAGAGAGTTGGACAATGTGGCCCCAAAGCTGATAGGTGCTGGATGTGCAATTCAAATCCAGAGCTGATTCCAGGGGCCCGCCCTCCGTGTGCTGGGCTGCATTCTTCTAGGTATGCCCTCATTCAACGCTTTCTTCAGGGAAAGTGGCAGAGTGACTGGGGCTGTCACCTGGTCACACTGTCTGATGGCTGCGCTTCTTAATCCAGATGAGGCTGGAAAGGTGGGCCTGGGCCACATCATGAAGGGCCTTATCTTTCACTGGTTAAGTGACAAATGAGATGGAATTTTGTTAATGCTTGTGGCGCTACTTGGGCAGGGCTCAGACTCAGAAGCAGGAAAAACTTTGCATGTGGCAGATCTCAGCCACTTTCATGTCTACTGGTTTACTGGACTGGCACCTCCAGGGAATGAGGAGACAATTTCCCCAGAGCTCATTAGCTGGACGGGTGACTCCTATTAGGAGAAATGGGTGCAACTGCAGAACTTGCTGAAGGTTAGTTTCACATGGTGGAAAAGAAACCAAATGCCTCTGGAATGCTCTGTTGTGCCCAACGTCCCCTCTATCTTTAGAGGTGGTTTTAGTAATAATAAAAATAATAGCTCCAATTGATTGTGAACTTGCTAAGGGGTGAACACAGCATTAGGCACTTCAAATATATAATTTCATTAATCCTCACAACAATCCTTTGGGTATAGTATTATTATTACCTCCGTTTTACAGATAGGGACGGCGAGGCTCAGCGAAGCTCATTGCCTTAGCTGGGGGCAGTGAGGATGGTTGCATGCCTCCATGTTTCATGGTCCTAATCATTCCACCGTACTGTCTCTGACACTCATCCTGCCAGCCAGCCATTCCCTTGAGGGTATGAGGGACTCAGAAGTTTATAACTTCACAGATTAAGTCATGATATGACTCCTTGATTCAACTGTGGGGCCCCTTGATGGCCCTGTGAGGCAATCAGTGCATGCTATTATTATCCTCTTTTAATGGATGAGAAAAACGATGCTCATTAAAGTCAAGCGACCTGTCAAAAGTCACACAGCCAGTAAGAGGCAGAGCCAGATATGGTTTCAAGGTCTCTTGCCTCTCTATAGAGCGCTCTTTCTGGTATACTGGACAATTCACATACGTCTTAGGTTTAAACGCACCGCGCAAACGCAAGGGGAGCGGTGCTGTAGGTGACTGCGCATGCGCACACGCCAATCCCAGCTCAGCCCGAGCGCCGCGCCAGCCACGTGTTCCCAGGTGCCAACGCGGAGCCGAAGGCGAAGGCGAGATCTCGATACACGTGGACAAGCTCTGGCGAATAAAACCCGACTGTTGTAGAGTCACGAGATTAGGCCATAGGGAACTACACTTTCCAGAAGCAGCCGGTGGTGGCCGCCTTTGCTAGAGGACGTATTTCCGGAGAGGCAGGCGCCGGATAGGCTGTGGAGAGGGAGTGGGCGGTTCTAAGCCTCCGGCCGCTTGGCTTGTTTCCGGTAGGATCAGTGGACGCGGCGGCTGAGGCTGTGGGGAACCGGCTTTGTGTACTGAGCTTGTCCAGGCGTGAGCAGACATGGCGGCGGCTTTTCGGAAGGCGGCCAAGTCCCGGCAGCGGGAACACCGAGAGCGAAGCCAGGTAGGACTGGACCGGCCCCACGAGCGCTAGCCCCTGGCCCCCTGTATCGCTCTCGCCTTACTCCCTTGGCCACCTTTGGATCCTAGTCTGTTCCGAACGTAGACGCTGTATGTAAATAAATGCAAATACATGCTAATGACGCCGGCGTCTTTGGGGGCGGAGCTTCGCGGCTCGAGGAGGAGGGGCTTTTCCCTCTCTAGGAAGAGAACCGGCTCCTCCCCATTCCTTGCGGATAATCCATGCTATCTTGCAAGGTTTCAGAGATGTAATTACATGAGAGATTGTGTGGAGAGTGCTTGATTTTCTCTAAGGAAGTTGACAAGGTCAAGGCTCGCATAGCCAGTAAATGCCCCGGCTGGAATTGGAACCCGCATCTAATGATGCTCAGCTCTGCCTGCTGCCTGTGGTGCCGTGAGCGAAGAGACTGACGTTAACGAACGTGGTATCATCACTACGTGTGGGCTTTGTAGTCCGTGAAGATCTCCCCTATACGCTTCTGGTTTATGGCCCACCCTGTAACGTTGGTATTTTCTATTCACATTAGACCGATGAGTAAACTGAGGTCCAGAGAGCAAAAGTGACTTGCCCAGTCAAAAACAACAAATGCAGGCAGAATAAACAGTTGTAGGACTTCTGTGGAAGGTGTGTCTGGTGGGAAGGTTGAGTAGAAATTCGTTTAATATATGCAGAATCCCTTTATCCATTCCACTGCTCTCAGGAATCACATAATATCCAGTCTGGAAAGGCCCTTAGAGCTCTCTGGTCCAACTTCATTTTACAGCTGGGCAAGAGAGGGAGAAGGATGTGTCTAAAGTTGTGTCACTGACAGTCTATCCCACTGTGGTGGGATAGAACCAAGGCTTCTTAACCACGATTCAGTCTTCCTGCTTCTTAGCATTTATCAGACATTTATTATGCACTTGCTGCGTGCTCAGTGGTGTGCTGGGAGCAATGGTGTAATTTGCCACCTGGTGTCGGGGACTATGTTTGGACCTGTCTGAAAGTAATAATAGCTCGAACTGCTTACTGTTTGCCAGAGCCAGACAGTGCAAGATGCTTTCCTCTCAGTATCTCATTTAACTCTAAACAGTGTGTGTGGAAGTAGGTGCTATTATTTTCTCACATTTGCAAATGGGGAAACTAAGGCTCAGAGAGGCTAAGTAAATTGCTCAAAGACATCCAGCTACTATAGCTGGCAGGCACCAAAGGCAGAAATCAGACCAAGTGCTTTGAATCCAGAGACTACTACAAGATGAATAAAGAGGCAGCTTTATAAGAAATGGCACATAAAAAATGCCAAATGAGGAATTTGAGTGGGAAGAGTAGAAATGGTGGGAAAGAATGTTAGGGCGAAACTGACTGGACTTAGAAGTCAATGATAATAGCTGTCCCGTTTGAGCCCTTACTCTCGCTAGGCACAGCCCTGCGTGCTTTACAAGGCCCATCTCATATAATCCTCTAGCCTCCCTGTGAGGTGGATGCTATCCTCATTTTACGAACGAGGAATCCGATGCTTAAAGAGATTGAATACTGTGTCCCAGGTCACAGTTGTAAGTAGTTGATTTCTATTAGCAGAGAAGAGAGAGGGCTTTCGAGGCTCGTCGTGAGCAGGACATGGCCCTGTCTGAGTAGGAATCTGTGGGAGAGGTGAGGCGTGCTGGAAAGGTGGCTAAACACATTGCCAAGAGCACTCCCTCTTAGGGGAAAGTTTGCACTGTATCCTCTCGGTCCTTCACTGAGGCAGTGGGGGAACTCCTGGCCTATTTTGTGCGGAGGGGGTGTGTGTAATTATGTGAACTATTTCAGATGCAATGCCAGGATTCCTTCTATACTGCAGATGTACATTCAAACGGACATACGCTATTTCAAGATTTCTGTGTCATATTGTTGGTCTTGGGACCCTTGAGTTTTCCTTCTCCACTCTGTCAACCTCCCTTTGTTTGCTATAATTATAAATTAGCAGGAGAGGCTTGGATGTTATTTGAAATATTGAGTTATTTGTTGCATCACGTTATTTTGTCGCAGGATAAAAGATGAGAAAGGTGACTGTTGAAAATCCCACCGAAATTATTAGGCAAATTGAAACAGTAGAGAAATGTATGTGCTTCCTCACGCGCGGAGATTGTTCAGAGGAGAAGAGGATACAGTCTAGTGGGCTGGAGAAGAGCACAGACTGGCTCCAGATAGAATGGGTTCTGGTTCTAGCTTTGCCACTGAGTAGTTCTGTGTTCTTGGGCACGTCATTCTCTAAACCCCATTCCCCTTCTGGAAAATTGGGATAACAGTAGTGTCTGCCTTACCTACTTTCCGTGATTGTTGTGGGGATTAAATGAGATTGTGTGTAATGAGCATAGCAGATTGCTTTGTAATGGGATAAGTGCTTGCTAAATGTGGCCTAATAGGATGATGTAGGCAAAAGCATCTAGCACTGACCCTGACGTATATTAAGTGCACAACAAATGCTAGGCTGTAGAAAGATAATACCAAGATTTAATCCTTGTACCTTCCATGCCATCCAAGTTCTGTGTTCAAGAAGGTATTTTCTATCGTACTTGGTTTTCTCTCAGACCTTGTGCCAAAAGTACAATAATAACAGTAAACATGTGCTGGCGGCTTGCTTTGGGCCAAGCCGTGTGCAGGCACCACCTCTTATAGATGCTCATTTGACCCTCACAAAACCATGTGAGGTACTTACCTTATTCTCATTTTACAGTTAGGAAACAGTGGCTCAGAGAAGTTAAGTGACTTGCCCAAGGTCACAGATTGTGAAGAGGTAAAGCTTGGATTTGAACCCAGTTCTCTAGACTCTAAATTTAGTTGCCTTACCACAGTTGCCTCCCTGTTACTATGTTTTCCCTTCGTAGTATTTTATAAACCCTTGGATTAAGTCTGTAGTAATTTTAGTACAACTGGCAACTGCCTGCTTAGTGCCGAGTCATTGTTGCCTCTCTCTGTCCTTAATAGGCCAAGAAACCTACTATGGCAGTGCTTGTGACCTCTGTGGCGGCCACATGGTCCCTCTGGTCCTTGGGCAGAGCCCAGTTGGGGGAGGGGAGGGAACAGAGTAGCGAGTTGGCTCCAAGGACAAGGCTTTGCTGAGCGCTCCAGAGGCTCTGGTTCCCGAGTCAGGTGTCGTGTCGATGTGGGTGTGCATTCGCTGAGGAAACTGAACACTTTTTTTTTCTTTTGTCTTCTAGCCCGGCTTTCGAAAACATCTGGGCCTGTTGGAGAAAAAGAAAGATTACAAACTTCGTGCAGAGTGAGTTGTGTCTCTGCTGGAGGTGTTGCCAAGAAAGCTTACAGCCTCCTTGCTCTGCGGCTGAATTGCCCGAGTGTCCGACAGGGGATAATTTCCTGCCATTGATAAGAGGCCAAAGCTCTGGCAGCCTGTCATACACTTTGCTGTGACCCCAAGCTTCTGTCTTTGTTTAGGCAGAGTGTTATTTATGTAACTGTAGTTGCATTGTGAATTTTTTTATGGTGTCGCTCCAGATCATCTTCTCACAGTGGCTTTGATTTGCTCCGGCCTTGGTGTTTGAGCCAAAAGCTGGGTCCTTTCTCTCTCGCTTTTCTTGAAGTGCACGATAGAATCTAAGATTCCTGTTGTTGAGTCTTACATCACTGCGTGTGTGGTGCGGAATGAGGAGATGTGAAAGATGGATTCATGAAACTGAGCGTGGGTGATAATGAACTCTGAAAACTCATAAAACAGTTATCCCCATTCTTCTTCTTCTTTAGCACTTTCTTTGCTAAATACTTTATAATTATTTGTTAGCCGTGCATGTCAGCTGAGGTCCTTTTTATGCTCCTGAAACAGAGGGGGATGGATTAAGTGATTTCCTCTGGGTCCTAGAGTTTTTAAGGCTAGTAATAACTGAGTGCTGTTATTGGGCCAGGCAGTGTTCTAGAAGATTTACCATTTTTATGTTCATTTATTCCTCCCAACAAGCTTCTGGGATACCATTATCATCATACCCATTTTACAGATTAAATTGGGGTACAGAGTGGTTAACTAACTTAGGCAAGGTTACTTAGCCAGAAGTGGCGGAGTCAAGGTTTGAACCCAGACAGTCTGGCTCCCGAGTCTACGATTCTAGTCACTCTGCTGTAGTGCACTGTGTCGTTTCTGAATCTCATGTGGTCACTTGATGCCCAGGCTTGCATCAGAACCCTGTCTAAGAAGTTTTAATTTGTGCTTTGTTTGGGCTCTTCCTGTAATGATATAAATGGCACTAAAACATGTGAGATGGGGACAGCTCCTTTCTGGTGGGGCTGGGATAGGAGAGGACCTGCAGAGACCCGAGCTCAGCATCAGTAACAGTGGAGTCTGGAGCAAATCTAATCGTTGCTTTGGCTTTTTTGAGTTTTCATTTCGTGTGAGCTCTAGATGCTTGTATGGTTGGCCCGTTGTGAGAGTTTTTTTCTTTTTTGCTATGCACCTTGTTTCACCTGCTTTTCAGTGACTACCGAAAAAAGCAAGAATACCTCAGAACTCTCCGGAAGAAGGCTCTTGAAAAGAATCCAGATGAATTCTACTATAAAATGACTCGAGTTAAACTCCAGGTGGGTGCCTAATGTATCAGCTGGTGTTTTGAGCTCCAGCTCAGTAAGGAAAATAGGTGGGGGACAAGATGGAGAGAGTGGATCCTTGGCCTTTATTGAGCGTTTCTCCACTGGGTCCAGGTGCTCCTGGTCAGTATCCAGGGGAAAACTGCCCCCTCATGAGCAGCATGCATTTCTGCCCCCGAATCTGAGTTGTCTTATGCCTGGAGCTGCTCTGAGGGCGCGTGACTGGAGGTGCTAAATTGAGCATGCACCTTGGGGCCTAGTGTTTTGGACTGCTGTTGCATAAAGCACTTGGTTGTCTTTGTTCCAACCACAAACTATGCCATCAGCTTACTAATAATTTTCCTCTAATAGGAAATGTATCTTTTAAATTTGGATTTCAGGATGGAGTTCATGTTATTAAGGAGACTAAGGAAGAGGTGACTCCCGAACAGCTGAAACTGATGAGAACTCAGGATGTCAAATATATAGAAATGAAAAGGGTGGCAGAAGCTAAGGTAACAACTGAAACTCTTTGTTCTGATGTATTTGTGTCGGTTAAGAGAAGTATAAATCCCCCATCTCAGGTTATAAGTTGCTTTCTTCTGGCATGTACAGTCTTAAATTGTGCTTAATTGTGATAATGATTTAGACGTATAGTCGGCATGGTGGAGTGGAAAGAGTTCAAGTTTGGGAATGAGACAGACTTAGGTTTGAATTCTGGCTCTGCCCTTTATTAGCCCCCTGATTGTGGACAAGTTAACCTCCCTGAGGCTGTTTCCTCATTTCTGTGCCGGGGGATTGTTGTAAGGATTGAGTTTCGTGGAATGCCTAGCCCAGCCCCTGAGGCGTGGTTGGTGCTTGATAAATTTTAGGGGTCCTTTCCTTTAAAAGAGTGAAGCAGATTCTTTGCTGGCTGCTGCTGATGATGTGAAATGGTTTACACTTCTGCGAATTTATTTCGGCTAGCCTAGAAGAACCCAATATAAAATGAGACCATATTCTGTGTTCTAGAAAATTGAAAGACTAAAATCAGAGCTCCATCTGCTGGATTTCCAGGGGAAGCAACAGAATAAGCATGTGTTCTTTTTTGACACCAAAAAGGAAGGTATGAAATGTTTGAAGCTTTCTGGGCCAGTGTGTCATATTGGTCTGTGTTGGTTGGTGTTAGAGACAGACAGTGCCTTAAGGATTCTCTTGACTTTTAGTTGAACAGTTTGATGTTGCAACTCACCTGCGAACAGCCCCGGAACTCATCGACAGAGTCTTTAATAGACCCACGATAGAGACCTTGCAGAAGGAGAAAGTGAAAGGAGTTACCTATCAGACTCGCCTTAAGGTAATTTTCCTGCTTTTCTTCAGGTCTGAGCTTAGGGGAATGAAGGTTCCTTTTTTTTGGGGGGAAGATTAGCCTTGAGCTAATATCTGCTGCCAATCCTCCTCTTTTTGCTGAGGATGACTGGCCCTGAGCTAACATCTGTGTCCATCTTCCTCTACTTTATATATGGAATGCCTGCCACAGCGTGGCTTGCCAAGTGGTGCCATGTCTGCACCCAGGATCCGAACTGGCAAACCCTGGGCCGCCGAAGCAGAACGTGCGCACTTAACCACTGCGCCACTGGGCCAGCCCCTGGCCACTGTTCCTAATGTAGTTCTATGTGGAAAACTCTTGAAGTTCTCTTAGCAAGGTGGAAGGAGGCTTTGCTGATGGGGATGGAAGTGGAGGAGGGTTCCTTGGTTTCTAAGACTGGAGGCCATGTGGCACAGTGGTCAGGAGCTGAGGTTCTGGCCTTTCGATCTGCCTTTGAATGCCAGCTCTGACCCTGGGCTTCAGGCTTTCAGTGCTTGTAAGGGATGCCGGTGGTTTTGAAATGTAGAGAAAGGAGGGGATGCTGAAGATGAAGGGATGTGGTATGCTTTGATATTGAACCTTTAGTAGTGAATACACATATTGAAAATTTTGCATTGACCTTTCCTTACGGTGCTTTCCATGACCGTAACTGGGTTTGTGCAGGAGACACGCTTTTCCTCAAAGCCTTCTGGAGTTGAACTCTCACTTCTGAGTGATTCATTTAAAAAAATGCTGTCAATGTGTTTCAAGCAGACAGCTGTTCTGTTTTGATTTGAATCATTTACACCGCATCAGCTTCGCTTCCAATGTTTAATTTCACAGCAGTTTCTCTAGCTCAGAGGCAGCTAAACTTGCTTTAGTAATATAAATACCCCTAATTAGTTTGACTATATTGGGTAATCCCATAAATTTGACAGTCTGTGCAATAAAGTGAAAACAAAAGCTGTCTGAAGCCACTGCTGTGAGACTCTGCTAGAATTGGTGAATTGTTTCCGTCTGAGGCCCAGTAATATTCCCCTCTATGTAGATAACACTTCCAGCTGAGGAGCCGGCTGACTAGTGTTCTCGTGATAACCCTGTTTGTCAATTAGTTGTATTTTCAATTAGCTGTGTCACCGACACTTCTCAAGTGTTGCAGTAGTCCCTGAAGAGATTGGTGTTCCAAACGCCTGTGTAGACTAGTTTGCTAGCACACCTTTTGAGAGTTTGGCAAGGTTGGGATCTTGCCCTTTGTATCTAGTAGTGTTGTTTCTTTTGGTTGTTTCGTTTAAAGCACAATTATCTTTATTAAGAGACTGCTGGTGTGGAGTTGCAAGGGAACTTTTAGTCGGTAACTTGGAGGGGGTGACAATCCGTGAATGGGCTTTACGAAGTCTGAACACTCTCTTCCCACATGGAAGTTTTGTGCAAATGGGTATATATGTGTGTACAAGTTAGTACAAACACATGTACATTTATTTCAAGCAAGAAATCAAAGCTTTTATCAATGTCTCAGAGGTTTGTGAGTCCCCAAAGTTTAAGGACCACTGGTCTTTGAGGAGTCATCAGCAGGGAGAATTCTCACGTGAGCTTCTGCTGAGAATGTCCTGCTCCTTTTTTTTTTTTTTGAGGAAGATCAGCCCTGAGCTAACTGCTGCCAATCCTCCTCTTTTTGCTGAGGAAGACTGGCCCTGAGCTAACATGCGTGCCCATCTTCCTCTACTTTATATGTGGGATGCCTGCCACAGCATGGCTTGCCAAGCGGTGCCATGTCCGCACCCGGGATCCGAACCAGCAAACCCCAGGCTGCCGAAGTGGAATGTGCGCTCTTAACCACTGCGCCACTGGGCCAGCCTCCTGTCCTGCTCTTTGGAGTCTGTGGTTCTCAGACACCAGTGCATCACGTGGTGCCCCTTCTATTCTGTACTCACGTCATGTAGGGTTTCCAGTACTGGTTTATTCCTGCGTCACCTTAGGGAACCGGGATGCTCACACAAAGCTTGAGGCAGCTTAGTGTAGTGGTGGAAAGTTTCCTGGGATCTTTGCGCCTCTCAGGCCGTCCTGACTCTGCTCCAGGTGAACCACGTGGCCCTGGGCAAGTCTCCAAGGTTCCGTTCAGCTCTAGGATGTGATGTTCCTAAAATGGACAGCTTTATGGTATCTCGTTACGTTGATTCTGGAGTGAGGAGGGAATTGATGAAACCATTTATGTATCTGGGCTTAAGTGGATCTAAGATACCGTTTCCTCCTCATTTTTATCCTGTTTTATTGAAAATGCGTGTTTCTCTTCTGCAGCGGATAGCTAAAGAGAGGCAGAAGCAGTATGACTGCCTGACCCAGAGGATCGAGCGCGAGAAGAAATTGTTCGTTATCGCACAGAAAATTCAAACACGCAAAGATCTTCTGGTGAGGAGAGCCGTAGGCCTGCGTGGTTTTTTCCCCCCTCCTTGTAAAGGTCTTTACTGAGCCTGGATTTCAGCTGTGTGTAAATCAACCCACGTGAAAATGTCTGCTCCTTGGGGGCAGTGGTTTGAGCCAGTGTCTGTTACTCTGACAGTGTTGAAATGCTCCTTGATTAAGAAGGTAATAAGGGGCTTATTAGTCAGAGCTTTGGAACAGCAAAGGGTAGGATCGGGTAGCACATGAACTTTATAGCTTATGAGCAGCTATCTGTAACATTTAAACAGGTTAACAAAACACTGCGTGTCACTCATTGGTGTTTAAAAATAGACAACATCGTGTAGTTAAATAGCAGAGCTAAGGAATATAAGATGCCCCTTTCATATTATTATCATTCCTCTAAATGTCAGGTTCTTCAGCTTTGCAGACCATCTAGGTCTGCCTTTCTCAGCTGGGGTTCCGTGAGAGAATAAACCCTACAAAAAATGATTTGAATGCTTCTCAGTTTTCCCGAGAACTTCTAGACAGCGAGTACCATTCTAGATGCCCGGGGGAGACGTTGCTTTGTCGCCTGGGGAGGCCGGAGGGCTTTGCCCCTTGTGACCTTGGGGAAGGGCTGAGTTTGGGGCTTTCAGAAAGGTGCTTGATGAACCTTCCTATTTCACAAAACCCCCTCCTACTCTTTACTGGTAACCTTTTTACTCTTTTATAGGATAAAACTCGGAAAGTAAAGGTGAAGAAAGAAACAGTGAACTCCCCAGCAATTTACAAATTTCAGAGTCGTCGAAAACGTTGAAGGGTTATGCATAAGCCTTGTCATTCCGCATGGAAAAGAATTCTGTTTTTTTTTTCCAGTAACTTCAAATTCCATTAGTCTAGATGACTTGGTTTTCCTGTTTGTAACCATAATTTATTGTAGGTCTGACATTTGATACGAACCACATTAAAGCCCCTTTCCCTGTCTTAATGTTTGTGGGTTGTGAAATCAGTCTTACTTTTATATACTTCCGTTTTTTTCGTTATGAAAGTTAAATAATCTCATTACAGCAAATTTGGAAAATAAATGAGTTCATCCCTAATCCCAGTACTTATTCAAGAACAGCAAATAATTATCACCTACTTACACTGCTAGGAACTAGGGCACTGGAGGTGAACAACTACCGTGAGCATTCTGGTTGGTTTGCTCCGTTTCGTGAAGGTATGCGCTGGTTTTTGTGTTTGGTAGTTGTAACTGTAGTAAACAATTTTATATCCTGCTTTTTTCACTTAAGTATTAAATCATTAGCTCTCTTCCATTTTGTTACATCATTAAATTTTTTAAAAGTAATATATGCTCATAGTAAAAATTAAATATTTTTAATGTTTGCATAGTGTTTTATCCAGTGGCTAGACTGGTTTTACCCTCATTCATTCATTATTGGATATTCAGGTGGCTTTCTTAAATTAGCCAAGGAGGAATTTTTTTCTTTTACACTTCAGAGCTGCAGACAGAAACCTTTGGAGCTAGGAACGCACAGGGGCACCGATTCTTTACCGATGCAGCTCACATCAGAACAGACCTGGCTCTGTGTTCCTGCCCTCTGCGCTCCTGGTCACTTCCTGATTCCAAGGCTCTAAATGGCTTGGTACAGACCTTCTCCCTGCAGATACGGACCTCAGGGTGTGTGTGGCAGCTTCGTTCTCTTCCCAGAGTCTCACCCCTCCCTTCCCTGCCCATATAGGGATGGTAGGCCGAGGCCAGTCGGGATGGGACTGAGCATGCCTAGAGCACCTGTGGGAGGAGCGGGTTTCTGGGAGGCTTGCTGACGCCTCTCCCCCTGGAGGGGAGCAGCTGTGCGTGGATGATAAAGATGAAAAAAGTCATCATTAAAACTCAGTAAGTTCCCATGGCTGCTAGGTTCCTGTACAAAGGCTAAGTGAAAGCCTGTTTTCTCAGGGCCTCCCCGGCGGGATTCAGCTCTGGGGCCCCGAAAAGTAGGAGGAAAGGCCAGAGGAAGAGAAGCCAGCAGCTTTGCCTTCAGGAAGGAGGTGCTTCCCAGTCTCTGCGTGGATTCCCTTCTGAGGAGGGGCTGAGCTGAGTAAACGTTGATAGTCTTATGACGGAGGCATCTGGGGACTTGAGTCCCGAGCCCGGGAAGGGACTCCTCACAGGGTGTTGGACAGGGGAGGGAACAGATCAAGCAGCACTCTGTTCCTGGGACAACAGCTGAGGCTGCTGCTCTGACTCTCTCCCCCGCCCCTGCTGGGTGGGAAGGGTGGGAGGAGGACAGGGAGTATACCTAAATGCCTTCTGAAGCACATGCCCACACAAAGGGACACACCTGTTACAGGCTCTGGCATCAATAGATGCACACTCAGATGTACCACTCAGGCCTCACAAACCAGGTGCGTGCACATCCACGTACCCTCTGGTACACGAACACACCACCAGGGTTTCACATACACAGATGATACCCGCACAAGTCCTTACACGATACATACATCCCAGTGATGCTTGCAGAGGCTTGTGCCCAGGCCACATGGAGCAGGAAGGCCCATCCTCTTGGAGTGCTGTAAGCTCCAGGCTAGAGGTAATCAGAGAGCTATATGGGGATGTAACTAGGTGTCTTGAGTTGCTGTTAAACTTAGGATTGTCTCTGAGGCCTAAGGATTCTAAGGGAAGAGATTGGCCGCCCCTTGTGATTAACCCAAGACAGGCCTCATGGATCCGGAAAACAGGCCAGGGCTTTGAAGCTGTGGTGCTCAGTGGGGCCTCAGGCTCCTGGCTCCGCTCGGGAGGGGAACAGACCTGCTTCCTCAGGACCCCCGCTTCCAGTCCCAGCAGGTGTTTTGGGCTCTCGGGGGCAGTCTGCTTTGGCGGTGCCGAGGGGAATGTGGGCAGCCTACGGAGGTGGAGCGTTTCCCTGAGTCAGAGCCCGTGTGGTTCAGGCCTCTTGTACAGACCAGGACTCTAAAGCAGCGTCTACGTGGATGACGTGGACCCCCCCAGTCTCCGCAGCAGAGAACTGACCAGCCTGGCTCAGTCTTAGTCCTTTGCCACATCTTGGGGCCCTTCTGACCAAAGCGGGAGAGTGTCAAGCCCTAGCTTTATTCTTGAATAAGATCTTTTGACTCCAAAGGGAACTGACTCCCGGCAACAGGGTGGGAAAGGGCCCAGTAGGTGGAGCTGCTGCCCCTTCGCTGGGCTTAGTTCTCAGGGTGCTGTGCTGGTGTCCACCCACTTAGCACGCTTTGCTTCTGCCGAAAGCATCCTGTCCTCAGCATCCTGTACTCCGTAGGCACTTCGTAGGTATTTGTTTATTGGATTTAAAGCATAGGGGACAGCTCTTGTGAAAAAAGATTTTCCTCATCCCCACTCCCCCAGCTTGAGATTAGCGTGGCCCCAAGACGAGGACTGTGCACGAAAGGGCTTTCCCCTCACATTTCTAGTGAGAACCACGGAGGAAGCATGTCTTGGAGTCCCAGGATGTGCAGAAGGTGGAGATGGCCGAGGCTCCCCACATGCAGTTGTGAGTGTTTACAGCCTGCTGTCTCTCCCCGTGCTGCTGGCTGTGGGACAGTGAGCAATTAGAGCTGCGCACCCTCCAGGGAAGGCAGCCAGCAGACGCAGACTCGCTCTGCCTACCTGTGGAGGCCGGTGAGGGCAGGGCCTGTTGGGACTTGAAGGAGTGAGGCAAGTGGGTGTATGGTGCTGGCCTCCCTGCCTCCAGCTCTCCCGGCACGGCAGTTCACAGAGCCTCATGCACAGGGTGTTGGGGAAGGGCAGGCCGAAGCTTGGGTGGGAGTCATGGCGCAGAGCCCCAGGTGCGTGGAGGAATTGAGGGCAGACCTGAAATACCGACTTCGGGTTTCTTGGGCTTGTGCAGCTGCCTGCTAGGGTCAAGAGGGTGCACTCTCTCGCCAGCCAGGTCACGGGGCCTCCCTGCTGGCAGGGCTCCCCCCCAGCTCCATGGGTCTGTCTCAGCAGGAAGTCCAGGGAAGGGTCAGAGAGAAGCTACACAACTACCACCAGGCGCAGGGGTGCCTGCCCCAAGTCCACCTCTTAGAGGTAGGAGGCTCAAGTGGATGCCCAGGTCGTGCTTCTGCTTGTTCTCCTTTCCTAAACTGCTCTGGTCGGAGGAAAAACATCTCTCCTGCTTCTTCAGACTGCCTGTACGGAGTCTCCTTGTTCCTTATTCCTGGATCTGTCATCATCACGTGAGAAAGTGCTGCCTCATCTCTCTCTCTCCTAACCAAAGTTTCTACCTGGTTCTCCCTGTCCAGTCTTGTCTGCTTCACTTGATGGCCCTCGTAATGGCAACGGCTGTCTCCTCTCTCACGTGAGGGAAGCAGATTGCTTGGTGCTGGGCAGTGGTGCAGTCCTGAGCCCTCGGCTTCATGGGGTGGTAGTGGAGGCTGGTCCAGAACAGAGACAAGGACCTAGCTATTTCTAGGCAGGAGTTTATCTGGGGACTGCTGTGTTTGGGGTTGAGGGGGGGATGGAAGCCCTTTCCTCCTGTTGTCTGTCACCTGACATCCTTGCTCAGATCATAAGTGTTAATGAAATTGTGGTGTCCTGGAGGCAGCTGGGCTGCACCCCCCTGCCGCCCCGAATCAGAATGACTCATTTACAGCTTTCTCCAAGTTACCCCAAAGGCTTCTCTCTGAGGTGACACATGTGGGGAGTTGGTTTCAGGTTTCATGTTTTCACATTACTGGGTGGAAAAAAAAAACCTTTCCAAACCAAAAAACCAGCTTCTACAGCAGAAACAACTTGTCCCGAGAGCACTGAAAATTTCCCCATCCTCTCTCCTCAGCTGCTCGGCAGCAGAGCCCAGGGACGGAGGGGTGAAGGGGCGGGGTTGGAGCCAGTCGAGTAGTGTTGGGGCAGCCCCTTTGGAGGTGGCAGCGCTTGCCTTCCTGCTTCAAGGCAGGGGAGGACTTGGCAGGGCCCTCGAGCTCTGGAGCCTGTGGTCTCCAGTGGCCAGCAGTGGATGGCCAGGGTACTGGGACAGTCAGCTCCGGATGGGCAGGGGCCAGGGAAGGAAGCCCCCATCTCGCATCTCTAGCTAATTTGATCCCAGGAGGTTGGGGGCAAACATCCCTCCCGCAGAGAGGGCTCTTTAAAGGTGGAGTGGTAGGTGGGAGGATGCACTGTCCATCTGGCACTTGGGGACTGGGGGTGCCACTCGCTTCTGCTCCTGGCTGGTAGCATTATAAGCCACCCCCCGACAGGGGCAGATGGCCTCCGTGGCAGATGGAGACTAGGCCAGCAGTGGCTGGGTGAGCTTTCTAGTGTCAGCCTGGTCTCCCTGGCTAATAAGACAATCCAGAGGGGCAGTAACAGGGCTGTGAGTGTGAGTGTGTGTGTGTGTGTGTGTAGAGATGGAGTCCTGGCCTTGTTGGGCCATTCTGGGGGAGAAGTAAAGAAGGACCCCCAGATGGAGTCAGTGGATCTTCGGGGTACACCTAAGTTTGCCATGTAGGGGGGCACTTGCTCAGGGCCCTGACACTGCTCACCTGCCGTGGCTCGCGAAGCTGCCCAGTTAGTTCTCCAGTGAAGGGATGGTCCCTGGGGTGGGAGTCTCTGCTGCAGCTGGAGCCTGGTGGCTTGATGCAGACCCCCTGCCAGGTCCCCGGAGCTGTGACTTGGGCAGCGGCTCCTCCCAGAGGATGCGCCAGTTTATTATGCGCTCGGGCTCCCTCACTGCGCAGGCAGGCAGCGGCCTTCATTAGCGGAGGAGCTGGGGTCTGTTTTGGCTGCCTCATCAGCATCAGTGAACTGCGTCCCTGCGAGATTTGATACAATTTAATTAACCTAATTAAAAGCTCTGATTGCAGAGATGATTGGGGTAGCGCCAGCAGCGACTGCATATTTATAATGAGCTGCAAGGTGTGGGACCGCAGCCAAACGCCACGCATCCTAATGAGCGGGAGCCGGGAGCCAGGGAGCGGGAGAGGGAGCGTTTATTTTTGGCAACAATGCCCAGTTCCTCCCTGCCAGAGAGTCAGAGACCCAGGGAGCAGGGACGGACCTGCCCACCCGGCTCTTCTGCGAAAGGTGGAAGCAGGAGGGTGTGCTCCCCACGAGTCCTTGTGCCTTTGGACGCCCACACGAACGCACAATGCTCGTGTTTTCTGCCTGCAGCGTGGGGGCTGGGACCCCAGCAATGCACTTTTCCTGCCTCTCTTTATCGCTGGGAATCAGGGGCTGCCTGCTGAACCATGAGCCCCGGTCTGAGGAAATGGTTCAGCAGAACCGCTTCGCTCTCAAGACTTCCGGATCCCTGGGCTGTTCTCTTAAACTTGCCAAGGAAGATCCGAGGCGGACAGGATTTGCTGAGAGGCTGAGCGGGGGTCAGAAAAGGGATCTGAAAGCCCAAGAGACCCAGGTGAGGATCCTGGGCCTGGAGCAGCCAGGAGAAACAGGAGAGATGAAGTCCCAGGCCACCTCCCCTGGACTCTCCTCTCCTCTCCCACTGCCTCTGTCTGGGGAGTCTTGGTTTGTCTGACTCAGCGTTTCCGCTGTAAATCACGTCTAATAATAACGAGAGTGAGAGCTGTGGCAGAGATGCTGTGGGTGAAGGGGGCACCGGTGAGAAGGAGCACACTGCCCAGGTGCAGAGGGGTGTCGAGCAGGGAGGGAGCTCTGGGCTGGCAGGAAGGGAGGCTCTGGAAGCCACGGTCAGAGGCCTGGGGGGGAGAAGGTGGGAGCAGCCCTGCCCTGGACCCCCGTCCCTGTCCCTGCTCAGAGCTTGTGTAGGTCGTGAGCTCAGCTGGGCTGGCCCAGCCCCCCAGTGCTCTGAGTGCCGCCAGGACAAGATGAGATTTGTCCCCAGCCCACCTTGCAGAGCTGCAGCTGTTTAGTTCCCTTATCAATCTTCTCTGTGGGTTTAATCATCTCTCTGTCATCCTGCTGGGGCAGCCCTCCCCTTGCTGGAATCCCGGCTTGCCTCCTGTCCCCTTCCCCCAGACATAAGCATCTTCCCCGACCTGACTTCCCTTGTAGGAGACAGAGGGTGGGCCACATGGCTTTGCCCCAGGTTTAGTCCCAGTGGCGGGGGTGGGGGTCCTTGTTTTTGCAAGGAGTACGTAGGGAGTAGGTGTGGGTAGAGGTGGCACTGGCAGAGAATCTGTCCTATTTGAGTCCCCAGGGTCTTTGGCTCCATCCCAGGCTGGGTAGGACAGAGGTCTAGAGGTTGGCCATGAGGACCTCTAGCCCAGATCCAGGAGATTCTTGTGTAGGTGCAAGAGTGGCCATCTCTTCCTTCTTCCTCCCTTCTGCCAGCCACTTGGGAGCTGCGTCCACCCACAGTGGTCCAGCCAGCCAGCTTTGTCTGGCCTCTTTCCCTGGGTGGGTCCTGTGGGGCTAGGCCCAGTGGAGCCTTGTGGGCTCAGGGGCCCGTGGGCAGGAACCACGAGCCCACAGTTTTGCGTGCATCTTGGAAAAGAGGGCGCCCAGGAGTCAATGGAGCCTGTGTTGTGGTCCAGGCTGAAAGCCAGGGCGCAAGGGGCTCTGGGTCCCATCCCAGTGCTGACGTGCAAGATGACCTTCAGGGCAACTCTTTGGCCCTCTCTGCTTCACTCTCTTTCCCCTCCAGAGCATTCGGGGAATGGGAAGGCAGTGGGGTGGCATGGGATGGTGTATGTACCCCTGAGAGGGAACACGAGAAAGAGGGCCCTTCCTCTCCCTCTTCGCCATTCCCACTCAAGTACTCTCGGTGTCAATGGAAAGTTGGCTCCTTCCCATTTCTCAGAAGGAAATGGGAAGTCCCAAAGAGGGATAGGATCGGGCTGAGCATCACCTAGTTTGTCCTCAAGGCAGGGGCTGAGAGACCCCCTCAGAGGGTCCTCTCAGGAGGGGACCACAGGTTCTGGGTGGGCACTGACTAGTCTTGGGCTGGAGGGGGCTTGTCCCGTTCAACCCAAGGCTGCGTTCTGTAGGACAATGGCGTGTTGATGAAGCTTTGGTCTTGATCTCACATGACCTGATGGGGGTGGATGGACTGCACGTGGCTGAGCCGCCTGGGCTGACCTTTGGTTGCTGGCTAGGGAAGAGAGGAAACCATGAAGCTCTCCTGCCCACTCAATGCCCTGGGCACCCTGCCACCCCCCCCCCCCAGGAACCATCCTCTGGGCACACACCCTCTGTCTTCACCTACCTTCTTTTAGCCTTTCTCTTCCCTTTCTCTTCGCTCCACCATGTGTGAGTGTGTGTATATTGTGTGTGAGAGTGTATGTCTGTGTGAGTGTGAGCAAGGAGGCTCTCAGAGGAGGGACAGTGAGAGAAGAAGCCCCCTTTATGGGTTCTTTCCAATCAAGGATGAAGCCAGTTTCTTCCATTGTGGGGACAACACCAGGCTAAGGCCAAAATGTACGTGCATGTACGTCTACATGTGTGTGTTTCACGGGCATGGGTGGACACGTGTGTGCTTGTAGAGGTCAATGCCTCCTACTCTGCCTTGTCCTATGACCTATGCCCTCCTCTCGTGCGAGGGGTGACTTCTATGTCAGCTTCTTCCAGCTCAGACTGGAGCCACTCCGCCCCTCTCTGATACAGGGCCAAAGTGTCACTTTCAAAGGGAAAAAGGACTTTTTTGAGGGTTGTGTTAATTATTGTAATCAATTGAATTAACTAAAACCTACCATTCAGTGAAGAGGCAAGGCATGTGCGTGCACACACACACACACACGCAATGAAAGTTACACACAGACAAGTGTACACAGAGGGCAAGCCAAGATACAGAGAGATGGGGTACACTCTTGGGCACACCTGTGGTTCTTGAAGGTGGTTATCTGGCCTGCCTCCTCTTCCTCACCAAGATGCTACGGTGGATGGAGCAAAGGGGCTTATCTCAAGAGAATCTTTCTCTAAAGTTTCCCAAAGGGGGTTGTGGGCCAGGGCCTCTGAGATGGGGCATGCCAGTACAAATGACTTGACACAGCTGTTTAAAAGGGAACCTGCGGCCTGACTCTGTCACAAAACATTACAAATATTACGGGAAGATTTTTTAATGGGTCCTCCTTCGTTGGGAGGCCCATCCAATTTTTTTCTCTAGGGCTAGTCCACCCCACCACCCCCTTGGTGGCCCTGGGCGTATGTGGAGGGAAGTTAAATTCCCAGACCTGGCATTAGATGGGAGTGGGGTCTCAGATGCTGGCATAGGGAGGGCTGTGGGTGTGAAGGGGACAGCATGCCCCTCACTTATTCTCCGGGCCTCTCTCAAATACACAGTTTTGAACGGTTTGGCCAAGGAGTGTTTCTGGACGCTCCTCCCTCCCTCCCTCCATTCCCTTCTTTGTGTGTCCCCTCTCCCCCCCCAATTTAGTCCTATTAATCCCATAGTATGCTGGGGGATAAAGTGTGGGAATGGTCCTTAGCACTGAAGCAGAGAGGACAGAGGCTGGCAGGCATGGGGTGGAGAGGCAGAGCCTGGGAGGAGGCTGGGGCTGAGGCTGGTGCGGGGCACGGGGCTGAGGCTGGTTGGAGCTGGGATGTGAAGTTGCAGCTGAGCTCAGCATGGACTAAAGGGAGGTTGTTGGAGGTTGGATTGGCAGGGCATCTCTTTCAGCCTTGATGGGATTCTGAGAAGCCTATTTTTGGAGTCCAAGGCAGATGTTCTCCCCCATGGAGAGAAGGTTTGGTGTCTGCTCTCCCCTCAGAGGGGCGGGACAGGCCCCGCCCCCTGCTCCCCTCAGCTGAGCAGAGTCGTACATCACCAAGGGGCCGGGGCTCCCTAGATGTATTACCCTAATACGTCGCTATAGCAACCCCACTCTAATCCTGCATTATTCTAATGTGGTCCCTCTCCCCACTGTGATGTATAGCTTGGGTCTCAGAGCTGCAAGGCCCGTTCTCTGAGTCTGCTCCAAGTGCCCCAGGGATGGGTGGGTCGGAGGCTGGCTTAGCTTCCTTGGGTCCTGTCTTGCTTCTCCTTACCCTGTGCACGGGATCCTTTGTGAGGCTGGGGTGTGGAGGTGGGGTCTGATCCAATGGCCCACACACCCGCCTGCCCAGAGAGGGGAAGCGGCAGGCCATGTGTCCTAGCCCTGGCACACGAGCGCCTGACGCACCGACCCACGCCAGCCTGCCTGGCCTGGGGACCTGCGGCCTTGGGGTTGGGGGCCAGGGCAGGACAATGGCTGCATTCCGGCTGTCAGCCACAGGCCCCCATTGTTCCTGTGGACACTGCCTGCTTGAGGGCCTCCATTCTGGCCCTCACCCTGCGTAGGGTGTAGGATGCTCCCTGGACCACTCCCCCGGGTACCATAGAGGGGTGATTCATGGGGTGGCCAGGGCATAGCAAGCCTCAGCTGTGCCCAAATTCTGGGGGGCGGTAGGGGGAAGCGACTGAGGATTGTTTGTGTCAGGGGAGGTGGGGGGTGGAATAGCCAGAGGACTCAGGGCTGTGGACACCAACCACGTCATCCCTACCCCTCCTCATGTGTGGGCCGGTCAGAGAGGCCCCATTGTCAGAGGGTGGAAGGGAAGCAAGAATTGAGAGGGGCCACCTCAGAGCTGGGAGGACCCATAGACCACCCTTCACACTGCACTAGTGGGGAAATTGAGGTTCAGAGAACAGCAGAGACTTGCTCAAGGCCACACAGCTAGGTGGTGACAAGTTTGGGTCCAGAAAATTCCCCATGTATCTCTGGTGCTCAAATGCTGCTGCCATGTCTCGTAGGAAAACTGAGTCCCACTGGTGATTTTCACCCTTGGCAGAAGTTATGTTCATAAGCTCCTTCCTCTTCCCCACTTCCTTTGAAATCTCTCTAGCTTAGGTCCAGCAGCTGGCATCCCTGGAATGAGAAATTAGAGCTGGGGGAGTCCTAGGGCCATGCAGAGGCCATACTGACTACATCTTCTGTAGGGCCCTGAAGAAATGAGTGGGGCACGGAGGCTCCCAGTGCTCCAACACACACGTTTCATAGCTGCAGCAGTAGAATGCATTGTTTCCTCCCAAATGATGACCTCGCTTGGGCTCTCACATGCTACCCTACATGACTGAGAGGTGGGAAGGGAAGAGGCGAATCCAGGAATGTTTAAAGGACAGGAGACTGGTTTTATTTATCTCTGTGTTCCCACTGCTCAACATACGGCTTGATTGTTAAGTTGGCTGATGGATGAGTGGATGGATGGTGGATGGTTGGATAGATGGATGGATGGGTGGTTGAAGAGCGGTTGAGGGTTGCATGGATGAATAGATGAGTGGATGGGTGGGTAGATTGGTGAATGAATGGTTGCACGGATGGGTGGGTGGGTTGATGAATGGATAGGCCCATGGAACGATAGACGGATAAATGAGGGCATACCTATTTCATATATGGAGGTCCAGGGATTCCAAATGACCCAACTTGGGTCATAGTAAGGTACATGGGCCCCACATTTGAGGCTGGGATGCCCTGAGGTGTGGTTTGGTGGTCAATCTCTGGGCAGAGTTGCAGTCAACCAGGAGTTGGGACCTGAAGGAATCTGTAGTCAAACAAGTCTTAAGGTAGGTGGCTCCACAAGGTCTAGGGGCCTTGACCCTGAGTTGAATCTTCTATGCTGGAGTCAAAGTGGAGGGGTGGGAGAGCACTGGTAAAAGAGTCCCGAGCAGGGCAGGAAGAGGCATGAAGGTTCAGGAAGGGGGAATGAGTAGGGTCTGAGGGCATTGGGGCTGAGTGGCTTTGCCTCCTTGGGATCAGGCCCCGAACCAGGAGCCCCTGAGGAAAACCCTCACTCATTTTTCATAACCCAACTTAATGGTACCACCCTCTCTGAGGCCTTCCCTGATCCTCTGGGTGCTGTCTCCCCAGAACCCAGCATAGAGCCTAAGTACCTAGAAGGGGCTCAGTGCACGTTGTTGGGGCATGGGGTTGCCACAAAGAGGCAGAAGTGGGGAATAGGTTGGGAGACTGCACCTGCTACGAATTTTCTGGGTCATTTTGGGTGAGTCCCTCAACAGCCTGGGGGCTCCCTCTCCTCGTCTGTAGACTGGCGATGGAGAGCTTGAATTTTTCTTTCCAGAATGGTTTTGAAAATGAAGAGAAATAATTCTGGGTGGGGGGGAAGCCCTATGCATTATTTTTCTGCACTGCTTCAGCCCAGCAATAATATAATAACTATATCATACATACGAAATTAATTTTATAGCTAACGTTTAATGTGCACTTAGAATATGCCAGGCTCTCTTCTAAGTGATAATGTACCTCATCTCTCACCTAATCCTCACAGCAATGCTACCAGGCAGGTACTATCATTAGCTCCTTTTGCTAGATGAGGAAACTGAGGTATAGCAAGTGTAAGCATCTTGCGCAAGGGCGCACAGGGAGTAGGTGAGGCAGCCAGGACGAAAGCCTGAGCAGACACCAGGGCCTGCATTCTTAGTCACTGCGTGTGGCTGCTCAGTACACAGTGCTCTGAATGGACGCATCAGGAGGGCTTCTTGACCTTGGTGATCCCAGGCAGCTCTTCCAACTTCCTCCAGCCTCACGGGATTCACCTGATTGCCGAGTGGCGGAGAGGGAGGCGGATCCTAGCCGATTAGCTCCAACACCCTTGGTCCCCATTTCTCTCTCTGGCCCAGTCCTGAATTCTGGAACCCCCTGGGCTTTGGGCACATACCCCAAGCACTGGACACTGCTGTTCACCCCAGCAGGGAATGTAAAAATAACACGGATCCGGGGGTCAGATCAAATGAGTTTTATCCCAGGTTCTATCATTAACCAGTCGTGCCATTGTGGGCAGGTCACTAAAAGTCTCTGGGCACCAGTTTCCTTATCTGCAAAATAGGAATAGCTAATGTGAGATAATGAAAATAAAGCACAAAGGAAGTGCTGGATAAGTATTATGTCAGAGCGCCTCAGGCAGAGCGGGGTCAGGAGTAAAAGTTCATTACACTGTGGTTTTCTTCCTCATTCACTTGTTTTCGTACAATGTCCTGCTCGGGCCCCACAATAAAACAGCTTTCCTTCATTCATCACCTACTTATGCTAAGCGCTCTATGTACATCATCCCACTTAATTCTTGAAATAGCTCTATGATGTAGGAACTGCCATTGTCTCTGTATCAGGAAACTGAGGCACAGAAAGTGTAAGTAGCTGACCTAAAGTCACACAGCTAATAAGAGGTAGAGCCAGAATTTATACCCAGGACTGTCTGGTCTCATGGCCCCTGCACTTCACCATTCTGCTCTCTGCCTCCTTGGAGACATGGAGCGCTTCCTCAAGGACTTTGATGACGATAGGAGAAGGCAGGTGACCCTCAGTGGCTGGAGGGCGCCTCCCCAGAGGGTCAGATCTGTCCGTGAGCTGCTTGGGTCAGCTCTAGTGGCTTCTGCGTCGGGGGAGTGCTCTCTCCTCCCCAGACCGGCCAGCCCCAGGGAAAGGCCAAGGAGTGAGACAATTTCCCACCCTAAGCAAGGAGAGCAGTAGCAGCGCAGGGTCCAGGTCTGCTCCTGTTCAGAGCTGAATAATCTGGAGCCTTTGAAGAAGGATTTCTGAAAAGCCATCAGGAGTGAATCATTGACTTAGGGAGGCGATGAATCAACGGGGAGTTCATAAAACGGCAAATGAATCGGGTGTGAGAACGACAGAGCCACTGCTATTCCCCAGAACCCTCCAGGGACAGAGAACCGAGAGAAAAGAAATAAAAATAACACGGGGCCTTAGGCCTGCTACAAACCCGAGTCAGCCCCTCTTTGCATGTGGAAAGACAGAGGGGACAGAGGGGTGAGACCCACTGGTGGGTGGAACCGGGCCAGAGGGAGCCTCCCCAGGCACACTTGGCTCCCTGGGTCTGGGCTGCAGGTGCAATTAGCAAACGCCTTTTCCCCTTCTTTTCAGAAGCCCTCACAAGAAAGAACACTGATTTTGACGAACACCCAAAATAATGTGAGATCAGGCACCATGCATTATGCATGAGGTCTGATTTAACATGAACATTATTTCTTGTGTACGAGACCATATGCCTCTGTGCTGTCTCTGCAGCCTAATAATACCCAGACCCACCCTGGTCAGGCTCAGCCAGAGACACGTCCACTGTGTGTGTGTCGGGGGGTGGGGGGTGGTGCTGAAACAGCCCTTCTGGTAGTTAGCTCATCTGAGGGGAACCCTTTCAGATGCCCTGGAGGTGGGTGGGAGGTGGGTTGTGCTCCTGGAGAAACACCAGGGAGCTGGGGGTGGGTGTAACTGTGTGAAAGTGCCAGTGTGTGTGCGTGTGTGTGTGACATCAGGAGCCCGTGACTAGGTGATGCTGGGTTCATCGGGCGATGATGTGGGGACATGTGCGTAGCTGAGGGTTTACTGCACAAGAAACGGGTAGATCTAATTGCTGTGTGTGTTTGTATATATACACGCATATGTACGTGTGGGGGTGTGTGTTTAAAAAATAACATCACACATACATACAAACACACAGCCTAACTTTAATTATCTGAAGGGAGCAGGAGAGATCTGGGAGGAGCTGAGAACAATGATGGGCAGGGATGTGTTTGGAAAGCAGCTTGTGGGGTAAGTGATTGGAAATCCTGAGAGAAAGGGACCCTGTCGAATGCTGCAAAGGATGCTTGTGCATGTTAAATCAGACATTACAGTGCCAGGGACCCGGCGACTCTGGAGAGCTCAGCGCCAAAGACCACAGCGCTGGCATCGGACAGCCAAACAGTGGTATGGGTGTGACCATGAGTGAGTTAGCGTGTGTGTGAGTGAGCAAGCTGGTGAGAGCGTGCACTGGGGTTTTAGCTGGCTGAGAGGAGGAGTGATGCAGATGAGTGTGAGTGGGAGAGAGACAGAGCAGGTAGCTGTGTTGGCGAATTTCCGAGAATGGCTGCAGGAATGGGTGGGGTGGTAGATGGAGAAGGAAGGGTCACGGGCAAGCCTGTGTGTGTGGGAGGCAGGATTGCTTCCTTGAAGGTGACGGTAGCCTCTCCTCTACCTGGCATCCCCCACAGAGTAGCCAACTTGAAGGTAATTTTTTAGGGGGACACTCAGCTGTGAGGTGGCCCTGGTGGCTGCTCCCATGTCCCAGCTCAGGGACCAATAGAGGGCAGTCCTCCCACACGGAGGCCTCAGAGGCGATAAGAGGAACTCTGAGCGGCTGGCCAAACACTAATTTTGGGTCTTTGAATATGCCAGGCAGGGACAAGACTGATGGCTCCTCTGGCTTTGGTCACTAAGCAGGAGGCCCCAGGTGAATCCTCTTCCCTGAGCTTAGGGGGAGCAGCTGGGCCAGACACCAACCTCCTCTTTCTCCTCTCCCTGCTCAGGTGGGTCTCCTTACTGGAGCTCAAGCCCTGCTGGGGAGCCTGGGCCCTGCGTGCGTCATTAAGGGCTTGACCATCTCACATGCAGCCCAGAGCCTTCCAGAGGAGACTGGATCCTAAACAGCTCTAAGTGGGCAGCTGTGGTTGTGGGTCAGCTAGCCCTGTGGATGCCCCGATGAGGCCGGCATCAAGGGATGATGGCACAGGACCTAAGCCACGCAACATACAAGCTAGTGCAACTTCCTGGGGAAGGAGTTGCATGAGAACCTCAGTGTCCTTGAGCTTCAGGGCAGGGCACCTTCTGGGTTTGCCTTAATGACTGCAGGTGACCACAATGGCCAACTTCCTTCTTCCTGTCTTGGCCAAACCTCCTCCCCCCCGACCCTCCACTGTGCCAGCAAATGTTCTTCCAGCTCAAAGCATCAGCAGTATAGCATGGACTTCCTTTCCCCGCTCCTATCTCTGGGAGCAGCTACAGATTTGCAGGCACGGTGGCACACATGCAGATTCATACATCACTTCACAGAGGTGCACGTGGGGAAAGTGGAGCTCTAACAGAATCTGTGGCTGTGTGATCATAGGAAATTATTTTGTTCAAATGAGAAGGGGAGGGAGATGGAATCAGAAAACCCCAGATCTGTGAGGGGAAAGCTTGGGCTTCCCCGGAGGTCGACGCTAGGGCCATCTGCTGCTCTTGAGTGAAAGAAAGTCAGGAGGCTCTCGAGGGTGAGCAGGTATATATCCACATACACATGGGGTGGAGAAACCGCGGTCAAGTTCACAGCTGACTGTGTCTTTCCTAAACTGTATTCTATCCAGGGAGTAAGACTCCGGGCAAATATTTCTCTCCCTGTGGCTTCTCCTTACACGTTCAAATGTGCTGCAGCTCCTACCATCAGCCCAGGATGGGAACTGGGGGGAGGAGCCCTGGGGCCTTCTGCGACCAAAGGGTTGGTCACTGGGTAGCTGTCCCAGGCTGGTGTCTCATTAAGCAAATCCTTGCAAAGTGGAAGATTTTCTTCTGTCCCTTTTCCACTTTTTTTTTTTCATTTTTTTGTTTTACGCCTCAGCTGCTGCTGGTTCTTGGGAGGCAACATTGTTTTGTTGTTTTTGAGTTGACTTGCTTAGATAATAAATCCACCCTCTTGTACAGGATTAAGCAATTAGGAAATCAATCAATCAATTGATGTCAGCTGCAGGCAGAGGCCAGCGAAAGGCTCGAGTCTTCCCAGCCACCCTTTCCAACCTCCAAACCTGCGGAGGCCCCGGGTGGCGGCGCAGGCGGCAGGGAGCACCGAGCTTCATCTGCTTCCATTGCAGGGCCCCGAGGCTGGGATGAATCCAGGAATGGAGACATAACAAGGGAGTGTGGGGGAGTGCGGGACTGCTTCGAAGTTCTGTACTTAGTGGAGGAGGAAACGGGAGCCCGAGGTAGGGTGGCCAGGGGCTCCTGGCCACACTGTCACCTGGCCAGCCTCTTTGAGAGAAGTTCCTGGCCTCCTCTTTGAGAAGCATGAGAGAGGCTCACTGGCCTGCCAGTATGGGGAATGGCTGGGACACGGGTGCCAATTATAGGGCTAATCGCCCACTAGGCTGGACTAGTGAGTAGGGGGGAAGGAGCGGTGAGTGAGCCTCTGAAAACTCTGGCGGGTTTTGTACCTGTGGAAGTAGTTCCCCCTGAGATCGAGGGGCAGAGCCCAGAAAGTCACTGGGAACTGTCAGCACGGCAGGGTCATCCTGAGGCTGCAGCCTGGCCAGGGACAGCCAACTGGGGAGTCTGGGGACACCTCTCTGGGTGCCCAAGACACTGTCGGCTAGAGTCAAGGCCTCTCACGGGCCTGCACTTGGGCAGCTTCCCTGGCTGGAGAAGGCCACACGTACACCCTCACGAGGGACACAACTTTCGCCCTAGGCAAGTGACTAGGCCTTCAAGCTCTGTCTCCGTGAAGAGGAAGAGAAACCTCATGTGACTTCTCCTGAGAAGGGACAAGCACTGCATCTACAGAGGAAACAGGAGGAGCTGTTTTATTCATATTTTTAGGAAGAGTTGTTTTAAAGGAAAAAGAAGTTCCTGACTGGGACACAGGGAACCTTAGGCTTTGGCTCTGGAGCTCAGATCTGCCTCCCCCATCCTGCTTCTGGAGCGGGGGGATGCTGCTGTCGAAGGCTTGAGAAGGGGATGTCTGAGAACGTCTGTGTCCTCTCCAGGTCATGATTGCACAGCCGTGGAATCCTCACACAGGCATATGCATCACTCCCTGGGGCGGAGGGAGGGTGTCCTTTGGGTACTCATCCCTGGAGAGGAGATGCCCGGGCTTTCACAGCTGGGCCCTACTCTTCCCCAAGAGAAGTTGGGGCACAGTGGTTTGTCTGCAGAGAAGTAGTAGGGCTAGCTTTGCCCAAACAGACAGGCAGGGCTTTCCCCCCAGGCCCACTCAACTCCCGCAGGACCACTGTCTAAGCTGTGTGAACGCCCAGTGGATCCACGCAGGTTTGGGTACCGTTGGTTTGCGGGTAGAGAGCCAGCTGGAGTGGGCTGGTGGGCCTGATTCAGTTTCCAGTGGCCCCAGAACCTGGAACGATGGAGTTGGCCTGGACCCCACACATGGAGTACAAAGTGAAACCAAAGTCAGGAGCTGTGGTGCCGGGCGGGGGATACAAAGATGCCAGGCTGGCGGTCCAGGTTGAAGCAGGCTCCTTTCTTGGCCGTGAAGAGGAGTCGAATTGTGCCTGAGGAATGGCTGACTCAATTCGGTGAGGGTGTCCTAGGCCCTGGTCTGGTCTCAGGATAGTCTGTTTATGGGAGGGGACAAGAGGCGGCTTCATCTTGCCTAAACTCACTCACCTGAGGCAGGGGCCCAACTGTTGCCCAAGTAACCAGTGGTCCTGATACTGGCCAGCAAGAAGGTCTGTGTGGTCACCTTCCTCCAGGACAGTGAGGCCAGAACTTTAAGGGGATAAGCGAGGGCATCCCGTCACTTCACCCCCAAACCAACCCAGCCCTGGTAGTAAAGAGGACAGGACACGGCCCTGGGGTACATGTTTATGTGAGTAATAAAATATTTACTATAACATAAATATAAAGGGAACTTCCCAGTCTACATTTTTTTTGCAATAAAGATACAAAGAGAATGCATCAAAACATTGTTCCAAAAAATAATAAAAATAACAAAATTTAAATTCAAACTGTAACAAACAGAACAAGAAATGGAGAAGGGGGAAGCTCCAAACACATCCGGAAAATAAATAGAGATGGGTCAGAAATCTGGAAATCATATTAAAATATCTTTTTCGGATTAGTCGGTGTACAAAATCCTTTAGGATCGGGAGGGAGGGCAACCCGGAAAACCAAAAATAAAAGCCAAGCACAAAATGTTTCTTCTCCCCGCCGGTGTGTACATATCTCACATATTTACATGGTTCCCACCTCACCCCAAATTTGGGGAATTTCTCTCCAGGCCTCCCCCCAGCATCCCGCATCCCAGGGGGCTGGAAAGGGAGCAGACGGAAGCCGCGGGGATTTAGGCAGAAGGTTCTCAGGGAACGGCTTATTTCTACAGCTGGTTAAAAAATATCTCCAACTTTTTCAAGTTTCGTTTGTTTGTGGCCAGGGGGTCAGGGCCCCGCGGGGAGCGGGGGCCCTGTTGTGCGGTGGTCAGTCTGCGGTGGGGCACAAGCCCCGTCCCATCGGGGTGTGTGTGGGAGCGCAGACCCCTCCGGTGTGGCCGGGAACCGAGCTGGAGCTCGGATAAAACGAAACGAAAAATGAACACTTAAAATTTTTTTTGTTAGTTTTTGTTTTTTTGTTTTGCTTTTTTTGGGGTAGGGTAGGGGAAGGTAAAGGGAAAAAATAAATTAGGCTAGATTAAAGCTTTGGCTATTTCCTGCTTTATACACAGACGCGGCTCTCGCGGCCTCCCCTCCGGGGCCCCGATAAATACAGTATACAGCGATTTAAATTAAGGGCGCGGGCGGAGTTAGAAGGACCCCAGGAACCGAGAGGCTCCATGAATAAATAAAAATCGTAAAAAACCAAACCCGGAGGAAGGGTAAGGGGGATGGGGCACATCCTTATGGGAGAGAAGAGGCGTGGAGCGAATAAAGTGACAGTCCCCCGCCCTCGACCCGCAGGCTCGGGAGTCCGCGCCGGGGAGAGGGATGGGGAACCCTCCCCCCTCTCCTCCTCTCTCCCGGGAAATCCCTAACCCCGTACCGCGTTACCTGTCGCTGTGGGGAGGCCGCTGCCGGGATCCGGCCCCGAACAGCCCGGGGGGCAGGGGCGGGGGTCGTCGAGGGAAGGAGGGCAGGGAGCAGGCGGCGGGCAGGACGCCCGGGGTGAGTTGGCGCGGTCCAGATCTTCGCTCCTCTCTCCTGGGGCTCGGGTGACGCAGCCTATCGGCCGTCTTCGCCGCTCGCCGGAGAGGGTCGTCCGGGTGTTTGGTTTTGTTCGAAAGTTTCGGGGCTTTTTGTAAAATCCAAAGCAACCGAACAAAAAAGAGTTCAGGCCGCGCGGCACCTCGCCGCGCGCCGGCAGGAGCCCGGCCCGCGGGGTCACTGCACCGAGCCGGGCAGTGTGTGGTGGTGGTGGTGGTGCAGCGCGGCCGGTGGCGGCGGCGGGGGCGCCGAGGGCGGGGATGCACCGCCCCCGCCCGGCCCCAGCTCGCCGGGTGCGTAAACGTCGTCCATGGGCGGGTGGCCGGCTCCGGCCGCCGGGGTCATGCGCTTCTCCTTCTGCCGCCGGTTGCAGAACCAGACGCGCACCACCTCCTTCTCCAGCTGCAGGCTGTCGGCCAGGCCCGTGATCTCGTGCGCCGAGGGCTTGGGGCACTTGAGAAAGTGGCTCTCGAGCGCGCCTTTGACTCCCACCTCGATGGACGTGCGCTTCTTGCGCTTGCGGCCCTGTGCTGCGATCTTGTCCAGGTTGGTGGGGCTGCCGCTGGACGAGTCGGTCTCCTCCAGCCACTTGTTGAGCAGCGGCTTGAGCTTGCACATGTTCTTGAAGCTTAGCTGCAGGGCCTCGAAGCGGCAGATGGTGGTCTGCGAGAACACGTTACCGTACAGCGTGCCCAGCGCCAGCCCCACGTCGGCCTGCGTGAAGCCCAGCTTGATGCGCCGCTGCTTGAACTGCTTGGCGAACTGCTCCAGGTCGTCCGAGCTGGGTGCGTCCTCGTCCGAGTGCTCGCCCACCGACGAGCCACCGCCGCCCGCGCCCGGGTGCAGGTGCGCCGCCGCCGCGTGCAAGCCGCCCGCGTGTGCATGTCCGTGTGCGTGTCCGTGGGCGCCCAGGTGCGGCGGAGGCGACGGCTCCAGCTGCGCCTCGTGGCCGTCCTCGTGCAGCGCGTGGTGCAGGCCCGGCCCCGCGCCGCCGCCGCCCGCCGCCAGCATCCCGGCCAGGCCGCCGCCGCCGCCCCCCGGGTAGGCCGCCTGCGCGTACAGCCCGAGCGGTTGGGGCTGGTGGCCTCCGCCGGCCCCCGGCGACGGCGACATGGCCGGGCCCAAGTGGTGCGCCGTGCCGCCCTGCGCCCATGCCGCGCCCGCGTGGGCCGCCCCCTGGTGCACCAGGCGCGCGTGGAAACCGCCGCCGCCGCCGCCGTCGTCGGCTCGGCCAGTGCCGCCGCCGCCCGCCTTGCCGTGTTCCAGGTGCGGGCCGCCGGCCCAGTCGCCGCCTCCGCCTCCTCCCGTGGGTAGCCACTGGGGGTGCGCTAGGCCCACGGGGTGGCCCGCGCCCGCGCCCAGCCACTCGTGGTGCATCAGCTTCTGCACTTCGCGGTACGCGGCCCCCGCGTGCAGCCGCTCGGCCGCCGCCGCCGCCGCTGCTGCCGCCGCGGCGTCCGGGTGCATAAGCGGCCCCGTGCCCCCAGCTCCGCCGCCGGGGCCCCGCGGCAGGTACTGCGCCGTGGTGGCCATGCCGCCCCGCGCCCCGCGCCGCCGCCGCTCCGCTCCGTCTGCGGGCCCAGCCGCCGCGCTCCACCGGCTTAAAGCCGGGACCCGCTCAGCGCTCCGGAGCCCCACCCCACCCGCCGCCCATTGGCTGCCCGCGGAGCCGCCTCCCGCCCCCCGGCCCCGGCCCCCGCCCCCCGCGTCCGCCTGCCGCCAGCCGGGGCCGCCCAGAGCTCGCCATTGGGCCTCGCTCCCGGGGTCCCGCGCGCCGGCCGTGCTGATTGGCCGCTGGGGCTTCATTCACGGCCCCCCTGCCGTCCGCGTACACACTCACGCCCCGGGGGCGCGGCCGCCACGTGGGGAGTGGCGCGGGGGTGGCACTGGGACCGCACCCCCTCTCGTCCTGGCTGCGTGGGCCCAGCTTTCCCCCCTCGCTGGAGACTCCGAGCCCGGCGGGTCCCACACTCCACGCGAGCTGAATTCCCGCCCGTCTTTGGCAGGGGCGGCCGGAGGCGGCGGCGAGGATGGCGGGCTCCGGGAGGCGCTCGGGCTCCGAGAAGCCGCTCAGCCCCGCGCTCCTCCCTCCGCAGTGCCGCTGCAGGCGGGCCGGGATTCCGCGGGTCTCGGGAGGCTGCGAGCGAGCGGCGGCGCGGGTCCCCAGCTCGGTTCCAGAGCGGCTGCTCGCCTGGGCCGCCTCGCCTCCCGCAGCTTCCAGCGGGCACGGAGCTCTCCTCCGCGCGCCTCTCCGGCCCGTCTCGTTTTCCCCCTCCTTCCGCTAGACCCAGTGCCGCAACTCCGCCGACCTCCGCGGCCCTGAGAGCGCGTCGGCCGCGGGCAGAGTCAGACCCGCTTCACGCCTCGCGCAGGCTCCCCTTCTCCCGGGCACCGCGGCGCAGGTGAGTACCGCGCGGGCGGCTCGGGGCGGCACGGCCGGCGGCAGTGATGCTGCGGGAGTCGGGAGCTCCTGTAAAGAGGCCGCGTTCCGGGGGTTCCAGAGTGAGAGAACCTTGAGGTGGAGGCGGCTGGGGGGGGGGGTGGGGGGGGAAACGCCACCGACAGGGGTGGTGGACTCACTGGGTCGGCAGGTATCTGTCCCAGGCCGCCGCTGCCTTCTCGCTCCTTCACCTCTCTGCCTGAAGGGCCCATTGGCCGGGGTCATGGCGGGGTCACGCCCCAGAGACAGTTGCTCTAGGTGAGGCGTGGCCTGGACTTGAGGAAGTGCTGTTGGCACTTTAGAAGTCCAGGGTGCAGGCCGGGAGCTGTCCAGCCTCGCCTGGGGTCCTGCACTGGCGTTTAATCCGGCTCGCCTGGGGCTACCGAAAAGGGAATTGAGATTGAGGAGGCCTTGTTGGAAAGGTGAGGCGTGCAATTCGGGTATCTTCTCACCCCATTTCTTTGAGGACTCCCTGAAGGATTCTGAGTGGACTGGAACCCCAGTAGCAGCTCTCCTGTGCCTTTGACCCACACTGGGCTGGAAGCTGAGCAGAGCTAGGTGTAGTCTCCACTCTTCCCCACACTGGGGCTTGGCTCCCCGGGAGCCATCCAGCTGCCAGCCCACCTCTTTTCTCCCCATGATCTTGCCTCTCATGGATTCATGGATTCCGGGGCCCTGGGGTCCCAGATCACAGGACTGAGCTGGGGACCCAGCTAGAGCCCTACTGGGCAAGTTGAGATTGTGGAACACAGCCTTCACAGTGTGTGAACAACGGTGATGGGGACTTGGGTGACAGCTGCAGTGGGGTGATCCCACCGGTGGCTGGGGCAGAGTCGACAGTGACAAGGGTCATCCCGGGCACAGACTGTGCTCATCCAGGCCCTGAACATCCTAGGAGGAGGCTCTGGCTAGCCCCTAGGGGATGGAGTAGGACAGGGTCTGGTCCTTGTCTGGCCACTGGCCACTGTCTTGAGCAGGCTCCTGAGGTACCACCCTTGCTTCAGAAGCTGTGAAGGAGCCCTGTGTCTGAACCTAGCTAGGAATGCTGAGCTTCCCTGGACTCTGGCCCGGGAAGGGGTCACTTTGAGGCAGGCCTGGACCTCCTGGTCCGCTTGTCTTCCTGGCCCCTCCCCCAGGCCCAGGAGGTAGGACCCAGGCTGGGAATGATGTAGTGAAGGCTCCTCTCGTGCCAGCCCTAACCAGACATTGAAGCAGGGGCTGCCAACCTGACCTGCCACTATCTTCCTGGGCAGGAATAACTCTGGTCCTGTCTCTCTAGCCCTTGGTTTTCCTACCTATAAACGGGGAATAACAGTGCCATAGGTAGCCCACCTGTCTCACTAAGGTAAGTCAGAGGGTGATACGAGACAATGGGGGTGAAAAGCTCTCAGAAAGGGCATTTACTCTGCTGGTTTCTGTTGTTAGTGCCCAGTGAATGGGCAAATTACTCGCCCCTTTAACTAAATCTCATCTGTTGAGTGGGGTTATGGAGGTTTGGACCAGCTGACCTCATAGGCCCTTCCAGCTCTGATGGTCTTTGAGTCTGTGAATCTGTCTCAGTTTTTGTTGGAGGAAGGGAACTGTCTGGACAGTGGACGGGTGTGATGTCCAGTCTTTGGAATTGTCACTGAGACTTGAAGAATGAAGACTCGTGGGTGCTTTACCCTCATCATTTTACCTGCACCTCTCGGCCCTGTGGGAGAACAATGAGATTCTTACCCCCAGTGCATAGATGAGGGAGCTGAAGCTTGTCTGAGGGTGCAGAACCCATGAGGGTCCCATTCCTCATTCTCCTCATTGCTCTGGGATGGGGAAGGATGCCTGTGGAGGCAGCGGCTTTGGCTGTCACAGTAGAGAGAGCCCACCACCCTATCTCTGGTAGCTCTCGGAGGGTGGGCCAGGGCCAGCTGGCACTCCTGAAGCTGTGATCCCGGGTCTGGGCTGGACTGAGAGGTGTCTGCAGCAAAGCCGGGCTCCTAGGTTACCAGTTTGTCAGCCAGCAAATCTCAGTCCCGTCCCTGTCATCCCTGTTAGCTGCCCTGTGACTTGGTGCTGGTTGCTTTGCCTGGAGCTTCAGTTTCTTCATCTTAAAACGGGGACAGGAATGCCTGCTTCTCAGTTTACTGTGAGGTTCCAAGGAGGAAGCAAAGCGTGTAATTTAGACACCCTCTGCATGTTCGAGCTGCCCCTGGGGTGAGCAGCCGTGTGAACTAGGAAAGGATAACGTTGCTTTCCCTGCTTTGGAAGTTTTAGACCCTCTACAATGATATGGGCTTGGTCTTGAGTAAAAATTTTCTTGTATTTGAAAGTTAAGTTTTCCTCAGGAAGTCTTGACATCTTCTTTGCTCTTGCTCCCCGAGGTTCTGGGTGGGGTGCTGGGGGCTGTGACATGGCCTGCTGCAGAACACCCCCTCTATCCAGGAACCCTACCTTCACAGGGTCTGGGGAGGACTTGGCATACGGACCTCAGACACCCCCCTGATCCACGCAGACACTGAATGGTTTAGGTGTTCACACACACATGCCACACTCAGATACACACGTGCAATTTAGCCCAGGGACAAACATACAGATTCACGATAGGAATGCATGGACTCACACCCTTAGGTTGGATATTCATAGTCACAGAAATCAACACACAATGATAAATACAGGCATGTGTCTAAATGGGAACACACGCAGAACCCACACGTAGGCTTAAATAGACTCAAGTAGGCATTCCTTCAGCCACACAAAAATACACGAGACCTACAGTGGCTTTTGGAGTCACAAGCTGGTGTGCCAGTTCACACAAAAAGGCACACTGTCATGTTCACACACAGGAGCACACAGAGCCAGCCACGCACACTCTGCCACCCAATGCATAGACACAAAGAGGCCCACCCCACATGTCACATAGACATACACATATACACCTACACCCTGTAGGAACTGACACATCTGCACAAGGGATCGGAAAGCAGAGGAGGGGGCTGTCCCCAGCCCAGAATGTGGTCCGCACAGTTTGGTGGCGGCACTAGTCCCAAGGAAGCAGAAAAGCCCTTTCTTTTCATATTTTTTTCACTCTCCTTGTTTGTGGAGGACAGCTCCCAGCCAGGCCGCCGCCAGGCTCAGAGGCTCCTGGGCCTCTCTCCCCAGCAGGGACCCTGCCCAGCCCGCCCCCAGGCCAGGAGCTGCCTGGGCTTTCCCAGAGTGGCGCAGCCTCCTCCAGGCTCTGGAGTGTGACCGAGCGCCTGCTCATTTGACACAGGTCACCGAGCCTCCAGCAGATGGGGCCCTCGCTGTGGGGGGTCTCCGAGCCAGAGGGGCTGCAGGGGGAGGCTCTGCAGGGATGAACGGCAGCTACACAAACTCCAGCCCCACATACTCTCTCTGCAGAGCCCCAAGTCGCAGACACAAACCTCTGCCATCTACATTCACGTTCCCTCCTGGGAGATTCAGGCACAGCCTCTAGAACACAACCACACTCTCCATCAGCACCCTCGTGGTCACATACGCACTGTTATATTCCAGACACACGTCCCAGACAGGTGAACCTACACAATGGTACGCCGAGCAAGATTTGGGAGGGAGGAAGAAAGGGCAGCCTGGTCTGGCTGCTTTCCCCCTTTGGACTCTGAGCCTCTGCGCTGTGTCTTTCGGTCAGTCAGTGGGTACTCGGAGCCCAGGAAGCGCTGAGAGCAGATGTAGCTGCAGACCTAAGGCCTTTTCAGTGCTGGGGGAAGACAGGCTCCGGGACATTCCACCTGGATTCCTTGAAGTCAGGAGTGCTGAGAAGAGTTCAAGGGAGGAGAGATCGGGGCTCAGGGGGGGGTGCTGCTGGAGGAGCTGGTGTCTTCGGATGCCCTCCTGTGTGCGTGGACTTTGAGTCTTTGTCTGTGGGGGCCAGCATGCGGGCAGCACTCAGAGGCCACTGCCTTTCGCTTCTGCCTGTCTCCTTAAGCCCTAGATCCCATGTTTTCAGAGTGTCAGGGTTTGGGTTCCACTTTGGCTCTGACTCAGGCCCACGGGATGACATTGGACCAGTCTCAGCCCCCTAGTTTCTGTGGACCTCAGTATCCTCATCTGTAAGCTGGGCAGGATGGTCTCTGTTGGATTCTTGTGAAGCCGAGATGAGATCACTGCCTGGATGGAAACCTGTAAAGGGAAAGTGTAGCTTGGTTCTTCTCCCTGGCTGCCTGGGGTGAGTAAGAGGCTGCGTGCGCAGGAGCGGAAACTGCCTGCTCTGCAACCAGTTCTCGCTAAGCAGTGTCAGGAGTGACCACACCCTGCTCAGACCCTGCTCATTCTGGGCTGGAATGCTTGTCTGCCTTGAAGCATCTGTCAGGGTTCTGGCTGTCAGAGTCCTACCTGGGGAGCTGCCAGGGGCATCTTGTCTATTCACTACCTTGGTGCAAGTTGTGGCAGCTAGGTAGGTTCGGAGTGCTCACCACCGTCCAGAAAGCTCTCCCACATGGGCTGGGATCACTGTTCTGAGCTCGAGCCCCTACCTCCTCCCCTATAAGGTGTCCTCCTGGTGTCCTACCTCTTCTGTCCTTCCTGTGCTGGCAGGAACCTAGCATAGAGGGCCAGGAGGGGCGCTGCTGCCTCTGGTAGGGGAGAAAGAAGCAGCCTCACTTACTGAATGGAAGGTCCCCCATCTCTCAGCCTTGGTGAAGGAAAGGCGGGCTGGAAGGGGAAATGTCTCTTAGGGGGTGAACTTTTCCTTGCCTTTTCTTTTCCTGCCTCAGCCGCTAGGCCTATGGGTAGGGGTGAGGATCCTCCCAGTGCATCAGTAGAATATTCAAATTAGGGCTGGTCAATTGCTCTTGAAATTTACTTTCATTTTTAGCAGAATGGCAGCCTCTGAGCTGGAGTTAATGCCCACAATCCGGTTATGCAGAACATGCTTTCTGCAAATCGGTAAATCATTAGCAGGGATTAATCACTCTGAAAGGCTGGGGCTGGGTTTGAGTTTCTTTTCTTCCTTTTTTTTTTTTTTTTAACACACTTTTCATCTGAATGGCTGCAAAATTCACCGCCACAGGGTGGGGTGGGAGGAATGATAATTTAAGTCCTTGTCACCATCCTTAGAAGAGTGAGGTGACTTCCTGGGCCTGGTGTTGACTTTGTGACCCCACTGAGGGTGGGGAGTGGGCAGCTTGGGTGCGTGGAAGGGAGAGCGGGGAGTTCTCTTGGGTTTGTGTGCATTACAGTGTTTACGACAGTGTGCGGGGGGGGCTTGGTGTACTTGGATACATGGTGACTGCATGTTAGCATGCTTGCATGAGTTCGTGTGTTTGTACTTTATGGAAGCTCATAAGCATTTGCGTGCTTGTGTTAGGTTCGTATTAATGTGTGTGTATTACTGTCTGTAATTGGGTCAGGGATTCTGTTTGAGAGCGGTTTTAAAAACCACACCTCACCTTCCTCAGCCTGCAGGTAGCTCTTGAGGGGAAGTAGGTAGGGCTGAGGGGAGTCCCAGTTGGCACCTGCTGGGGGGCGTGGCTTAAGGTAATTTACATATTTATGAGCCTCTCCAACTCCCCTCTGGAGGAGACTGTCTGAGCCCACCTGGGGGCCCCTTAGGGCAGGTGGGGAGGTCAGGCTCACTCCTTCATCCCAGGTCTAGTGGCTGCCTCCTCCACCCATGGACTAAGAACATCCAATGCCCCCTGGTTCCTGAACCCCAACTTCTGCGTAGCTGCAGTACACACAACTCCGGCTCCTGATAGGAGCGGTGTGTCTGCGAGTGAGAAGCTCTTTTCCCTTCCAGGTCTCGGATGCTCCATGAGGACTCTTGTGGAAGGAAGGTCATTCTTCCAGCCAAGACCAAGCTGATGAATGGGACTGTCTCCCACTTTATGTCTACACTGGGCTAGCCTCCTTATTCCTCTCTTTCTTGCTAGCTAATGCAGCCCAGCTTTGGAACAGTAACCACCTTCAAACGACCCAGTAATGACATTCCTAGGGTGTTGGTTGGGGTATGTGTGCATGGGGATGAGGTCACAGGACTTCTCCTCCCGTCCAGTGCTAGAGTGTGGGGTTTGAGGTAAGACTTAGTGGACCTGGTCCTTATATCAACCCACTCCTTCCTCTGATCCCCCCAGCCTCCTCTCCCTATACAGAGCCAGCTGGGGTAGCCTGAGCATCACTATCTGCTGTGCCACAGATGGCACAGATGCCCTGTACTCCTGTTCATGTGCCTCATTCATCGTCCCACTGATGTGCCCTCCTCCCCTCCATGCAGTAGTCTAGCCTGGAGTCAGGGGGCGGGACAGAAAGATATAGCTCCTTAGCTGTTACAAGTTGGGAGGGTCTGGAGACAGTTGGCTGGCTCAGCGCTGGCCTCCCTCAGCTTTCTCGGGAGCAGCAGGTGGAGGGTGGAAGTGGTGAGAGAGGATTTAGGAATTATATTTTCCCAGGGACCTCTTAGCATCTTTATGTATCTCTGGTGGCAGACATCTGTCTGAGCTTAGGGTAACATCTGCCTGGGCTGGAGACAACATCTGTTTGGGGCTGGGACACCTGGCTGAGCCCAGCACATTATTTGGCCCCGGGACAGCTTCTGTCTGGACCGAGGACATGTGTCTGAACCTGGCACAGCATCTGTCTGGGCCCGGTGCAACATCTTCCTGGCCTGGGGGCAATGTCTGTTTGAGCCCTGGACATCTGTCTGACTTGGGGACGTCTGCTGAGCCTGGAACAATACCTGTCTGAGCCTGGGGGTGGACTTGTCATTGCAGATAAAATCACCGTCGAGTTTCAACTTTGGTTTGTAGCTGAGAACAGAGTATGTGCCAGACTCACGTCCCTGCCCTCCTCTCTACCAGGGAAGGGCTCTTTGGTAGAGGGCCTCGTTTTACCTCCACTTGTAAGGTCGTTGGGCTGCTTGCTCTGGGGACCTCCAGGGACAGACAAAGCTGACACCCCAGTGCTCCGGGAAACCAAAGTTAAAAGAATGTGTAAGCCAACAGGTCATAAATTGTAGTGACTGGTTAGGATGGTTCTCCCTTCCTCCGGTCCCTTTGTTGAGTTGAATCAGTGTGCTCCTCCAAGACACAACACAGACATGTCACTTGCCTCCTGAGAAGCCTTCCATTGCTCCCTCTTGTGGACATCATCAGGTCCAAAGCCCCCAGGGGCCCTGCCCTCTGAATCCAGCAGCTTTGAGCTTCTGTTCCCACAAACACCCCAGGCCCTCGCGACACCCTTCCTTTGCACAAGCAGTTCCCTCTCCTTGGAATGCCCACCTCCCCATCACACTCTTCAAGTCCTAGTTCAAGGGTCACCTGTTCTGGGAAGTCTTTCCACTCTCTCTCTCGACTATGCCACTGCCTCTGCCCTGCTTCCACACTGTGTCATGCAGGTCACCTCTGTGTTAGCATTTATGGGCATGCACAGCCATTGCCATCCACGTGTCTGTCTCTCCCATAGGGCTGTGAGCTCCTGGGGGCAGCTGGCTCCATTTCATCTCTGTCTCCCCAGCACCCTGGTCTGTAGTGATACCAGTAAAGGATGCCTGCTTAATGATCATGTGGTTGTGCTGCTGTGATCTCATTTCCTTCTTTTTTCAAATGGGTGGGGTGGGGGGACACTGGTTTTCAGTCTCGGAAGATGTGGGCTCCAGAGAAGAGGGCCAATCTTCGTATTCATACCTGGTTTGTTGACTGAAGCTAAAGGTGCTGGGGAATGGGCCGGGAGTGCCCTGGACGGGGCCTTTGGGAGCCTGGTCCTGCCCAGCATCCTTTATCCACGACGAAGATGAAGATGTATAGGATCCAAAGATTCGACCCTTTTGACAGGAGCCAGGCAGGAGCTTTAAGGTCGAGGGGTGGCCACGAATCCCGACCTAACAGCCTCTCTGTAGGCTGAAGGCTGTGTGCGTGGCACTAAATCTAAGAAAGAGGACCTTTGCCTGGGTCCAGGCCCAATCCTGAGGGCAGGTGGGAGAACTGAGGCCTGGCTTCGCTTGTATGGAAAAGTTCCAGGGTTCCCACCTCTGCTTGTCCTGCCAGAGAGGGAAAGTCACGTAAGGTCTTATTAATATAAACCTTGTGTCCAGAGCAGACTGCTCTCCCCGGTCCAGCCTACCGGGCCCCTGGCCAGGTTCAGAGGGACGCAGATCCCCAGGAGAGCATCTGAGGAGAGAGGCCGTGTAGGGAGGGGTGCAGAACCAGGAGGAGGGAGCTGAGGAGTTAATGCTCCCGGGACAGTCGCTGCCTTGGTGGCTTTTATGCCACCAAATAGGAAAATCTTTCTTGTTTTTGCTGATGATAAAACCAATACAGGTTTGTGTGTCAAAATTCTTTACTTCAGAAGTATGTGAAGCCGAAAGTGGAAATCTGTTAATCTCTCTGCCTTGCCCCTCGCCACTGCTCCTATTGGCTATACCTTTCCAGAACTTGTTTGCATGGACCACACTATTTAATAATGACAGCTGAGATTTATTGAGTGCCCGCTCTGTGCAGGACTTGTGCTCAGTGCTTCCATCTGGGCTTGCACGGTGTGTCCTCATGAGAACCCTGTGAGTCAGGTGTGACAATTCTTCCCATTTACAAATGAAGAAACTGAGGCTCAGAGCGATATTAATAATAATAGCCATATATATGGGGTGCTTCCTACATCCAGGTACCATTCTGAGCACTTTACACGTTACCTCCTTTAATGCCTATTGGAGCTGGTGTGTAAGAGGATAGCTGGTGTGTAATAGGCAAGCAATAAATGGTGGTTGGTGCCCCCAACTTGGAAGTTCGAGAATCTCCGATGATGAATCTGGGATCATTCGATGGGTCTGTAGATGGGAGGGCTCTTGTCCCAAACCTCCTGAGCCACAGGCAGCCTCCCTGGTGCGTGGGGATGCTGACTCAGCAGTGAAAGATGTAAATTCCTACCTTGGTTTGCATATGATTTACACGTTTTTATTTATGAGTGTCTTTGATTAATGTCAAAGTGCCTCTGTGATTTTTCTGCCAGGTGTCAGGGCCCTGCAGAGGGCATGGCTGGTGTAGACTGGCCGCAGGCTCTGAGTGTGCACGTGTCAGAGGCTGCTGGGTGGGGGAAAGTGACAGCTGCGGGCAGGCGAATGGCGGTGGGAGGGTCGAGCAGTGGCCACACTGGAGCCTGGAGATCTGGAGTGGGTGATTTGGGCAGCTGTTGTGAATAGGGGGCATCTGACAGCATACGGCAGGGTCCACCTAAGGGGCTGGGACAGAATCAGATCTCCAGGCCCTGGGGTGAGTGACTGGTGGGCCTATAGGTGGCCATGGTCTTGGAGAAGCTAGGGTGCCGGTCAAGCTTTCTAGGTAGGAACTCAGACCCAAGGAACGAGGACAGGATCTGGGGTGCAGGGTGGGACACATGGTGGTGGTGAGGTCTTCTAAGCAAGGTAGACGCTCAGAGGCAGGAAGGGCCCGCCTTCCAGAGTTCCCCCTGGTGCTGCCCAGGGCAGGAATCCCTTGCTTGGATGCTTCAGGAGGGAGTGCTCTCTGCGATCAAGGCCTTGGGAAAATCTGCCAGTCAGCAAGAATATTCTGTGCGTGCTGGCTGTGCCCAGCCCTGTGCCTGGCACCATGTGGAAGACCAGTCCTAGCCTGCAAACCTTGGCAGGGGAGGCGGCAAGATACGGAGAGAAGGGCGGGCCCCGACCTTGACAAAAGGCTGTGTGCCTGGCACCATGCAGCACTTTCATCCATTATCCCCTTTGATCTTCATGAAGATCAAAGGCGGTGGCTGTCTTATCTCCTCATTACAGAGGAGGAAGCAGAGACTCAGAGAGCTGCAGTGACTTGCCCAAGGTCATACAGCAAGTGAGTGGAGGAACCCAGATTTGAACCTGGTCTGTCTCATTCCAGAGCCCGAGCATTTAGCTGGTTTATTCTGCCTCAGCCAGGTATAAAATAAGGATAACATCCAACCTGCTTAGTTGTTGTGAGGGTTTAACGAGCTCAAGTGCATAGGGAGCTTAGCACAGTGGCTGGTACACAGTAAGTGCTCAGTAGAAGCTTTTTTTTCTTAAGTGGTAGAACTAGGATTCTTAAATCCTGGTCCAGTGGCCTCTGATGTTTGCATGGTACCATGGTTCTTGCCAAGGCTGGTTGCCAGGGTGGCTGGGACAGAACATGACCTCCTCTGTGGGTTGGGTGAGCCCTTGTCATGCATGGACACTGATGGCCATCAGCCTATGGGAGGGACCACCTGGCAGTCCAGAGCCCCTGTCAGCTCAAGTCCTAACCCTGGCTGGGGTGCAGACACTGAATTTGTCTAGTTAGGGTTGCCTGGACTTGTGTGTGTATGTGTATGTATTTTGTGAGCATCTTTGACTGGGGAAGGAGGGACAACTCTGGGGAGAACAGGGAGCTCTATCAGCAGGCAGTGGTCAGGGCCCTTTCTCATTTCCAGCCACAGAGATCTGAATCGATTGAGGGAGTGAACTGTGTGAAGATGTGTGGGAAATCACTCCTGGCAGAGGGAATAGTAAGGGCAAAGGCCCTGGGGTTGGAATGAGCTTAATATGTACATCTTCTTCAGTAGCTATGGAGACAATATTGACTCGTCTCTTCCAGTGTTTGAAGTAGAGGGGCAAAGTGGGAACAGGATTCATTCGTTCATTCGTACATTAATCCAACAAATATTTAGTGCCCACTTTGTGCCAGACATTGTTCTAGGTGCTGATGGCCGACACTTATTGAGCATTTCTTAGGTTTCTAAGCACTTTACGTATATTACTTCATAGAATCCTTACAACATCACAAGGAGTTGGGGAAGCCTGGGGGTACATTTTGGTTTCTTCAGATTCCTCCAGCCCCTTCCCATGTCCCAGCTGCCTTGGGCATCCAGTGTCTGCCACCTAGAGAGACCAGGACACCCACAGTGGGTGGGGTGGGTGGTCCTGCTAACATTACTTCTCCAGAGTCTTTCATGTCCTGGTTGGGCCTTGCCTGGGCTCAGGCCCTGAGACTCCTGGAAGCCACCCAGTAGACGGAAGCTGGAGAGGGTGGGGTGCCCACGTTAATCCCATTCAGCCAAGCCTGCCCCAAAACTTCCTCCCCCTGGGGGCTCCCAGTCACATCTTCCCCATCCTCCCTCCACTGCTTAGCTCCTGGCCCCCCTCCAATCCCCTGCATAGTTCAAGCCTTGTCCTCTGGGCTCTGCTCAGGGCACCTGGTCTCAGCTTGGGAGCAGAGGCTCCTGGCAGGGAGAAAAGAAGGTTCCATACCTGCTGTCTGGTGGGACTGTCCCGAAACACTCCCTGTGCTGCACTGACTGCTGGAGGCAGCAGGGGTGATGCTCACCCAGCCCGGCTCCCTCTGTCCTTTCCTTAAGATGGTCAGCTCACAGGCCTCAGCCAAGGCGGGCTTCTTGGTTCCTGAACCACTCCCCCTTGCCCAGGACCTGGGCTCCTCACACTCTCCTGTATAAGAAGGAACAGGGAAGAGGAAATAGAAAAGTTGCTTAAAATTCAGAGGCCAAGGAAGGAACCTGGTGCTTCAGTTAGTCTTTGGTGAATAAAGAAACCTGACAAAGGGGGTTTTCTGGGTGGGATGAAGGAGAGGGAAGGTCTTGTACTGATACGCTTGCTAACCTGGAAACCATGACTCTGTTTTCCCATCCACCCATCCATCCACCCATCCATCCACCCACCCATCCACCCATCCATCCACCCACCCATCCACCCATCCATCCACCCACCCATCCACCCATCCATCCACCCATCCATCCACCCACCCATCCACCCATCCATCCACCCACCCATCCACCCATCCATCCACCCATCCATCCAGACACCCATCCATCCACCCACCCACCGATCCACCCACCGATCCACCCATCCACCCACCTACCCATCCATCCATCCATCCATCCATCCACCCACCCACCCATCCATCCATCCACCCACCCACCCATCCATCCATCCATCCACCCACCCATCCACCCATCCATCCACCCACCCATCCACCCATCCATCCACCCATCCATCCACCCATCCATCCACCCACCCATCCACCCACCCATCCACCCATCCATCCACCCACCCATCCACCCACCCACCCACCGATCCACCCACCGATCCACCCATCCACCCATCCACCCATCCATCCATCCATCCATCCATCCATCCACCTACCCATCCATCCATCCATCCACCCACCCACCCACCCAACCACCCACCCACTCACCCATCCACCCACCAACCCATCCATCCATCCATCCATCCATCCACTTATCCACCCACCCACCCATCCACCCACCCACCAACCCATCCATCCATCTATCTATCTATCTATCTATCTGTCCGTCTGTTGACTAGATGTCTAATGCAGCCACCGGTTGAGTTATGCTTATTGAATGTGTATGTTGGAGGACTGGTCAGTATTTGTACATTTCTGACCCATCTGTTTATATATTTCCTTTCTCTACCTGGTTCTTAAAGAAGCTCCTTGAGAAGTGGGGCCCCATCCCTACAGAGCCAGAGGAAGGGCTCTATCTTGGCTGTGAGGTTGGCAGCAGCTGCCTGTCTTGGGCACCCTGGGGAGCCAGGGTCATGGGGAATCTTGCATCCCGCTCCCACCCCTGCTGGGCCAGGCCTGTGACCCTCACTATGACCCAGCCTGGAGGATGTTGTGCTGCTCCAGGGGCAGGGACTTGCTACCTGGCAGCCTGCCTGCGCTGCTGCAGGGGCTGCTGGCCCCTTCCCAGCACAAAGCTTCTGGAACCTCTCCGCACGACTGTAGTAAACAGGCTGGGAGCCAGGGTCGGTGGGTGGCTGCCACGTTGGGAAGAGCAGGAACCTCGTAGGGGCTCAGAGGGGTGGGTGGGCCAGCTTTGAGCTGAGCTACTGCTGGGAGCCTGAGAGTTCAGGCCACTCTCTCTGCCCTTCCACCCTGCCCTCCTCCCTGCCCAGGCCAGACCTGGCTTGGACAGCAGGTGTGGGGCATCCGACATCTGTGGGGCAGCTCTGAGCTTCCCTGCTTGGTGGTGAACCTGCAGAAGGAGGGGCCAGAGAGAGACATGGAGAGGCAGAGGGGTGTAGAGATGGAGGTTCAGAGAGAGAGACTCAGAAAAACAGACAGAATCACATGAGAGATGGGAGATTGGAAGGGCTGGGAGGAGAAGGGTCGGAAGAGGGAAGTGCAGGGCAGGGAAGAAAGCGGGGTTGGGGGGGCCCAGGGGAATGGCTCTTCCAAAGGCAGGAAGTGTGATGCTTAATAACAGCCCCCTCCTATGTGGCTAGCACCCCACAGGGAACAAAACTTTTCCACTTGCTTAAGCTCATTCAAGCCTCACAATAGCCCAGCTGAGATGGATGAGGTCCTCCTGAGGATGGGGGAAGGGATGGCCCCGGGTGGGGAGCAGGCGGTGGCAGGGGGAGCTGCAAAGCTGGAACTGGAACCTGAGGACTGGCTTGGAGGATCCCACAGGGTGGGGGGCAGTGAGTGGGTTAGAGACAGAGCCCCCAACTGGGCCTGAGTCTCCCCAGGGACAGTCTTCCCCAGCCGTGCTCAGAGGCTGTTGATAGATGTGGCCGGCCTGTGCTTGGTGCTCCTGCTGCCAGGACGTCATCACCCCTATTCCTGGAAGGAAGAAGTTGTCTGAATCAGGAGGCCTCTCTCTTGTCCCCTTTCTCCTGTCCCCGGCTGCCTGGCTGTAGCGGATTCTGTGGCATGTGCCCAGGTTCCCCTTCAGGGCCAAGGCACTCACTCCCCGCCTTCTGGGAGTGGAGGCTGTTGATGGTTCACAGCTGAATCCATCTCCAGGAATTGCCTTTGGTGTAAGGGGGGCACCTTGCCCAAAGTTACACCCGTCCCCAGGGACAGCCTACATCCAGTGGCTGGTCAGTTGATGGCAGGTATGCAAAGGCCAGGTCCCCTTGCTGCAACTTGGGACTTCTGAAGGGCCGTCCCAGCTCCAGAACTCCTTATGAGACTGTGAGACTGCCCGGGGCCTTTGCTGTGACTGCACGGCCTATCAGCTTCTCCCTTTGCCCGATGCGGCTTCCGCCTTGCGCCGTTGTTCCTGAGAGTACTTTCCAATAAACCTCCTTCGTGCACGTCACGTAGTCTCAGAGCGTTTCCAGGGGGTCCGACCCACGACACTGACTCCAACCATTGGGTCCCCATCCCACGTCCTTGTTTTCATCCTAATCCTTATCCCCACCCAACTCTAAACCCCTCCTTTCTGCTCCTGGCAGTTGCCTCTTACTGATCTTCCTGTGTCCGCTCCTGCCCGTCTAGAGCAGAGCTGTCCACTGCAGTAACCAGTTGTAGCTAGTGGGCACTTGAAGTGTGATTAGTCCAAATTGTGATGTGCTGTAAGGATAAAATACACACCGGATTTCGAAGATTTGGTATGAAAAAAAGAATGTAAAATATCTCTAATGATTTTTTTTTATAGAGATGACACATTGAGATAATATATTGGATGCAATAAAACATATTATTAAAATTAGTGTCTCCCGTTTCTTTACTTTTTTTGATGTGGCCATTAGAAAACTTTAAATTATGTGTGTGGCTTGCGTCATATTTCCATTGGACAGTGCTGCTCCAGAGTCCGTTGTTCCACAGCAGCCAGAGGGATCCTTTACAATCTTGTTGGATTGTGTCCCTCCTCTTCTTACAACCCTTTAAATGCTCCCATCTCATGGGAGTCCTTACTGTGGCTTTCAAGGCCCTCCACAACCTACCCTCCTGCTTCCTTGCATATCTTCCCTCCTGCCATCCTGTCCCCTGTTCCCTTGTTCTAGTCACACTGGCCACCCTGGAACTCCTTAAACTTGCTAAGCTCATTCCTACCCCAGGGCCTTTGCAGATGCTGTTCCCGCTGCCAGGAGTGATTTCTCCACCTCTTCATGTGTTCACTCCCTCGTTTGATTCAGATTTCTTCTCAAATTGTCCCCTCTGCAGGGTGGCCTTTTCTGTCTACCCTGGCTAAAATAGATGCCTCCTGGTTTGTCTCTAACCTCAGGGAAAGAGCATTTATCCTCATGTAACATGACATTACCTATTCAATTGTTTATGTTTTGATTTTTGTTTTCTCAATTAGAATGTAAGCTTCATGGAGCCAGGACTTTGTCTTATTCACCAAAACACTCCCTGTGCCTAGAACTAGGCCTGGAATACAACAGATGGTCAGTAAATATTGGCCGAGTGACTATTTATAGATGATATAACTGAGATCCAGAGAGTTGAAATTGTGCCCAAGGTCACACAGCCATTCAGGGACAGGGCAGGGAATAGCTCAGGACTGTCTAGGGTCAGCGCCCACACTGCCCACTACAGGTGCTGTCCACAACTTCTTTCCATCCTCTGGGTCCCATCACACAGGAAACACAGGGGTCACCTTGAGGAGGGGGGACCTGGCTGTGGAGAGGTGGCAGACTCTGCTTTTCTGGTGTCTCTGATTTTCTGAGTGCTGGAGACTTCCATGCAGGGACCCACCTGCCAGTTGGTCCTTCCCTCGCCTGTGCACCCAGACTCACTGTGCAAGGAAGACCCTGGAGTAGGGGTGGGGGACAGGGTAACTCTGGGTGATAGGGGTGTGGTCTGTCCAGGGCTCAGCAAGACACTATGCTCTTAGGCCGTGACACTGCTCAGTGTTGTGCCCGGAGCCGAGTGTGAGGCACAGGGAGGAGGTCACAGCTACGAGTGGGGAGATGAAACCTCATGAACTTAGGTTTGAGAAGACAGCAAAAGGGAGAGAGAGGAACCCTGGAACTGGATATGGGGGCTGGAGAAAATTGCAGAGCCTGCTGCCCCACAAGCCCCCCATGAGGGTCTCTGCTGCTGTGCCCTTGGGGCAGCTCTGACCTTGCAGAGTTTGCCTTCGCCCCACCTGCCTGGCCAGCTGCCCACCACGATGGGGTGAGAGTGCTCTCTGGGCTCCGACCAGATTCCCTGCCAGCTGTATTCCTTAGGAGGGGCACCCTGTTCGGAATGAGCAGGACTTTGGAGCCTCGGAGGCTGCTCTGTCTTCTCTCTGCTTGGTGAACTCCTACACATCTCTCAAGTCCCAGCTCAAATGTCCTCTCCCTTGTCCAGAGTCCCCTGACTCTCAGGTGGGGTTTGTCCCACCCTCCTCGAGGCACCCAGGTTGTGCATTGTTCCTACAAGTGTATGAGTGTTCAGTGCTTGCTTTGTAGTTCTTTTCTGTATAACAGCCGCTCCTATAGACTGCGAGCCTGAGGGCAGGTCTGTCTTACCCATTTCTGGGTTTCCAGCCTGAGGCTTGGTAGGGAATAGACCTTCACCACTATTACCATCATCCCCAGCACTGCCATCATCCCCACCACCATCGTCACCACCACCACCATCGTCACCACCACCACCATCATCATCACCACCACCATCATCCCCACCACCATCGTCACCACCACCACCATCATCATCACCACCACCATCATCCCCAGCACCACCATCATCCCCACCACCACCACCATCCCCACCATCATCATCACCACCATTGTCACCACCACCACCATCATCCCCAGCACTACCATCATTCCCACCATCGTCATCATCCCCACCATTGTCATCATTACCATCATCATCATCACCACCACCATCATCCCCAGCAGCACCATCATCCCCACCACCACCATCATCCCCACCATCATCATCATCACCATCGTCCTCACCACCATTGTCATCATCACCACCATTGTCATCCCCACCGCCATCATCATCATGGCCATGATCATCACCACCACCATCATCATCATCATTGCTATCGTTGGACTTGATGTTTATTGATGTGTTCCCATCATGTGAGAAGTGCTCCCCCTGAAGGAGATCATTTAATCCTCACAATGACCCTACTCAGTGGGGCAGGTGTTTTATTGTCCCTCTCTGAGGAAACCGAGGCTTGGTGAGGTTCTCAAGGTGGCGCTGTCAGTAAGTGCAGAGCCAGGGCCTGCACCTTAGCTTCTGACTCCAAGGCCAGTGCTCCCTTGCTTTATGTGAGCAAGGGGTGAAGGGCCTTCTCTCTGGGCATTTCTTCAGGTGAGTCTGTAGGCAGCCTGGGGGAGCTGGCTAGCGGAGGAGGGAGCCCGGTGGTTCCTGTGGCTGAAGCACACGGTGTGTGTAGGGCTCAGAGGACATGGAGGTGGCACAGTCAGAGGAAGCAGATCAGGGAGGGCCTGGGGCAGACAGCGAGCTGGACTTGGGCCTCGCTGAGTTTGAGGCGCCTGCGAGGCCTCAGCATGGAGATGCCCTGTGGCCAGTTGCATCCATGGGTCTGGAGTGGGAGGGCAATCTGCTCTGGGGAAGGAGATTTGGGGTTGTTGGCGGAGATACAGACAAGTCTGTGGGAGTGGGGCGAGGTCCTGGGGAGTGTGTGGTGTGAGAAGAGGAAAGTGTCAAGAACGGAACTCTGGGGACCCTTCATTAAAAGGGCTAGTCGATGAAAAGGAGCTGGCAAAGGAACCTCAGAGGGATGAACAGAGGGCAGAAGGAGAACCAGACAGAGGGCTGCTACCAAAACCTGGGAGGGGCTCCATAAGTATTTGTGGAACGAATGAATGAATGAATGAACGAGCGAGGTGGAAAGGATTGGCAATCCCCTGACCTCTGGGCCTGCTGTGGTTCTGCCCTGATGACTTAGTCAGGGCTTCTCCTCTCCCCAGGACGCTCTGCCTCTTTCCTCTCTCCTGGACCTGCCCTCTGCTCACCCCATCCTCAGGGAGCTAAAACGGGGTTACTGTCCCTACATCATAACTAGGGAAACTGAGGCCAGAGAGGACCACCCACACAGACACGCTGGGTCTTAGTGCAGGTGCATTCTGGACAGGGGTGGCATCTCCAGAGAGGGGGCTACCAGCAGGGTGGGGTGTCTTGGGGGCTTCTGAGACCCCATCTCTGGCCTGGGGTTTCTCGCTCCACGGTCATGGAAACCCCCTGGCACTTGGGAGCTCTGGGAGATCACCTGCTTCAACCCCCTCATTTTATAGATGGGAAGACCGAGGTCCAGGGAAGGCAGAAACCTGCCCAAGTTCATAGTCATAGAAGTAATAATTCCCGGCTATCATTTATTGAACACCTACGATGTGCCCGGGGTTTCACACCTGTTCTTTTGTTTATTCCCATCATCCCCTTAGTAGTCTCTGATTTTGCAGATGAAGAATCTGAGGTTCAGAGAGGTAAACCGATTTGTCTGAAGTCACAAAGTAGGTGAGCCTGGGCCAGAATTCAGATCCAGATCTGTTTGACACCAAAGCTGGGGTTGTTCCTCTGCCCTCCGTGGCCGCCCAAATTCCAGACCCCAGGTCTCCTGCATCCTGGGCCAGAAGATTTTCTGTCCTGGCTGCAGCTCTGCAGGATCCAGGCAGTGTTTCTGAGGAAGGAAATGACAGTCAGCAAAATGGTGGGAGCGCTAACATCCAGCCTTGAGTGTTGCATGTGCACAAAGAAATTGGGAGAAGGAAGAGAGGGGCTGCCCCCACCCCTGCCCCACGGCCCAGCCAGGCTGGCCCCCAGCAGCCTGGCCCTCTCCCTCCCTGGGGGCTGGAGCTGCCACTCCGCCTCTGCCTGCCCGCCTGATCGGGGGGCAGAGCTGGCTTCATGTATTATTAATAGCACTGCCAGCCTTCCTGTTTTCACGCTGATAACCTGCTGGGGAGGGCGGGTGGGAGGGAGGGAGCAAGGGGGCAAACCCTGGAGCTTCGGGGGCCCCTCCCCCCTCAGCAGAGCAGCTCTGCGGGGCTGGCCCAGCCCCAAGTCTCTGAAGTTGGTTTCTAGAGCTTCCTCATCTGAGCCCACAGGAGGGGACCGGGCCCTCTGAAGCGGATTCCTGCGGGAGGTTGGAGCACGTGACTCTGGGAAGAGCCCCATCCCTTACACCATCCAGGATACCAAGAGCTCAGATCACTCTGGCCTCCCCAGAGGCAGATGTGCCCATATCCAGGTGGCCACGGGGCTCGGGGCTGAGGATTCAGGTGTGTGTGTGTCTGTGACACTGGCTCCCAGGATTCCCTGGGGCAGGGATCTCTGAGGTCCAGCCACACATGGAGCTCAGGCCACATCTAAACTGGTCTCTGCCAGTCCCCCACCCCATGCCTCATATCTTTTTCCCTTCCAGAGTCCAACCTGAGGGCCAGAGGCAGGCTATAGATGGAGCCAGCCCCGTCGAAGATTGAAGGGGGTGAGGTGGGTAGGGCCGTCACCTCTGAGCCAGCCTGTAGGCTGTAGGTCATTGGTCTGTGTCCTCAAGGGCCAACTGTGCATCTCTTCCCAACTTCTTGTTCAGTGACGTCACACTGGGAGTTTGAAATTGGCCTTAGTGGGAGTATTTACCCCCCAGAAACTGGCAAATGCTACAAATCAGGGTCCCTCTACCCCAGAGCCCATCGATAGACTTTTACTAGTATGGAAGGCTCTGCTCTAACCTTGGACATGCCTGCCCTTCTCGTGCCTTTAACTTCTGCCCAGGCTGCTCCCTGGAATTCTTTTCTCTTCCCCTTTGCCTGTTAATTTTCAATAACAACAATAAAAGCAGTAATAATATTGGCTAACATTTATTGTATGCTTATTAGTTATGTTCTGGGTCTGTTGGAAGAGCTTTACAAATTCAACTCATTTCGTCTTCACAGCCACCACGCAATGAGTAGACGACATTGCGTTATTTTTATTTTACAGATGAGGTCACTGAGGCACAGAGAAGTTGAGGAACATCTGAGGTCACACAGCTCATCGATGGCAGAACTGGCACCCACACCTCGCTCTGTGGCCTGTGCTGCCAGTTCCTATATTGCCCCTGCCTGGCTGCGGGGTGCCTCCTGCCGGAGCCTTTCTGGCATCTGGGTCTTCCTGGCTGACTTCCTCTGTCGTCTCCCAGGGGCTGTGCACTGAGCACACGAAACTGTTCTTCCCCAGTTTGGGTCTTTCCTGCCCCCCAGGCTGGGAGCTCCTTGAGTGTACTGCCTGGGTCTGAGTCATCTGGTGCCCCCAGTACCTGGCCCAGGAGCAAAGTCTGAGGACACTTGCTGAATGAGCCACTCACAGGGGTCATCACGGGGAGCCTTTGGTACAGGGCCTGACACATCGTGCATACTCATATGTACACTGCTCCATCACGGGCAGTGGGGTGATCAGAGACTTGTCTCACTCACCCAGCAAAGTTCGTACTCGTGCCTTCCATACACCAGTTCCTGTGCTGGGGGGTGTGGATTACAGTGAAACAGACAAGAAACTTCGTCCTCTCGAAACTCATGTTCTAGTGGGAAAGATACAATAAACAAGATAAAGAAATAAAATATAAAGCATTTAGTGACACGTGCTAAGGAGAAAGACAGAAAGCAGGGAAGGGGGATAGGAAATGTCCAGGGGAAGGTTGACATGTTGATGGGTTGGGAACCTGTCAGACTTCTCTGGGAAGGTGACGTTTAAGGAAGGGAGGGAACCAGCTGTGCTGTTTGTTGGGGGAAGTTGCATTGTAGGCAGTGCCAAGGTCCTGAGGCAGGAACTTGCTTGGCATGTTTGAGCAACAACAAGGAGGCCAGTGTGCTTGGAGTGAGGTGAATGGAGGGGAAAATAGGTCAAAGAGTTATTGGAGCCAAGAGAAGCAGGTAGAAGAAAGAGGGGCTAGTGGGAGTGATGGGGGGAGGGTGGAGAGGGTTATGGGGTGCTGCTGCTTTTCCCTCTGCCTAGGAGAGGGACAGCTGTGAGGGGAGGCCGCAGGAGAGGGCTCTGCTTTCTGTAGCTAAAAACAGTCTTGGAGCCGTGCCGGGCCCTTCGCCCCTTGTAGATGCTGGTGCCGGGCAGAATTGCCTCAGTTTCCCCTCTAGACTCCTATCAGCTGCTCCCCTGTCCTTAGCACAAGAAGGTCTTGCCCTAAGGGCACTGCTGGTCTGGAATGGCACCGTCCTTCCCCTTGGGTTTCTGCTGCCCTCCCTGCCTCTGACCTTGCACTTCAGGGAACATGCGTCAGGTTCGTTAGGTGTTAACCACTGGGCTGTCCCTTCCTGATGCTCCTGCTTTCCAGACACTCCCCTCTGATCCTGAGTCTGGCTTCCAGGCGCAGCCTGCCCGAGAGCAATACAGTGGTCCTCCCAAAGACAGTGAGAGATCCGGGGTCCTGGCGGTGCGGGGATGAGGTGGCAAAGGAGGGAAGATCCTGGCGGGGGCCTGGGTTGTGAGGTCAGCAGGCCCAGGGGTGCTGCAGGGGTCCGTCAGGAGTCCAGGATGGCTGAGTGGGGGCAGTGGCAGCACAGGGGATGTCTGGACTGGGACTGTGTGCACTGGATTTCTTTGTCCAATGCCACACCCAACCCCAGAGCCCTAAGTGCTCTGCGTCGTAAATAAAACCCACCTAATAAATCTCTCCTGTAAATTTTCTGTGTGGAATTTCATTACTCGTCTCGTTTCCAGTCATTAGGTTTCAGTCCAATTTGGAGTTGTCCCGATGGCTGTGTAAATCATGCCTGCACTCCGGGGAGCGTGAACTCCAGGGAGAAATCACGCCTGGGCCTGTGGGGTGACAGCTTGAGCCTGGAGATCTGGACCCCGAATGGGCGCCTGTGGGCTGTTGGCTGCTGGCACTGAGCTCCTGCTACTCCTCTTGCCCTGGGAAAGGGAAAGGAGCGAACACTAATTGAGCCCCTCTTCTGTGCCAGAAACTTTGCACATGTCATCTTGAATCCTCACACAAGCCCCACAATGTAGGAATTACTATGTCCATCTTAAAGAATGGGACTGAGGCTCAGAGAGGGCGAGTTACTTGCCCAAGGCTACTCAGCTCAGCTTGTTTGTACCTGGATAGTCTGGCTTTGAGCCCAGGTTTATCTGATTCCAAATCCAATGCATCCACTGCCTCCCAGCTTCCTAGATGGAGAAAACCGTGGAAAATCTTGCACAATGCCACCTCTTCCATGAAGCATCCCTTGGTTACTAGCTGGAGTCCATCCCTCTGTCATCTGTTCCCCCTGTCTGAACTTTGAACCCCTTTGGGAACTTTCATCACATCCAGTGGCCTTCTGTGACTCTTCATCTGCTGGGCTCTCCAACACACGGCCCCCTGGGTCTTTCATTCATAGCACTTTGCACACTTGTAATTATGCATCCAGTTCTGTGACTGTTGGGTTATCGTCTTTCTTCTCTTAAATGTAGGCTCCAGGGAGGTAGTGGCCACATCTGCTTGGCTCACCAGTGCATCTCCAGCATCTGGTATAATATTTAGCAGGTAATAGATGATCAATAAATTTTTTGTTGATTGGGTGAATGAAATATTACATGAAAGCATGAGGTAGTGGCACCTACCCGGAGGTGGGTAGGAGGAGATGTCAACATGTCCACACCTCCACTGTGCAGGTCAGTTAGATTCCCAAAGCCCAGTGGAGGTCTGTGTGGGCAGGGGGATTCTGGAGCCTTGTGCCCAGGCTCTAACTCCACCCCAACCTCAGCCTTCAGCCCCAGACCCCACTCAATCTCCAGCCCTAGCCTCCACCCCTAACCTATCTCCAACTCTGATCTCAGCCCCAGCCTCAAGCCCCTCGCCAGCTCTAACCTCAGCCTCAGCTCCAGACTCTGCCCCCGACCCAACCTCAGCTCCAGCTCATCATAGCCTCAACTCAGTCTCAGCCCCAACCCTACTTCAGTCCCCAAATCAGCTTCAATCTCGGCCCCCACTTGAGCACAGATCCAACCCCAACTTTAGCCTCCGTACCAGACCTCAACCCCAACCTTCCCACCAACCCCAGCCTCAACCCCATCCTACGTCTAATCCCAGCCTGAATTTCAACCACAACCTCATTCCTTTTCATCCCAGCCCCAGCTCCAACCTCAACCTAGATATCGCGAGCCTGTCCTTGGGAAAGCAGGGTCTCCTCCTCACCTGAGGGGCAGGAAGCACCATGGTGACCAGTGTCGGCTGTCCTGTCGGCCCGCCATCCCTTCCCCCACCTACCTTCCAGCTTCGACAGGGCAGGAACCTATTGGCTCCTTGTGGGCACTCACTAATAATTTCTCATATGTCTATCGTGGTTGCGGTTTACAAACCACATTGACATCCATCAGCCCACCAGATCCTCTAAGAGCTTGGGAAGAAGTGTGCGTTTCTTTATGTTATGTAGGAGGAAATGGAGGTTATGAAATGCTTTAGCTGGTTTGTGGCAAAGGGGGTGCTGTAACCCAGCTCTTCTGACTCTGAGTTCCACGCTGTCCCTGGTTCTCCCTGACCTGCGAGGAAAACGAGAGAGAGGTGTTCTTGGTTCTGTGTGTGCGCATGTGTGTAACAGCAGGCACCCGCTCCCTGATCGCCAGCATCCTGGGGTGGTCTCCACTAAGGGACGTGGAGGAAGCGGTCTCCTGTTTCCCACCCTGAGTTCAGGAGAACTTGTAAGGGAGAGAAGACAAGAGATATGGAAGAGGCCAAAGAGAGCGTGCATGGCATTGAGCAGTGTTTGGTTAGAGTCCTGGCAGGAAACAATTCACCTCAAATGGTTTACACATCGAGACTGTAATGGATGGACTACTTACAAGGCATGGGTGGAATTTAAGAAGCAACAAGGGATGGTGAGGCCCCAGAGGCTGGCGATAGTGGGAAGCCCTCACCACCTCCAGGGCTGGTGCTGCAAGACGAGGAGAGGATGGTATCGCAGCCCAGCGAGGCCTGGTGCTGTGGAGGAGGGAGGCCGGGTGCAAGCTGTAGTCACGGAGAAACACAGCCACTGATAAAAATGTTGCCCAGGAGAGAGGATGTGGGGATGGAATCCCTGACCTCCCTCTCCTCCCCCCCTGCCATCTCTGCCAGTGCCTCCGGCCAGCTGAACCCAACCAGGGGCACCCAGGCCGCACAGCCCCCTGGGGTCAGCCTCCTGGGGCACAGAGAAGGGCTGAGAAGGGTAGGGATCGAATCTGGGGCAGGAGATGCAGTGGAGAATAAACAGCACAAGAAGAAAGAAAGACTGAGGAGCAGGTCGTCAAGGAGAGACCGACAGACAAAGAGGAGCAGAGGGGGGTGGAGAGCCTGTGAGGGAGGGAGTGAGAAACGGCTCTGCCCATGTCTCTGGGCAGGTCTGCGGAACCCAAACCCGGCCCACGTGCATCTCCTCAGATAAACTCCTGGGAAGTAAAGGCCTGAAGCCAACAGAGTGCAGAGAAGTCAGCAAATATGTGCGCAGTGAATTCCAAGCCTTCTGCTCACAGCTCCTGGGAAGAGCAGCAGAGCTTTGGGTGGCTCCGCCCACCTCCCCACCCCCAGTCCCCTGCCTGCCTCTGATCCTGGGGAAGGGCCTCCACCGTGGGCATCTGGAAACAAGGAGAGAGATCTCTCCCCAGCAGGTGTGAGGGCCGGAGGACTGCACATCACACAGAAGAGCGAGGCTGACATTCACAGGGGCCTTCACATGCACGATTAGATGGCACCCTCCCAACACCTCGGTGAGGCAAGCTGGGTGGAGACCCTTGTTCCATTTTACAGGTGAGGAAACTGAGGCTCATAGGGAAGGCGCTTTCCCAAGGCTGTTATGAGTCAGTGGTAGAGCTTTGATGAGACCCAGACTGAGCCTGAACCCTGCCCTCCCACTGAGCCCCAACCCAGGCCCAGACTGAGCCTGAACTCTGCCCTCACACTGAGCCCCAACCCAGGCCTATACTGAACACAGCCCAATACTAACCCCTGAACATGGCCTCTGACAGCCTCACTCTCTCTGGCCAGGAGGTTGGAGGGACCCAGGATACCCTTGAGTACTTTCATACGATTTCTACTGTGGATGGGCTCTTGGAATATCCTTGAGGCTTGGAATTTTTCCAAAAGAAACTTTGACTAAAGGAAGATCAGTACTATTTTTGAAATGCTTATTCTGTGCTGGGCACCATGCTAAGCACTTTGCATGAATTATCTCATTTAATCCCCTCAGCAATTTGTAGGTTTGGTACTATCATGATCCTAATTTTTTTTTTTTGAGAAAGATTAGCTCTGAGCTAACTACTGCCAATCCTCCTCTTTTTGCTGAGGAAGACTTGCCCTGAGCTCACATCCGTGTCCATCTTCCTCTACTTTACATGTGGGATGCCTACCACAGCGTGGCTTGCCAAGTGGGGCCATGTCCACACCCAGGATCCGAACCAGCAAACCTCGGGCCAGTGAGAAGCGGAACGTGCACACTTAGCCACTGTGCCACCAGGTCGGCCCCCTGATCCTAAATTTTTAAGTGAAGAAACTGGGCTCTGAGAGGGTAGTAGCTTTTTCAGTATCCCACAGCGAGTATGTGGTAGGGCTAGGATTCCAACCCAGGTCTCTGTGACTCTGTAGGTTTTCACTATTATCCTATGTTGCCTAACAGAGACCAGAAATTGTAGTTCTTTCCTCCTCTTCTTTTTTTTTTGAGGAAGATTAGCCCTGAGCTGACATCTGCCACCAATCCTCCTCTTTTTTCTGAGGAAGACTGGCCCTGAGCTAACATCTATGCCCATCTTCCTGTACTTTATATGTGGGAGGCCTGCCACATCATGGCTTGACAAGTGGTGTGTAGGTCCGCACCCAGGATCAGAACCCAGGAACCCCGGGCTGTCAAAGCGGAGTGCATGAACTTAACCACTGCTCTACTGAACCAGCCCATCTTTCCTCTTCTTTTGAAAGCAAACACCTTACTGATCTCTCACTAAACTCAGCTTGGTGGGTACAGCTCCCAGGTCTTCATCCCTGGCCTGGGCCACACAAGGCAAGTCCCAGCCCAAGGAGTGGCCTGTGATAGAGACCATGGGAGACAGTGGCCTCCCTCAACACCCAGGGGAAGGACAAGGGATCTGGGGGACCTGGCAGGCCATGGGAGGAACATTCTCAGTCTTGCACAGGACAAAATATCTGTACCCATTGCACACATGGACACAGTCCACAAGATATGGGCATGTATATTAGGGTTCTCCAGAGAAACAGAACAATAGGCTATATATAGATATACAGAAAGAGATTTATTATGAGGGATTGACTCAGGTGATTATGGAGGCTGAGAATTCCCACAATCTATCAACTGCAAGCTGGCGGCCCAGGAAAGCCAGTGGTGTAGTTCCTGTCCAAACCCAAAGGTCTGAGAACCAGGGGGACTGACGGTGTAGGTCTCAGTTTAGGTCCGAAGGCCACAGAACCAGGAGCGCCGATGTCCGAGGGCAGGAGAAGGCAGATGTCTCAGCTCAAGCAGAGAGAGCAAAGTCACTCTTCCTCTACCTTTTTGTTCTATTCAGGTCTTCAGTGGGTTGGGTGATGCCCACCCACATTGGTGAGGGTGGTCTTCTTTACTCTGCCTACTGACTACTAATCTCTTCCGGAAATACTCTCAGAGAGACACCCAGAAATGTTTTACCAGCGATCTGGGCATTCCTTAGTCTAGTCAAGTTGACACATATTAACCACAAATGAACCATCACAGTGTCCTACATACTTGTGAGAGATATGTGTCTGCCTGCCCAGAGAAAGTGCTGGATGTGTGCAGGGAGCCTCTCCCTCCCTCCCAGTGCTATGCACAGTGCTGGACATGTGGAAGATGGATTAAAATGCCAGCTCAGAACTGTGCGGGGAAGGGATGGGCAAAGGCCACTTTCAGGAAATCTGAGCACCCAGGGAGAGCACAGGTCTCCTGCAGCCATCTCTGCCCCGAGGCTTCCCCTTTCTGGGTCTCCCTGTACACCAATAACTCTCCTCTTGTGTCCCACCCCCTAGGGGTTCCCAGGAAGAAGAAGGGGACTCAGAATCCTGACCTTTCCATCTGTAGGACAGCATGAGATGTGGAGATGCTGAACCCGGACACCTGGCATCGTTATGATTCTGGGCAGGTCCCTTGTCCTCTCTAGGCCTGTTTATTTCTCCACAAAGGGAAGCAGTGGGCCTCAGTGATCACCAGGATCCCTTCACACTGATTTTCCCACTGCCTCTCCACAGCATCTCCTCATCCTTCTACCCCGAGACTCTGGCCATGGTGCTGAAGGAGGCCATGGCCTCTCCAGGGGCTTGGAGGCGTGGAGGTCAGCAACGTACACATCTCAGGATTTGTGAGGCAGAGGAAAACTACCTTGAATGAGCACCTACTATGTACCAGTCTCTCTGCTGTTCACTTTACATACATTGTCATGTTGACTGATCACACTGTCCCTTGGAGGAAGAGATTATCATGGGGAAACTGAGTTTCAGGAACTGTGGGTCCCACATTTTCCAGGAAGCAGAAAGCTGCTCTCCTGACTTAGGATTTCAAGTAGCCCTGGTTCCCAGAGATGGTCCTGAGACAATTAAGGGTGGCTGAGAAAACAGTGACATGCAGAAATGGTTGATAAAACTGTGAAGGAGCGTCTGTTGGCATTGGTTCTGAGCCTGCGGCCAGAGATGAATGATTGAAACACCAGGCTTGTTACAGCGAGAGCACGTTTGATTTCTCTCCCCTGCACTGCATGCGATTTCGCTGGAGGGAAGTTAGCAATCAGCTAATTGACATTGAATTAACCATGAAACTCAGCCCGCGCCTTCTCTCTGAAGCACTCTCCAGCAAGACTTTATCAAGGCTTTGAATTATTGATTATTACTTATAGCTCTGATGGGGTGATTTCCTTTTATTTGTTTTCACGTTGGGTGTCCTTCATAAGTGTCCCCAAGAGTGGGAGGCACCCAGACGGCAGAGCTTCTTGCCAGAGGAGCCGAGGGAGAAGGCTGAGTCCAGGGAGGACGGGTCTGGGTAGTCCATCAGGCCCCAGAGAAATAAACCTGTATTTGCTAAGCTGTGGAGCTTCTGTTTTTCGTTTTTGCTGCTGTAACTGTAGCAAAACCTGGCCTAACCTGACTAACAGGGGCTCTGAGGGTCCAGATCCTCCGCAATGTCTCATGATACCAAGCTTACAGTCTGATGAGCTGTGATCCCTACTCCTGCTGTCTCAGCTCTGTCTGTGAGGACTGTCGCTGGACGTCTATTTCAACTCCATCAGATACCTAAATTCTTCCACGACATCCAAACCAAATGGCTTTCTGGACTCTGTGTGCATATTCTTGGGCCAAGGAATTCACTCTCTCCTAAGGCTGTCTTTTCAAAAGTGCTCAGCTCTGACTGTCCCCCTTGGAATTGTCCATGTAACTTCCACTGGTCTCGGCTCTGCCCCATGGAGCCCCACAGAGTAGTTTCATTCTTTTAGTCCGTGACAGCCCTTTAAGAATCTGAAATTAGATATCTGGGACCTCTCCTCTTCCAGGACAAACATCTTTTCAACTCTTCCTCACATGGCTAGATTTCAAGTCCCTTTTTCAACTTGGTCCCCTCTTTTGTTGGGAATCCGAAGTGTCTGGGAGTCTCTGAAAATGCAACACCCAGAGCTAGAGGGCTCCAGAGATGGCTTGAGAGTGGTGTCGCTGAAAAGAACCATCAGCTTCTTCAGGTTGGATATTAGACCTTTAGTGATGCAGCTTCATTCTGTAGCAGAGACGTTTTCTTCTTATTGAATTCATGTGCTCCCATATTTCCCAGCTTCCTTGTGACTCTGTGGGGCCATGTGACCAGACTGACCAGTGGTCTGTGAGCTGAAATTATATGTGACACTCTGGAATGAAACATTGAAGAACCAGTGAGTGACATTCCAGCTCTTTGCCCTTGCCATGGTGACCTGGAAGCCATGTTCTAGGTGGTATTGATATAAGATGCAAGTAGCCTGGGTCTCTGAGTCACCACTGGAAAGGGAGCTGACGTGAAGGGTTGCTGGACCCACAGTGGACTTCGTATGAACAGAAATAAGCCTTCATGTGTTAAGGTGCTGACATTTTTGCTGCAGTGGTTGCTGTTACTGTAGCACAGGCTTGCTGTCCTGACTCGCAGGCCCATCGTGCTGCTCCCTCCCCTTGGGTGGCAAGTCTGTCTCATCACCTAGGTAACACCTCCTGTGAAGCACATCCCTCCTCAACTGGACCTTGAAGTGATTCTTATTTATCGACTTTGAGCTCCTTAAAGTTAGTGAGCACATTTTATTCTTTGTGTCTTCCCCAGGGCCTAGTCCGGCCACACAGAGGGCATTAATCTTTGCAGAAGGAAGGGAGTAAGAAAAGGGACTGCTGGGTCCCTCAAGATGGAGGCAGAAAATGGCCTCTTTGGAATGAGGCAAAGTGGACTCAAGTGTCCAGCTCCCTCCCTGACCAGCTGTGTACCCCGTGGCTAGTTACTTCTCTATGATTTCTATCAAATAGAGATAGTAGTCCCAGTCTCTCAGAATTTGAGAATGTAATAATATATTTTATAAAAAAGTGACTGGTACATTGTGTTGTAAATAAATGCCAGATAAATAAATGTAATAAAAAGTGTAAATAAGTGTCCTTACCAACATCATCGGCAGCAGCAGAAGGATCAGAGGACATTGTTGCTCCATCCATCCAGGTCAGAAGCAGAGAGGAGGGTCATCCAGGAGGAGTCTCAGCTCCAGAGTGGTCACAGGTGGAGGATTTAGCAGATGCAGGAGCACGTAGACCCTTGAGGGTTCAGGGCTGGACATCCTGGACCAAGCCACTGCAGCAGCGTCCCTCTGAGGTTGCTAACACTCCCAGGCCTCCCTCCCCTTCCTCACTGGACTTTCACTCAACAGCTGTATTTGGCCTGAGGTGCAGCTTGTGACATCTATCTGGATGGTTCCTCCGGTACGATTCTGCCTGGTTCCAGCGGAAACCTGGGCAAGATGACAGGGTACTGAGGAGCCATGTCACTCTGCTGGCAGGTGTTCAACATGCAGGGGTGGGAGGGTGGCCTCTGGACAGCTGCGCATTAGAGATGGACAGCACACATGGGCAGGTGTCATCTAAAGATAGTGTCGGTGCGCCGTACATGAGTCACCCCAGACAAATGTCACAGTGCAAATGCACACCATTTTGAATGCCTAATGTCCTTGTGGAAGAAGAGATGAGAGGGAGCTTACAATTTTTGAGTCCCTACTGTGTGCAAGCTGGAACTGATATCTACTTTAATCCTCACAATTTCATGAGATAAAGATTACTATTCCCATCTGAGAGATGAGGAAATGGAGGCCTGGGAACTGGGGACCCAAGTCCAGGTTTGCTTGACTCCAAAGCCTGCCTTCTTTTTAGTCACCACCAGCCTCCCAAGGCTTGTCCTCTGCTCGCTCCTTCACTGCCCTCCACCTTGACAGATGTGCAATTTCCGGTCCTCCCTAAAATATTTCAGACTCACCAGGCACTATGATATGTTCTGAGCCTCAGTTTCCTTTCTTGAAAATGGGGGTGATAGTGACACCCACCTCTTAGGAGTGCTGTGAGGGTTGAGTTGAGTTAATACACACAGAACACTGAGCACAGAGTTAGCATTATTTAAGTGTAAGTCATTGGTATAACAATAGCTAACATGTAGGGACTACTGTTTACTATGTCTTAGGTAGGCTGCGAAGTGCTTAATGTGGTTCATTTTATTTAACCCTCCAAACGACCCTTGGGGGGAGGTGTTAGTCCCCTCATTTTCAGCTGGGGAAGTTGAGGCTTAAGAGAAGTTAAGTGAATTATCCAAGTCCACACGCTGAGGAAGTGACTGCGTGGGAGTCTGAATGCTGGTCATCTGAGGCCATGCTATAGGAGGTCAGAGCCAAGAAATAACAATAATATAGGAATTACTTACTTCTATTGAGTGGTTCTTACCTGCCAGGCACAGTGCTAGTACATATATAAATACATAAAGTCTCAATTTTCAAAACTGTCCTCTACGAGACAAGTCTTATAATGAGCTGAATTTTTTAACACATAAACCTGGGAGTTAGCAAGAGCAGGTAACTCCCTCAAGATCTCACAGCCGGGAAACTACAGTGTCGACCCCTGTTGTTGACAGCCCTTGCACTTAACCAGGTAATCCCCTTAATAGCAGGGAAGATATACGTGTTGTATATCCTTTGACGGTGATGTGATGCTTGGGTTAAAAAATTGATTGCAAAATTCACATTGGAAACAAAAGGATTCAGGAAGTTTTAAGAGGATGAATAAGGCTATCCAGGCAAAGGCTGACCCCCAACAAGTAGGTGTTGAGTTGCTGGTCTTCCAATGGCTCCGGGTGGTTTGAGCAGGTCACAACCAGTTTGATTCAGCTTCATCCAGTCTTGACCAGCTCCACACATTTTGAGCTGGCCCCAACACGTCTGGTTTGATTCAAGCCGGCTTGAATCAGTTAGATCTAGTTGCAGCCAGTTGGGACCAGCCTGAACTGGACTGACCTAGTTTAAGTCTATCTGTCTCTTCAGGTTGATTTCCTTTCCAGCCTTAGAGTCTTGACTCCCTGTGGATGATCTTCTCTTAGGCTCTCTGGCTGGATGGCTGTGGTTGGGACACTGGTGAGAAAGAAAGTCTAAGTAAATTATTAACCTCACAGGGGCCACCCTTGGACCCTTGGGGATCTGCAGCTGGAAGACCTCAGCTGGTGAGTCCTGGCTTGGTCAACTCTGTTAGAGGGCCTCCCATCCTACTCTGCCCCCATGGAGTCCCCTTGCTGCATGCTCTTCCCTCACCCTTTCCTGTCCTAGAAGTAGACTTTGCCTTCAATTTCTTTTTGAAGATGTGAACTCCGGGGATCCAAATGTGCAGGTCTAGGGCCATCCCTGAGCAGTAGGGCTTGTCTAGGATGGCAGGGCTCACATGTGGGTGGCGGCCCCTGTAATGGGTGACTGGTGGGTGTTGCTCACTTCATTCCTAGACCCTGAAACAGATGTGACTTGTACCACTACACTGGCAATTCAATTAAACATTGATGTGCATGGGGGCTGGAGGAGGCAGGTGGGCAGAAATGGCAGGTGCTGGCTAATGGGGTGCCACATTACATTATCATCCTGCAGAAACCATGCCCCCTTCAGAGAATAACGTGGGCCAAAGGGAATGAGTACCAAACAGGCCTGGGGAGCAGGGCCCCTAGGCAGGCTGGACCCCTACCCAAGGGCTTGCTGTTCTGTTCCCAGCTGGACTGTGTGGTGATGCAGCTATGGGACTGATCAGACCCAGGAAGGGTCAGAAATCCAGCACAAGCTGTCTCCTGGAGTGGATAGTCAGCCCCCTTGTCCTGGACTGGCCACTGCCCCTCTCCCTGTTAGTGCCATGCCTAAGGCTGTGAGTGTGTTGGTTAGAGAAGAGGGTCGGCCACCTAGTTGGGAATTTATGTCCTTAGAACTAGAAGACACTTGTCTAGCACACTTGCCCATGGTCATGTGGACACTCAGTGGCAGGCCAGCCCCCGCTCCTTCCGCAGCCCTGTGGGATCCATTCTGTATGCAGAGAGGGGGCAGGGTAAAGAGAGAAGAAGGTCTCCTGCCTCCAGCCAGGCCTGGTTCTCTCCCCTCAGTTCTCCTTCCATGCTACCTCCACCTGCCATGAAGCAGGCCCTGCCAGGGCTCGTGGGACCCCAGAGGATACCTCCTATCCCCTCTGAGGGTCCCAGTTTTCCACGTCCTCTGAAGAGAGACTGGGGCCACACAGGAGTGGGGTGATGCTCTCTGCATGTTAATCAAGGGGGAGGCTCTCAATGGACTGTGTCAGGGGTCCACTTTGTCCTAAGGTCAAAGACTGACTGTGCCTGGGGGACCAACTGAGCCCAGAAACAGCTATGTCCAGCAACCGGCTGCTGACTGTGCCTGGGGATTGACTGTGCCCAGGAACCAGCTGGTATCCGGGTGCTGACTGTGCCCGTGGAAGGACTATGCCCAGGGACCCACAGTGCCCAAGGACTGACTGAGCCCAGGGACGACTGTTCTCACACACCCTTTGAGGACCCACTGTACCTGGGGCTCATCTGTGTCCACGAGCTGACCGTCCCCAGGGACTGATTATGCCAGAGAACGTCTGTGCCCAGGGCCTGACTGTGTGTAGCCTGACGGTGCTCAGAGACCGTTTCCAGGGACCAGCTGTGACCAGACACTAGCACCTCCCAGTGACCAAGTATGCTTAAGGACACCTATACCTGGCCAGCCAGCTGAGCCCAGGGACTGGCCCTGCCCAGAGCTGGATGAGGCCCAAGGATGGGCTGTGTCTGGACCTGTAAGACCCTCGGCCCGGGTACCAGCCGTGTCAGGAGACCAGCTGTGCCCAGGGACTATGGTGGGGGACAGAGACTCTTCTACCTGGACGAAGAGTCCTGTGCCTGGCATACAGGCTGCCCAGCTGTGTGGCCCCGTGCCTGGTGTGAGGGCCTCTGGCACAGCTTTTCTCCTGGGACAGCAGGAGGAGGGAGCCCCGACCCGCAGTACAGGCAACCTCAGATTCCCTATTTTGGAGCCTGGGGGATAGAGAAGGAGAAGGAGAACCCAGAGCTACTGAGCACCTGTGATGTGTCAGTGTATGCTGGTCCTTCCTTCCCACTATGTCGTTTCGTCCCCAGGACAGCCCAGAAGGCGGTAGATATCACCGCCATTTGCAGATGGGAAAACGGAGGCTCCCGGAGGTGAAAATTCTTTTCTGGTCTGACTCCGGAGCTCTTAACCATGCTGCTGTTCTGCCCATGGGCTGTGGCTTCCCATGCTCCACCTCGCCTACCAGAGTGGAGCTGAGGTGGGGCCTCTCCCCATCTTCCAGAAGAGGAGACTGAGGGATGACCAGAACCCGCACGTCTGGTCTGCGGCTGACAATAAACCTGCTCGTGCCAGTGGCCCTGACTTCTCAGGCAGGACAAGGGTACTTGGCAGGCCCGTAGGAAGGGCTTCCTGTGGGCTGCATTCCTGGTTGCTGTCCTGGAGGCGGGCAGGCCGGGGTGCGGAGGCCGTCGGCCTCATCACAAGCCGCCTTTCATGATGCTCAACAAGGCTCCTTCAGAGCCCGGACTCGGCTGTGCAAACACGCACATCTGGGCTGCGGGCTGGTGCAGGGCAGCGGAACTCCCCCACCGCTGGCCAGCTGCTCCTGACCTTCTGGACAAAGGGAGCTTTGGCCCTGTGGGGGCTCCCCGGGAACTTGGGGCTCTGGAGGGTACAGCCCCTGCCCAGCCCTCCGCGGGGAGCAGTCCTCTCTGGCTGCCGCCTGTCATTTTCATCAGGACTGGAACTCTGATGCTGACAGCATTTCCTGCTGAGGGCATGCCCTTCTCCTCCCTCTCGGGCCAACACCCAGCCAGAACAGGAGAACCAGAACAAAGGCTGCAGGCAGAAAGGGCCTCGAGTGGCGGGCAAAGAAGCCTCTGAGCAGCCAACTCAGTCTAAGGCCCCCTCCTCAGGGAGCTTGTCATTTCACGGAGGAGAAAGACACAAATCGAATCATCACAAAAAACAATTGTGAATAACAACAAACTCTTACATAGTGTTTCAGATTCCAGGCACTGTTTTTGGTGCTTTACATATTTTAACTGATTTCATCCTTACGACAACCATATGAGGGGGACACTCTTCTTATTCCCGTTTTACAGAGTAGGCGATTGAGGCACAGGGAGGTTAGGGGACTTGCCCGAGGCCACACAGCTAGTCAGTGGCAGAGCCAGGATTTGAACTTGGGTATCCTGCAGTCGTAACAATGATGCACATTTACAAACCACTCCAAGGGCAGTCACAGGGGGAGCTGAGGTGGGGAGGGGGAAAGTCACTGGGGAGGGAAATAGGATTTAAGCTTAGGGAAGATCACTTTGGCTGCTGGGTGGAGGGCAGATGTGGATTGAAGGCTGTCCCAAGAGTATAGGTGAGAGATGATGGCGATGCGGCCTGGATTAGGGCAGGGCAGGGGCCAGGGGGAGAATAGGGCGGGTTTGGGAGAGATGTAGCATCTAGAACGGCAGCAGTGGTTCCTGGCAGCTGAAGGGGGGTGAGGGTGAGGGTGGAGTGGAGGACTCCCCTGTGTGTGGGGACTGAGCCACTTGGTCCCCAGTACCCACTTCACCTGCCTGGCAGGGCCCCCTTGGCTCTGAGGCCTCTAGGGCGTATTTGGGGCCTTCTATCGCTGTCATGCTCCAGCTGCCGGGAGCATCCCGGAGGGCTCGGGGGAGAGAAGGTCAGTGGTACAGTGGAGGAAGCCCTGGGTTGGCCATCAAACGTGGATTTAAATCCTGACGCCTCCTCTGGCAAGCTGGGAGACTTTGGGTGAATCACCTTTGTCTCGGAGCCTTAATTTCTTCCGAAATTGGGGAACGCATGCCTCCCTCACAGGGTCCGTGTAAGACAGAGGATACGCACATGGACTGCAGAGGGAGAGGGCCAAGTTGCTACTCGTTGCTGTTGTTTAAAATCATCATTGGAGGCTTCCTTCCACTTGACAAGGGGAGGACTCAGGAGGCCTGGACACCAGTCTCTAAGATGTCGTGTGATGCTGGGCATGCCTCCTGCCCTGGGCCTCGGTCTCTGCTCTGGGACGTGAGCCCCCCACGGGCGGTAGAAGAGCCGGGGCCGTCCTGCCAGGCAGATGGAGGGAGCGCGGCTGCCTGAATTTAGCACCTGGAATGGAGCTGGCCAGAATGGGCATCTCTTGCTCATTCCAGTTCATTCGCTCATTTAACAAATGTTTAACTGAACATCCACGAGGTGCGAAGCCTTGTGGGAGGGGCTGCGATGCAGTGATGAAGCAGGGTCAGCAAAGTCCCCGCTTTCCAAAGCTCGCTTTACGGTGGGGATGGGAGATAGTCACAAGTGAAAAAAACCAACAGAGAGGATTGCAACAACAAGATGTGCCTGAAGTCAAAAGCCCCAGTGACGTAAAAGAGGCCGATGGGGAGAGCGGCTCCTTTAGATGGGGTGGTCAGGGGAGGTGCCCTAGGATGACGACCGGTGAGCTGAGGCCTGGCCGATGAGAAGAACCCAGCCTGGAGAAGCTGGCCGGCCTAGGTGACCAGTGAAAAAGGAGGCATATGGTGGCAGAGGCATCGAGATGTAGGAGGGAGGCCGGCTCACATCGGGCATGGCAGGCCCTTTTAAAGAGTGTGAACTTTACTCTGAGAGCCGTGGGAAGCCTTTGAAAGGATTAAAGCCAGGGCGTGACATAATCGGATGCACTAGTTTAAAGGTTACTCCAGTTGCCGTGCAGGGAATGTGTTGAACGAGGGAAGAATCACGCAGGCCGTCCATCTCGGGCTCTAGCTCCTGCCCCAGCCCCCTGACTGAGAGGACCACCCCTCTGTCAGCTGGGCATTACCTGCCCTCCACAGTCTCCCTAACCCTCTTCCAGACCACCGGCTCCAGATGTGCCTTGGCCCCCTGAGAGCACCAAGACCCCTGAGCAGAGAGAACTGGCTGGCTGGCCCGGGCAGGCTGGGCTGGCAGCCTGCAGGTGGGGACCAAGTGCAGGGCCAGTGGGCATGGGCATGGCTGCCCTGCCGGCTTCTGCCCACCATGCAGGGCACGCCCCCCACCCCCACCCCGCATGGGGCTTTTGAATTAAAGTCTTAACTTTTTCTTTTAAATGGCAGCTCTGTGTACTGTACATGGTAATTAATACATTAGCATTTATGCAAAATACCATCACAGCCGGGCTGGTATGTCAGCTGCCTTCCTGAGCTGCAAAAATGTGAGCGCCCCGAGGTACCTCCGATGGGCCCCCACCCCTAGCAGACAGCTCATTTGACCTGCGCCGGTTGCTACCACATCTCAGGGAGCGTGTCTGCGTGTGCGTTTCTGTGTATGCCGGCCAGTGTATATGCGTCTTCTTGTGAGGGTCTGTGGGGGTGCGTATGTGTCCTTGTGTGTGTGTGCACACGTGCTGCCCATGCTCACATGAGTAGGCATGTGTGGTGTATGAGGGCGTCCCTGTGTGGGTGTGTGCCTGTGTGTTGGTCTGGGCATGATGCATATGAGTGTGGTTTTGTATGTGCACATCTCTGAGCATGTGTGTGTGTACATCTGTGTGTGCCTATGTGCGTGTCCGTGGGTCTGTGTATTTGTGACCGGATAAGTGTGCATGAATGTGCATGTCTGTATGCACTTATGTATGTGTGCCTGGGTGCATGTCCGTGTGTGTCTGTGTGGGTTATGCATGCATGTACATATGTGCACAAATATGTATGTTCATGTGTGTATATCGGTGAGTATTTAGGGGTAAGTGCCTATGGGGTCTGCTGTTTGTGTGTTGCATCTCTGTGTTAGCAGGGCTGTGGGTGTCTCTGTATATTATAGATATACCCATGTGCATTCCTGTACATATTGAAGTGTGTGTGTGTATGAGATGCTTGCTAGAGTGGTTCTGAAATGAAGTTGTAACGCAGTGGAAAGAACAGCCCACTGGAAACAGTGACATCTGGGTTCAAGCCATGGCTCCACCACTTGCTGGCTCTGCAACCTTGAGAAAGTCACTCCACCCCTCTGTGCCTCAGTTTCCTCATCCGTGTACTGGGACTGATGGAACCTACCCTGCCCATAACAACCATAATCAATATTCTCTGGGCGCTGGACGTCCTGGTGTCGAGGATCTCCCAGTGCGTTGGGGGAGGTGAGCCCATCAGCAGGCAGTGACACGCAGGCTATGGGCGCGATGGCACAGGGTGCTGCGAGGAATGTCACTTAGCCCCTAGTGGGAGAGAGGGGTGGGATGCGTGAGGGACGGTTTCTCTGAGGAGGTGGTTGTTGAGCAGAATCTTGGGGGATGAGGAGGAGTTAGCCAGGTGAAGAAGCCGAGAAGCATGAGCCAGCCCGAGGGAGCATGGGCATGGAGTTGTCTGGAGCGTCCAGAGTGGCTGGAGACCAGGAGCGAGTTGGCAGGGGTTGGGGTGGGGGCTGGAGCAGCTCACCCGGGCCCGTGTATGCTGAGGGCAATGGGGAGTCAGTGGGGGACCTTTACAAAGAGGAGGTCAGGGTCAGGGTGCAAACATCTCTCTAGCTTCTGCAGGGAGGGAGGACTGGAGAGGGAGGCGGTGACTGGAGGTGAGACGTGGGTGCCTGGCTGCCCGGGGATGACCCCCAGAGGGTGAGGCCTGAGCAGAGGCAATGGAGAAGAAGGGGAGGGGATGGGGTCAGAGGGCATCGCTGAGTCAAAATCAATACTGTGCAGAAATCGACTAGACAATGAGGTGAGGGGAGGGAGAGGGACGAGCCGGGGACACCCAGTCTGTAGCTGGAGACAGTGGGTGGTGGATGAGGTTGTTCACTGAGACAGCAGACTTGGAAGGAGGAGGGGAAGGGCTCTCTCTGGAGGGGGGAGGATGAGTTTTAGACGTCTCGAGGTTGTAATACCTATGAGACGTCATTCATTAATTCACTTACTCATACATTCACCATGTATCAGGCGTCTGAGAGACCAAGATGAGCAAGACAGAGCATTGTCAAAGGCAGAGGGAAAATCAGGTGCAAAGGCCCAGTGGCAAAAGAGATGGAGTCTGGGAAAAATGATAAAGGTCTTAGGCAGGTGGGAGAGTGTGGGAGAAGGGGGAGAGCTGGGGCCTGACCACGGAGGGGTCTGGGGTGGGGCACGTTGGTGAATGGTTTGGGGAAGACAGTGGGGGAGGCACTGACAGTGGGGGATTGCCGTGTTGGGTTTATATTTTAGGAAACCTTTTCTTTCCTCCTCTTGCCCTTGTCCACAGCCTGCCGAGGGATCCTTGGTCTTCCGATCTGTGAAATGGGGCTGATGATCGTGCCGTTGCCACGCGGTTGTGAAGTAGACTAACTCTGGGCCTTGGTAGTATATCCCTGTCCTCAAGAAACTTCCAGAGGCAGACGCTGCTGGGTAGTAGACGCCATGATGGGGGCCAGCACACAGTAGGTGCTCAATAAATCTTGGTCATATAAAGTGTCAATTAAATGGATAGTAGCACGGGGGTCTGTGGGAGCTGAAGGAGGCATCTGAGCCTTCAGATGGGGATTAAGGAAGACTTCCCAGAAGAGGTGGCCTAAAGCGTGAGCAGGAATTAGCCTAGTGAAGAGGGGAGGGCACAGCATGGACAAAGGTGTCAGGGTGTCGGGGTGTGACAGCAGGAGGGCTGGGGGAAGTTTACGTCATTCAGGTGTGCAGGGTAAGGAGTGGAGATGGGCGTGGCTGGAGTCCGACAGAGGCCATATCACAAAAGACCTTGAGTGTCAGGCTAAGGAGCTTAGACTTTTCTCCCCTGTAAGCAATATGGAGCCATAGAAGTAGAGGAATGGCTGGTGAGTTTTGTAAAGTTTTAAAGAAATCACCCTGGGTACTGGGTACTGGATCCTGGGGGGGGCGGGGGGCAGGGCTCAGGACAGGGAGGCCAGTGATGGGGTCTTCTGTGGCTTAGTTTGGGGTAGTGACTGTGCTGCCATAGGTTTATCTTAAGGAATGGGGCACCAAGCTTTTTCTAAACTAAGGCATGCACAGGGCCAGCGGGAGAAACCCTGGTTTCCACCCTGCGCCTGGCCATGATCCTGCCCTGAGACCTTGGCTCCACCAAGCCACTTAGCCTCTCAGGGCTGCAGGTGGTTCTGGGTAAGGAGACCCACAGGAGGTGATCCAGAGAGAAAGGGAGGGATGTTGGGAAGGGATTTTTTTCACTCACCTCCTGGGGGGAGAGAGTCCCCTTGGGCGCAGGAGGGCCGGGAGGGAGGCAGCTGTCTTCCTGTTTCCTTCTCCTTGACAGGAGGAGGGTGAGGACGAGGACAAGGACGAGTTCATGTATTTTCATGCTGTGGCCTCGACACTCAGCCCCATAGTCCCAGCTCACAGACGCTGGGACGCTGCTCTGGGGTGGGCCGACCCCGCCTGCAAGCAGACACTCCACTATTGTTCGAAATGGAATTGGTCCCAGGAAGCTTGGAGCCTGTGCAAACCGCTATGAATTTTGCAAAACAGCTCTGAGGCGGTAAAGCATGTCAGAAGAATCAAATGCGGAAATCCCTATTTAGAAGCTCCGCTCTGGACACGCATGATGTGCCTGGAGAGAGGATCGGGCAGGGGCGCCGGGCCCGGATGTCCCTCTCCTGTGGCCTCGGTGGGCGGTGCCACACAGAGGGGAGACAGCCCCCCAGCCCCTCGGGCCCCAGCTTCTGTCCAGTTCGCCTGGCCTCGGATTGAGCCCCTCACAAGGCACCCACCCCCCCCATCCTTTCCCAGGGTACCTATCCTATTTTTTGTCTTTTGAAAGCAGCTTTATCATTTTGTAAAAAAGGATACATATGCTCATTGCAAAAAATTCAGACAAGATGGAAAAGTTCAAAGAAAAATGTAAAAACCACCTCAGATTTCACCACCCAGAGATAACCGCATAACATTTGGGTGAACGTCCTTCCAGACTTCTCCCTGTGCATAAATATACACAAATAGATTCCACGTATGCAGTTCCCCCCTGAGTGAGGTCAGACGACACAGGCTGTTCTGTCACCTGTTTTTTTCTCCCCACTCAGCAATATGTCACGGACATCCTTCATGTCCACAGATACGGAGCCCCCTCATCATTTGCATGCCTGCATTACGGCTATGAGCACTCCTCGCTTGACCTACCCAGTCTCCAGCTCACGGCAATATATATTTTTCCAATTGTTTTGTTCTTATAAACATCCCTGCAATGAACATCTGTGTGCACAGATCTTTGTGCCTTTCTTTCGCTCATTCATTCATTCATTCACTCATGCCACAGATGTTTATCGAGTGTATTCTACACACCAGCCCAGTGCCAGGCTGGGGATAGAAATGGTGGATAAAGCGACATGGTCAGTCCTTGCTTTTACAGAGTTTCTGATGCAATGGGGAGACAGGACGCCCAGCCCCTGACAGCAGGGGAAGACAGCACTTTTCTGCAATGAGCTTATGTCTTAAGCACTTACACAAATACCTATTCAATGAGCAGGTGATATGCAGTACAAAGAAGTACACAGCCTATGAAGGAAAAGTACAAGCTGTGAGAGAGTCAGACGAGAGAATGTTAGCTAGACTTGGGAATCAGGGAGGGCTTCTCTGAGGAGGTGACATTCAGGTTGGGAAAGATGAATAGGCAAGAGACAGGGTCAGGGGATGGAAGGGGAAAGGATGGGTGGGCCTGGAGGGGAAGAGCAAGAGGATTTCAGGGGCCGGCCCCGTGGCCGAGTGGTTAAGTTCGCGCACTCAGCTGCTGCGGCCCAGGGTTTCACTGGTTCAGATCCTGGGCGTGGACATGGCACCACTCATCAGACCACATTGAGGAGGCATCCCACAGGCCACAACTAGAAGGACCCACAACTAAAATATACAACTGTGTATTGGGGGGATTTGGGGAGAGGAAGCAGAAAGAAAAAAAAAAAACAAAAGAAAAAAGAAGATTGGTAACAGTTGTTAGCTCAGGTGCCAATCTTTGAAAAAAAAAAAGAGGATTTCACTTAGAGGGAGCCGTATTTTCAACTATTAACCTACAGAAAGTTCCTCCGAATGGAATAGCTGGGTCAGAGGGTAAGCAGAGTTTGCGTTTCGTCACATGTTGTAAACTGCTCCCCATGAAGGTGTTACGAATTTATGTTACAGCCCCATAAAGAGTACGTGGTGAGGTTGTCGTGAAGATTCAGGACCAGCAGGCATGGGCGGTTAAGCACAGCGCTCGCGTGCAGGAAGTGAGCTGGTCGCCGCTGTTGCCATTAGTGTCCTAATTATCTGTGCCAATCTAATCGGTGAAAAATGATATCTCATCCTTGTTTTTAACCAATGTGTCTTTTTTCGACTTTGGCGGAAATTGAGCCTTTGGGGGGGAAATGAACTATCTTTCTTTTCTAAGCCACCTTTGTCAGAACCTTCCTGTGCCCTTTGCAGAGGCAGGAAGCGCCCAGGGTCTCTGGCCTGCAGTCCCATCCTTCCAGCAAAGCCCCTGGGCCTTAGAGGTGACTCCAAATCCCTGTGTGGCTCTGGAGTTCCAAAGACATGTGTCAATCAGAGAGGAGGGCGGTTGGGAACCTGTGTCGGACAGGGGTTATGCCCGTGGGGAGGGACAGGCGGAGAGGTGGGGCCCTGGAGGCAGAATCCACATGCCATTAGGAGTGCTTAGAGATCCCAGGTGCTCCCGATGATATTCATGCAGCTATATGAATATTAACGAAGTGGCCATTAATATTAATGACGATAGTAAACAAGTGCGAGGATTATTTTTAAAGAGGGCTGCTGCTCCAGCTGTTGCCTCCCTTCGTTAAGATGCCTCTGAAGTTCTCAGCCTTCCTTTTTCCAAACCTCATGCAAGACTCAATGGCGTCTTCATGACCTCTGCCTGGGCAGGGACCGAGCCAAAGGGGCATTTCCAACGTTTTGGATTGAAGGACACTCTGCACAGGAAACCCTGAGTTTCCCTCCGAGGTCCTCTGGGCCACGTGAGTGGCAGGGACAAGGAAGGGATGAATCGGCTTGTGTATGGGCAGCCAGCTGCAAAGACTCTGCTTTTGACCCTCTCAGGCATTAGGCCCGGCATCCACATCCCTGAAGGAGTGTGGGCAGGGGGCTCGCAAGGGTCCAATCTCTTGCGAAGGTGGCTGGAGGAATTACCCTGCTAAAGTGGTCATGAATTATAGAAAGGAAGAGGGGGGAGGAAGGCCCAGAAGATCATATGTGTAAATAAACCGGAGTGGCGGCCAGACATAAAAGCCAGCCGCCACCTCCCGCTCCCACGGCGCCTCTTTTCCACAGCCCCACTCGTGCCAAGTAGCACAGCGAGTGGCTTACAACCTCCGTCTTCCAAGGATTTGTTAATAAGTCAATGACGGAACATCTAAAGGGGAAAAATATTTCTCTTTATAGTTGGAGATAATTGTCCCAGGAAAAAAAAAACAACAAACCTTTAATTACAACTCACATGGAGAAAGCTTGATTTGTGGGCAGAGCCCAAATGCTGAGGAGCTGGATGTAAAATATTTGTAATATTTAGGGAACCTAGAGTTTTACATAAAAGTAAACAGCATTGCCTGAAGGCACAATTTCCAGCAACACAATAAAATGTGCAGTGAATTTATGGCGGCCATCCATTAGCCCTTACCAAGGCAACGTCGCCCCTATCTGTCGTCCATCATTATAATAGAGGGTTAATGCACCGAATTTACATAAAAAAGTCATATTGTCTGCATGAATTATTTACACTCGAAGCTGTTTTTACAGCTTGGTTTCAAGCTGGATTCTGGGAGAGATTCTGCCAGTAAATTACTCTGTGGAGACCTGGTTCTATAACCGCGTGCGGAGCCGGCAATGAAAAGAAAGGAAAATGGGCAGGCCCTGGCGGGTCGTTGGTGCTGACGCCTCTCGGTGGGGGGCTGGAGGCAGCGCTCGAGGCTTCAGGAGGCTGTTGGACCTGGCTGCAGAGGGGGCTGTGTCCCTGGGCCCCGTGGCATCACGGTTGGGGCCCAGCTGCCGGTGCGGTTAAAGCCAGCGTGGGACCCCCGGAACCACGGCCATCCTCCAGAGGGGTCCGAGGGCTCTTGGAGGCTGAAGTCAGAGGTCTTTTCGGGATTGGGGTCCTGGAGAGGGAGAGGAGCTGCTGTGTTTGTTGGAGGCGGGGCCTAACTCAGCAGCGTGAGCAAGACTCATTGTCCCCATTGTACAGATGGGAAGACTGAGACCACAGGAGGCTCCTACGCAAGAAGCAGGGAGCCCATTCGTCCCAGGTGGGCCTGGGGAATGTGGGCCCTGCAAACACTTCAGACTTGGAGGGAGAGGGGGCTAGGGTGGGGCATCTTGGGAGGACATACAGAGTCTCCATGCCTTGCAGCTCAGTCCTTAGATTTTCCAGGACTTTTAATGAATTGAAGGCAGTTTTAGTGGTTGGGCTGGGGCTGAGCTGTTTTGTGGCACTGAGTTCTTTTTTTTTTTCTTTTGCTGAGGAAGATTTACCCTGAGCTAACATCGGTTGCCAATCTTCCTCTTTTTTTTGCTCAAGGAAGATTAGTCCTGAGCCAACATCTGTGCCAGTCTTCCTCTATTTTGTATGTGGGTTGCCGCCACAGCATGGCTGATGAGTGGTGTAGGTTCACACCCAGGATCCAAATCCACAAACCCGGGCCGCCAAAGCCGAGTGCGCCGAACTTAACCGCTGTGCCATGGGGCCAGCCCTGGCACTGGGTTCTTAAATTCTCTTCACTTCAGGGTTTGGGGTACCGAGGAGAACTGCTCATGCTTCCAGGTGATGTGGAGTTATGGGAGGCTGGTCAGGCAATGGAAACACACCTGGATTTTTAATTCTGTGCCAGCTGCATGGCCTTGGGCTAGCCTCCTAGCTTCTGGGGGCTCAGTTTCCTCATCTGTAAAATGGGGTTTCTAATCCCAACTCTCCCAGCCTGTCCTCCAAATGACAGGAGGCTGGAATCGCGTAAGAGGCTCTGGAAGGTGTGTGACGTGTTACAAGCAAGGCCACAGGTGACGGGGTCAGCAGAGGGAAGCCTTGAGATTAGGGCTGGCAGAGGGCCTTGAAAAGAAGAGGGCAAGATGGACAGATGGAGAGAGAAGGCCAGACAGCCACAAAGAGATCAAAGAATCCAGAGATGGAGAGGCAGGGAGGGACAAAGAGAAAGGGCTAGGGCTGGAGAGGAGGGAAGAGGTGACTGTCACGGGCAGACTCAGGCTGCCTAAGGCTCTGACTTCCTGGAGGCCCGAGGATGCTTGCCTGCCAGGGAAGAGGTTGGCAGGGCAGCGTCTGTCCCGGGGCCGGTGCTACCTCTTGCCTGGACCCTCTTTCTCCATCCAGGCCCAGAAGTGCCTGGACTTCTCTCTGGCCTGCAGGTTCCTGCCTCTTCTCCCTCTGTTTTCTACAGACGAGGAAGCCTGAGCCGGATGCCATCTCCTCCTCCCCCATCCCCCAGCACTCGGGCCGGGCATGTGCTTGTCGCTGCTGCACTCTGGGTCTCCCGCTCCTGGAGCAGCCACAGCAGGTCCCAGGGGCCTGGAGACAACAAACGACTCCCCGCTGATGGGTTGCTCACTGCCTCCTGCCTGCCAGCCTGTTCCGCTGCGTGCCGCAGATAACCGCGTAAGGCGAGGGAACCCCTCCTGCCCCGGCTGCTCTGATTTAAAACCGAACTTGGCTTTGCTTTCATCCCCGCGAGAAGCAAGATTTAGATGATCAATTCCTCTGTCTTCCCGGGAGCGTGCACACAGATGTGCACAGACGTACCTGCACACACGCACACAAAGGCGCTCACACATTGCAAATTCCCCATGCACCCATACTTACACACGAACGTGCCCACCCCATGTGCAAACTACACGTGTTCACATTCACGTATGATGCATTCTCGTGCACACACAGGCCATCCAGGGGATTCGCTGCCCCAGGCTAGGACAGGAGGAAAAGGTGGTGGTCGGAACAGCTGGGACGCCTGGGGTCGGTTGGCAGGATAAAGCAGACACGCAACGCCGAAATTGCAAGAAGCTCTGCCAGTCTCACCCACCGTGTTGCCTGGAAGAGAGGAGTGAAGGTCGTGTTTTGTGTCAACGTGTGTCTGTGTGTGCGCCCCTGTACGCAAGTCTGTGTGTTTGTCTGTGGGCGTCCACAGGTGTGGGTGCCTTTGTTGGGTGCTGAGGTCGATGGTCCGTGGGCAGGGGAGAGTGGGGTGTGTTGTGAAGAACTCAGCACTGGTGTCTTGGCCACTGATGCTGGCCCGAGGCTGGCCCGATGCTGGTCTCCGGCTAGCTGGTGCCCTCTGTAGTCTTCGGTTCCTTCTGGCTGCAGAGCGTCCTGCCGGTTCCGACCAGTTCTGACTTCCTGGTCTCTCTGTGTGACCTTGAGGGTGTGTTTCTCTGAGGTTTGAGTAAGATGGGCTTGGGGGGCGGGAGTGTGTCTTTGTGCTGAATATGGTTGTGTGCGTGTTCATGGGAGTGTACTTTTCACAGCAGAGAGGGCACCTGTGGGCCTACGTTTGTATCGTGAGTCCGTGCGAGTCTAGTGCGAGTGTGACAGTGAGTTTGGGAAATGGTCTGTGGGTGTGTTTAGCTTAGTGCAAGAATTTGTGCGGGTGAGGACCTGACCGTCCTTACTTCAAATGCACCCCTCCCCCTTACTCCTCTGCTTTCATCTTCTCCATCACACTGATCACCGTGGAACACCATGTGTATTCACTTATTTAGTTTATGGCTCCTCTCTCCCCTGCCAGAACGTAAACTCCATGAGGGCAGGAATTTTAGCTGTTTGGTTCATGTCTGGATCCCCACTATTAGAACCATCTCTGGCCCAGGGTGGCATGGTGGATGTTCGATAAATATTTATTGAATGAAGGAATGAATGAATGAATGGAGAACTTTATCACCTCCTTCAAGAGTCCCCTGAAGTGTCACTTGCTTTTTTTTTTCCTCCTGAAAACACTGTTCATCATAAAGTACCATCTGTGAACCCATTGAGTGGACATCACCAAGGTGCAGATGGAGTCTGAGAAGGCAGGTGGAGGGGGAAGTTCCTCTTTGGGAAAGGGAGGGCTGCTCATCTTTCCAAGAGCAGTGCCGGTGGGTTCGGAGGCTGGGAGGACAGAGCACAGGGTCTCAGGAAGGGAGGTGGGGCAGACGAGGGAAAGTCGGTGGGTCTACAGTATTTGGAGGACGAAGGAAAGAACACATGAGCTGGGAGAGGCGGTGGGGTCCCATAATCATTCCCTCCGAGCTGATGACGTTTATCGACACTCCCAGGAGTGTTCCCGGTTCACAATATTGAGTGCGTTAGCAGCTCTTCAACTGTTTGTAAGAGGGAGTAACTAACAATGTGGGAATTAATGTCGACCGGAAGCACGTCTGGGACTGTGCTGGCTGGTGCAGGAGCCGCTGGCCGTACCCTTGTGGCCGTTGAGCACTTCCGGGTCATTTTCTCATTGACGCCCCCACAGCCCTCCTTCAAATTGCTCCCTGCTCCTCCAAGCGCTCTGGTTCTCCTTGTCTTGTTCTCATTTTTCTTTTGTCCTTCTCGCCTTTCAATACACTAAATGATTTACTAGTTTATTTTTTACTGTTGGTGTCCCTGTTGGAATGAAAGCCCTCACAAGGGGTGGGGCCGTTGTCTGGTTTGGGCTCTAATGTGTCCCACGTGCCTGGAAGAGTGCCTGGCGTGTGGCAGCTGTGTCATCCGTATTTATTGAGTGAATGGACGGGCTTCTGTCTGTGTCGTGAGGGGATGGTAGACTTCTGTGCGAAGGGGCTTGGAAAGCCAGTACTCGTGCGGGTGCGATGGTCAAGGGGCCGTGTTTTTGATTGTGAGGTGATTGCGTTGGGGAGGCGGGTGGCCTTGCTCCAGAGCTCCGTCCTCTGCGGCCCCGGGGGCCTGTCCTCTGACAGAGGCTTCCAGTTCTGAGCATCCTGCCTGGACATTGTCAAGGCTTTGCGGACAGACCCACAGATGGCCTCCCCTAGAATCTCAGAGATCCCTTGACTGGCTGCCCCTTCGGTGGCCACGGGCCTGAGCCCCAGCCCAGCAGGTTTCCGGGCCCACTCCCTCCCTGGCTTATGGAAGCCCCTCAGTCTGCAGCCCAGGCTGACCTCTGGGCTGATGGAGTCAGGAGGAGGGTGAAGGCTGATGGTCAGTGGTGGGGGACAGCCGTGCTGGGTGGCTGGACCCAGCATCCGGACAGTCTGGGCGTGTGGGTGGGAGGAGGGGCCTTGGGATGCTCCTCGGGCAAGTGGGGGTCCTGGCCAGTGGGGGTTCAGGAGGCAGCGTCTGTTCAGAGGCATCAGGGTCTGCCAGCAGGAGGCTGCGCCCTGATGAAGGGCTGGGAAGAGGGCCCAGGCTGAGTCGGGGGCCCCGGGGTCAAGGAGCTCAGGACGCGCATGTGCTGATCAGCCTCTGAGGAACCCACTGATGCCAGTCTTCAGGGAGCAGCGGGGTCTGTGCCTCAGCCCAGCCCCTTTATATGTGAAGGTGGTGGGCACAGAGCTGCTGGGAGGTGGGGGCGAGGAGTGGCCAGCCCTGTGGATGACAGTGTCAGGACCCAACAGGCGCTCAACCAAGTGAACGTGGGGTTGATGCCGAAAGAAAAGCACAGCAGGGCCAGAGAGCAAGTCCCCTGTTAGGCCGGCATTTAGGGAATATTGCCTAATAGCGAGAATGCAGTGTTCAGAGTCAGACAGAGCTTGGCTCAGCGTTCAAAATTTCCAGCTGTGTGACCTTGGAAAGGTTATTTAACCTCTCTGAACCTCAGTTTCCTCATAGGCAAAGTGGAGATACTTTTTATTTCATAGTGGAATTGGAAGGATTAAAGTTATTGCTACTGTTATTTAAAAAACTGCACAGAGCCAGGAAGGCTGCCTGGACAAGATTTCCCATGAAAAAGATCCAGATCTTTGGCTGTGCTCAAATTAGTGGGAGGGTCTAGTATGGATGGCGGAAGCTGCCGCACTTAGAAAAGAAGGCAGAGATCCCCGGAGCCAACGTGGGTTCACCAAGACCAGGCAGATCTCGTAGGTTCTGACAGCTTAACGACTAGGGGATGAGGAGAATGAGCTGGGGTGGAGGGGAGTGGAATCTGTTGGTGGCACACCTACTGGGTGCTGGATACTTCGCAGACATGGCCTTACTTAACTTTCACAAGCCTGGGCGCCGGCTGTGGCTGTCTTGATTCTGCAGATCCGAAACTGAGTCTCTAGGAAGTTAGATGGCTTGCCCAAGATCTGCGGAGCTGGGATTCAAGCCTGGAGCTGTCGGGTCCTTTCTGCCATGTCACACTGCCTTCCGAGACGCTGGAGAGGGTCTCATGACCCTTGAGGACGTAATAGATGGCTGTGAGGGCACAGAGGGGGCTCCCATCTGGCTGAACAGCAGCCACGAAATGTTCATGTAAGTGGAACCAGGTGGGTCTGCGAAGGTCTTGAAAGGCTTCTCTGGGGCTCTGCCTTCCACCCTGTTCTGACCACTACGTGCCGAGGACCCAGAAGAAGACATGGAGAGTGCAGGCCTGTAACAGAAGGAGGTAGGAGAACAGAGAAAAGGGACAGAGAAAAGCCCAGATAGAACAATCAGGATCCAGAAGGATCTCAACTGGCTGGAGTGACAAGGAGGCATGAAGAAATGTCACAGGGATAAATGCTGGGGCCCATCTTGACTACAGGAAAAATTGTAGAGAGGAGCAGCAGATCGTGACAAAGGGATTTGGGCGTTCAAGGGCCTATAAGTTCAGTATAAGCCAGCGGGCTACATTAATAGAGGTATGAGGTTTGAGTCAAGGGAGGCGACCACTGTCCTGGCCCAGCCTGCTCTCTGCCCTGGGGCAGTCTCTATTGTATATATTTGAAGGTTATGTGCTATTTTCTGCTTTTTCAGCTCTTCTTCCTTTTTGGGAGGGGAGGCGGTTTAAAGGGAACAGAGCCGTTCCGGAGTTTGGCCCTTGGATTCCATCCAGAGAGGCCTCCAAAATGACACTTTGGAGGGCAGGAGAGAAGCTGCAGATTTCCTGAACTTTTGTTTGAGCAGCCAGTCCTGGATCTGATCTTTACGCCACACTGCCCTCACTTGGGGGAGAGGAAAGTGCTGGTCCCTGAATGCTCTGGAACAGGGAGGGGTCCTGGTCCCCTTGGCCACTGGTCAGGTGTATCCACTCCCTCCCCAGCCGTCTCCCTCCCCTCTCAGAGCCCTTATCCCGGTGGGTGGTCAGCGGTTTGCAGGGCCTGGCAGGGCCGGTTCTTCTGGGCTGGAGGTGGGCGGGACCAGAAAGCTTACAGTTGCTCACATCAGGGCTGGAACCCCGCTTGGGCTGGGGCGACACCCGCCAAGCTGAATTCGGCTTGGGAGGCGCCTGGCTGGGAGACGCGCTGTTTAGCGCGGAGGTTCTGTTCCCCTCTGCGATGCACTTCTCCTGGCAGCTGCCGTGAGTGAAGCTGTTGAACTCCCCTCTCTCCTGCCAGAATCACAGGCACTTTTTCCTGAGCAAGAAACAGGGCTGCAGACAGTTTTCCTCATTAAATACTTCTTTTCCTCTTAAATCTGTTTTTGCATTTTTTTTTTTTTTTTTTTGCGTGAACGGAAAAGTAAAGCGGATGCTATTGAAATAAACAAGGCATTTGTGGTAGGAAGGTTAAAGCAGATTGTTGGGGGTGGGGAAGGGGGCTGGATGCGCCCCGCGTCTCTGCACACAGGCTGCTTGTAGCCTGTTGGGAACGGCAGGGAGAGAGCGTGCTCAGAGTCTGCCCACCTCCCAGCCCAGGGGAGCTTTTCTCCGAGTGTCCTGGGGATTCACCGAGAAGGGCCGTGGGGAAGGGAACTATTATTTATCAGGAGCCTGCCGCGTGCTAGGCCTGTAACATGGGTGAGCTCATTCAGTTCTCATGACCACGCTGCGGGGCAGGACCCATTTTACAGATGAGGAAAGTCAAGCCTCGGATGGACTAAGGCCAACCAGTCAGGGATGCCCTGAACTGGGATTTGAAGCTCCCTCTGTCCGACCTCAGAGGCCACGCTCTTTTCACTATACTTTGTTACCCTGAGCTGTTGTATATCAAGCTGGGGGATGTAAGAGGAGGAGGAGAAGGAGAAGAAGAAAGGAAGTAAGGAGATCTGGGCCAGCTCTGAGAAATGGGCGTCCTACCTGGCGAGCCGGAACGTGCCCCTGACCCCGGGAGTGAACCGTGACCTCGTGGCTGGCTTCTGACAACTCTGGGAAGTTTGGGGAAGGGTGTGGGGTTTGATGACAAGGATGGGCTTCCTGGAGGTGGAGGGCCCTGGAGGTTGAATGGAGGTGAGGGAATGGCCTTGCCACCGTGTGCAAAGGCAGGAAGGGTGCGAGTCTGGTGTGGGTGTGAGGAGGTGATTCAGGGTCGGGTAGCGATGGTTGTGTTGGAGGACGGGGTCAGGTTGGAGAGTGTGATGCAAAGAAAGAGCCCTGGGCTGGGAAGCAGGTGGCTGTTTGTTGTCCTGGCTCTGCCACTGACTTGCTGTGTGATGTTGGGCAAATCTCTTTCCCTCTCTGGGCCTTAGATTTTCTGTCCGTAAAATGGTGGAATTAGACTCGAGGATCCCTAGGAAGAGAGAAAGTGACTAGACAATCCAGAGGCTCTTGAATATCAAGACTTGACCTTAGAGTCGTGAAACGTTAATGCTAAAAGGGCCCCCAGGAATCAGCTACTAAACCATCTGACTTTAGGTCTTGAAGGATGAGTAGGAGTTTTTGAGGTAAAGGGAAAGGAGATGGAAGAGGGAAAAGAGGGCGTTCCAGGCAGCGGGTATAGCGTGAACAACAGCATTGGATGGACGCAAGAGGCAGATGTCTGGGGGACGCCAAGATGTTTGGTGTTGGTGACGAATAAAGACCAACACAGGTGGAGGAAGAGGTCAGGGATCAAACAGGAGAGGGAGATGGGGCCAGACCTTGGAGGATCAAGGGGCTTCGATTCTGTCCTTTGGGTAATGGGGAGCCATGGAAGAGAGTGGGAAGGACACGCTCAGAGGGGCCGTTTTGAAAGATCACTTGGCAGCTTTGTGGCTGATGGATCTGAGAGGGGCTGGGAGAGGGCACGGGCCGGGGCGAGTGCCGAGGGCCCAGTCAGGAAGCGTGGGGTCAGTTCAGGGAGAGACGGCGACCGTCTGGGCCAGGGGAGCGGAGTGGGTATACTGAGGCCAGCGTCTGTTCCAGAGGACCTGGGAAGCGGGAGAGATGGGACTTGTTGATTGACTGGATGTGGCGACTGAGGAGGAGGGAGAGCCAAGGACTCCTAGGTTTCCAGCTGGGTGACATTCGTTGAGACAAGAAGCCCAAGAGGAGGGATGGGTTTTTTTTTTGGAAAGGTGGTGAATTCAGTTTTGGATTTGGTGAGTTTGAGGTGCCAATGCAACGTGGATGTAATGGCTCTTCCTTTCCTTCCTTCATTCATTCATTATGGAGCATGTACCGCTTGCCAGGCGCAGCTGGATGCCGTCTTCCTGGAGCGTCAGCCTAGAAGGGCCTTCAGAAGGTTCTTCCTTATGCTGAACCTCGAGCTGCTGCCCTCCTACCCCCCGGTCCTCTTCTGCCCTCCAGGACCTCCCAGGCGTCTACCTGCCTTTGGAGGTCAGAGGTCAGTGGCCGTGGCTCCCTGCGTCGCCTCCTGCTCAGGGAACACGGAGCTGTGAAGAGAACATGCCCTTGAGAAAACTGTAAGGAAGCGCATTTCAGCCCGAGCGCCTTTTGGTACCGTCTCATCTGTGAAGTGGCTTTAACAAAACCTCTCTGACCGGCGGCCGTGTGTTGGTGGGGGGTTCCTCCTGGCTTACAGAATCCACTGAGGCCATCCCTTCCCACCTGCATGTCCAGTGACATCCGACGGGGAGCTTGAAATTGACCACGGTGGGAGGATTTACACCACAGAAATTGGCAAATGCTACAAATCAGGGCTCTTTACTCTCTTGCATATTCCTGGTTGGTGACTATTTACCAGCACCCCACTGCTCACAGGGTTATGGTTAGGACGATGGATATGGAGCCCCGGGCACATGGCACCCACATGCACACACGTGCGTGGCACAGCGTGGGATGCAGTAAGTGTGATGACCTTCTCCTTTGAAAAAACTATTGTTTCATTTGCTCAAGAACAGCAGCTCCCCTTCAGCCGGGGACCGCTCCCTCTTTCCTCGGACAACGCGGTTCCGGTCACAGCTCCTGTCTTCCTCCTTCCTCGGCCTCCACAGAGGCATAGAGTCAAGAGGCTGAGGATTTTGGAGGCTTGTGAATTGAGGTCTGAATCTTGGCTCTGCCTCCTGCCAGCTATGGAATAACCCTGGGCAAGTTATTTAATCGTTCCAAGCCTCGATTAAGTCACCCATAAACTGAGGGTGGACATGCCTCCCTCATTAAGTTGTTGTGAAGATGAAATGAGGTAATGGGCGTGTGGGTGTGCAAGGGCCCGGCGGGGAGGCAGCAGTTTCAGTGAAAGCTTGACCAGTGCTGGGCTCTTTCCCGTGGAAAGTCCGCTGTGAGCTGGGGAGGCAGCCCTGACTGTGGGGGAGCAGCGGGGCGGGCAGGAACTGGGGCTGCGTCCTTGGGGAAGATGTTTTCTGGTGGAACATGTAGGCCGGGAGAGGCTGTGGGCTGGAGGACCCTCCAAATGGATTCCGAGGGCAGTGGAGGGGAACTCCCCGGGCCGCGGTTCCCACTTCCGGGGCCTCACCTGCAGATCTGCAGATGCACTCCTGCGTCGGCGCGGCTTGTGGGTTTCTGGGGCGGCTGTGGCAGCCCGGGCTGTTCTGATTTACCACCCGGCCCCAAGCAGATTAAATCACCCAGAGTCATTTGAATTTTACCCGGCCTTGTCACACAAATCTTAGAAACTGCTGTCTGGCAAGAAACTTTCTCTGTACTTTTTGGAAGAAGTCTAAGAGCTCTAGAAATTGAGGTGAAGTGGGAAAAAGGAAGTGGTGCCAGGCGGGTTTCTGCACCTTCGGGTCAGGTCTGAGTTGAGGGAGGGAGTGTGGTGTGTGTGTATGTGTGTATGTGCGTGGGTGTGTGTGTGTGACAGAGAGAGAGACAGAAGGGAAAGAGAGATCTTGCTTTGGAGGCCTGTGGGGCAGTGCCATCTCTGGCTGTGTGACATAGTGCAAGTCACTTAACCTCTCTGAGTTTCAGAGGATTGTTGTGAAGGTCAAAAGGGCTAGCTTGTATAAAATGGTTTGCAGGCTTTAATCAGTTCTGTGATTACTAACTGGGAAGAACGGACAAATGACTATATAAATAAATCATATATGGCTGTGCTTCCCCTGGGTGGAGCTGAGAGTAAGGGCTCTGGGAGGTAAGAGAGAGGGGCATGTTGTCAGAGGTCTGGGCCTTTAAGGAAGCCTGGGTCCCAGGAAAGCAAATTGGAAGAGGTCGTAGTGCAGTCGAGGTTGTCAGCACCCCATCCATCTCCAGCAGTGTATGCGACTGTGCAGATAAGTTCTGAGTGGTGTAGCCAATCCAGATAACCCTCCCACACTCACACACCTTGGCACATTGGCTTGTTCTAAACTAATCAGCACACACATTCCTCTGGTCACAGGGATTGCTTTAGGTTGGCCCAATCAGACAGAAGCTCAGAATTTTTGTTAGATGGCTGGAGAAACATATCCAATCTCTCTCTATCTGAATTCAAATGAACAAGCTTGTGGCCCTGATTCCTGGCAGACATCTGGTGACTGGGAACACAACCTGAGACTACTGTCAAAATATGGAAGTGGGAAGATCCTGGAAAATCTCAGGAAAATGGCATCCAGCCTTGATCGAACCATACCTGAAGCCTGTGCCATCTGGACTATTCAGTTAAGTGAGCTAATAAATCCACTATTATTAAACCAGTTTGGATTTTATTTTTGTATTCCTTTCAACTAAAAGCTGATACATGGACTGACAGAGGGGTCTGAGTGGGGAGTGAGAACCTGCTTGGTATTAGGCAGCCAATAAGGAGGAGAACATCTAGGCTGGAATTAAAGGGTTGGTGGTGGTGTGTGATAGGCGAGGGGTGGCAGGGGCCTGCAGGAAATAAGCTGGAAGGAGGTTTGGGGTTGAATAATGGAAGGACTCAAATGCAAGTTTAAGAATTTGGACTTGATTCTGTTGGGAATGGGGCTAACTGAAGAGCTGTAAGCAGCGGAGGGGAGTGTTGGAGCCGTGTGAACACAGTGGTGTTTTGGGAAGATCAGCCTAAGAGCAGGGTATAGGTTGGCTTGGAAGGGGAAGTTGGGGGCTGAGACTTAAAAAAATATTATCATTTACTGATAATGCGCATGGTGTGTGTATTATCTCACTTAATCCTTACAATGACTCTTCTTCTCCCCCCTCCCTTTTTTTTAAACTGCATTTCAGAGATCTTGCCTGGACCACGTAGTTAGTAAATGGCAATCAGGTTTTGAACACAGGTCATCTGACTTCAAACCCTGTATCCTTATTCCTCATGTTTGTGATAACACAGCTGAGAAATTAATATGGGCCAGGCTAGGATAGTGGTGACAGGGTTGGAAGGGATGGAACGAGAGAATTAGGCTGGTGAAACCCTACAGACATTCTTGTTAGAGTCAGAAACTAGACCAGGGTAGCTATTGTTATCAATATCTTAAAAAATACTTTTCCTAAAGTGCTAGACATTGCAATTAGACAGGAAGATGAAATAGAAAGTATAAATACTGGTGGAGGAGAGCAAATAATCATGGTTTGCAGATAAGATGATTATTTATCTGGAAAACCCAAAACCCATTTCCCAAAAACAATTGGAAAAAACAAAGATTTTAGTAAAACGACCAGTAACAAAACGATAAACAAAAGCAAATAGCTTTTCTATTTATAAAATGACCATCTAGAAGGGAAAATGAAAGGTCTCATTCACACTGTCAGGAAAAAAACAACACCACAAAATACCTGGAAATAAACTTCGCAAGAAACATGTAGAATTTACATGAAGAAACAGAACGATCTTCTGAGGGGTATGAAAGGATTTGAATAAATCTGACACCTAATTCTTAGGTGGAAAGATTTAATACTATAAGGATTTCAGTTCTCGTTAAACGAATGTACAAAATTAAGACAATCTGATCAAGACCCTGACAGGATGCCTTTTTTTCCTTTTGAATTAGAAAAAATAATTATAAAGCTTATCTGGAAGAATGAAAAATAGGAGTAGTCAGGAAAATTCCTAAAAAGAAAAATGATGCTTTCTCTAGCAGATATTAAAATGTTCTCTAACGGGACAAAAATGAAAATTTTTATGTAAGAATAGGAGATCATTGGGATCGAAAAGAGAGTCTAGAAATGGATGCAAGTATTTAAGGGAATTTCATATATGATAAAATGGCATTTCTATTGAGTTTGAAAAACATGGGCTATTTTATAAATGATGTTGCGATAAAGCTGGTTTTCTGCCTTACTCCACCAAGATCAAGCCACGAAGACCATAGTGACATAAATATACATGAATATTTTGGTTATCTGAAAGTGAAGAAGGCCCTTCTAAGCATGAGGTGATATCCCGGAATCATAAAAGATTGATACATTTGAATATATGAAAATTAAAAACTTAAATACCTTAAAGACCATTAAAGGAAAAGTAAAGGAAAAAGAGAAAACATATATTGTAGACAAGCGTTTAATCTGATCTCAAATGCACAAAGAACTCTTACAACTCACTAAGAATATGATAAATATCTCATTAGAGAAATGTGCAAAGGACATGAACAAGCAATTCACAAAGAAAATAACTACAAATGACCCCAAATGTGAAAAGATAGTCATTTACTAAGAATCTAGGCCATGCCAATAAAAGTGAGTGTCGTTTGCCTTTTGTCATTTCGCCAACCATTCGCACTCAGGGTTGGCGAGGGCGCGGGCCGGCAGGAGCCGGAGTGCTGCAGATGGAAGTGCATTGTTGCAAGTTTCCGGAAGGGCAGGGTGGCAAAATCAGAACTAGCATACCCTTATTGTAGCCATCTCATTTGTGGGGTTTTATTCTAAGGAGATGATTGCAAAAACGAGCAAAGACATATGCACACGGCTATTTATCACAACACTGTTTATGGGAGTAAAATCTTGACAACAGTCTAAACAATCAATAGAGACCCAGTTGAAGTGTGACACATCCATACAATGGAATATGATGAAGTAATTAAAATAATTTTGTACAGCTCTATATATTGACATAGAAAGATGTCTATGACATATTGTTGAGAGAGAAAAGCAGGTGTCCGCGAGAACAGGATGTATAATACAATCCTTCGTCTATAAAATTATATACATAGATCTCTATGTGTATGTATGCATAGGGATATGTCTGCAAGGCTGTTCACCAAAATGCTAGGAGTGGTTATATCTGGGCGGAAGGATTTTGGGTGATTTTTACTTTCTTTTTCATAATTTTAAACATTGGTTTGATTTTTTTTTTTAATATTGAGCGTATATCATGTCTTTCAATCAGAACAAATAATAAAGCTATTTTCATTTCGTAAATTAGATAAATATTAAATAAGAGGAATCGGCACATGGTGATTTAATGGATGTGGATAAGGAGTCAAACGCAAGCCAAGAATTTGGTCCTGGAGCCTGGGAGGATGATGGGTGGTGGGAAACCAACAGCAGGGACTGATTCTGGAGGAAGGAGGAGGCGCCGGGCTGTCAGAGCTTTGTGATAGTGGCTGCTGGGCATAGAGGCACAGGTGACGGGGGTCTTTTCCCCAGGGGCAAAGTGGTGTCTGAGCTCTCGCAGCGAGGGGCTGCCCCGGCAGGCGCAGTAGACGGCTGAACACCGGGCCCCGGAACACGGCAGCATTTATGCGATGGAGAATGAACAGGTTGAGTGGTCAGGAAGGCGAGGGGCTCCCAGGGGCATCAAGGGCCTCAGAATTCCATGGAGGCGGGGGTGAATTTCCAGAGAAAGGTCAACCATGTCTAATGCTGCAAAGGCATTGAGACCAAGAGAGGGCATGGGACTTGACAAATAGGGGTTTGTTGGTGCCCTCAGAGCAGGCCGTTTCTGTGGGAGAGGGCCTGTACGTGGGTGAGTGGAGGAGTGGGGGAGTTTGCTGTGGGAGAAAGGAGGGTTATAGCTGGGGGATGCAGATCTGAGGGTAAGGAACTGAGCCTTGATTAGGGATGGCAATAACTGGCACGTGTGCCACCTCCCCCCTCCCCAGCACTGGCAGACATCACTAACCATGCTGCCGAGCCCGGAGGAGGCCTTAGAGTCTTTCTCCCGACAGCCAGGCTGGGGAGCCACTAGCAATCTAGTGGACTTGGCCAGTCAGATGAAGCTCTTTTCCTTGCCTGGGCTTGAACACATACTTGAAGGATGATGAGAACGGGGGATGGAGGGGCGATTAAAGGCGCAGGAGAGAGGAGGCCTGGTGGAGCCGGGGCCTCCCGGGGCATGTGTGAACCTCAGTCTGGGATGACTTCCGGGCCTGGAACCTGGGGGCTTGGAACACTCTGTCTGCGAGTCTGAGGTGACTAGATGCCAGAACAAATCCATGCTTTGGGTGATGCTGTGAAAAAGCCCAGGTGGGTGTGAATTACTAGTTGGTGCACAGATATTTGGGGCTCACCTGGGCCCACCCTCTGGCTGTCCGGGGAAGGCACAGCAGGCACCCCATTGTTTGGAGCCCCTGGTATGAGGGGGTCTGTCTGTGGGTTCCAGCTGTAAGGCCTGAGAGCAGCAGAAGGACTGAGGTTCGGTGGGGGCTTGTGGGAAGGACATTTGGGGAAGACATTCTGGTTTAGCTGCCAGGCCTCCACTGGTGTTTCGATCGCATCAGTGGGAGCATGGGGAGATAAAGGAACTTCTGGACTCTCAGGGGCCAGAGCTCCTCAGGAAGCATGGAGGAACACAGACACGTGGACAGGGCTCACCTACAGAAAACGACCAGGCTGTGGAGAGCCCAGGAGTCATGTGCAGTCTAGGAGAAATGCTTGAAGGAGCTCAGGCCAAGGAATCAGGCCCCTGCTTTTCACCTGCAGAAGCAGTTTCCTAAAACGTGCTCCTTGGAAACTTAGCTTTTTGAGGTTTTTCTGCAGAAAAGGGTTCTGTGAGCAAACACGTTCACGAAATGCTGCACCCACAGCTCAGAGCGTATGAGCACCGTCAAGGCTCTGAGAAGTCCTGCAGTGGAGAAACTTCGACGCAGAGTTTTTCCAAACTTATTCGACCCCAGAAATGTTTTCAATTTAACACCCATTTACCTCCTGCAGGACTAATGGCTGACCTGGGGCAGAGAGAGCGACATGTCCTGTGTGGTCCTGGGGCAGTGTTTGAGCCAGTGCAAAGATGCCGCAAGGAGGCAGATTTTGGCTCAGTTCCGGGAAGAACTTTGCAACAATTGCAGATGTTTTAACCGTGAAAGAGGCAGTGAAGGAATTCCAGTCCCCAGAGACCTCAAGTGGAGTGTGGACTTGTCAGGGATGCTGCAGAAGGGAACCAGGCTGCAGGTATGTCATCATTGATTTCTGGGGTTCCGTGAGCTCTGGGAGAGGGCTCTTTGGTACCCAGAGGTGGTCCTGCTCCCTTGGAGCCTGTCGCCTGGCTTGTACTGCTGCGTACTCGGCCCGAGAATACTTGGGATGCTTGAAATGAACAGTCTGTGAAGGTAAGATGCGAACACATAAATATCCTCATTAAGTCCCAAATACACATCCCAAACTTTACGTAACAGGAACAGCAGCTGGAGACGCCCACAGCCCTAATTGCTTTTCTGTACGAAGAGAACGTCGTCCTCCCTCCAGCTCTGCGTCTTCCATTCATGGAGGTAATTACTGCAGGGAGCCAGCTGTGGCGGAGTGGCGGGCAGACAGGCGGGTTCGTAACACCACCCAGTGGGTGCCGCCACGAGGATGGGATGCCGCGGTTAGGCTCTCCGCTCTCTCCGTGGGGAGCGGGGCCCGAGGATGGTAGGCCAGCCGCTCAGCGCCCATCCCATCGGGCCCCGACTGAGCTGCCGAGACAGGATGCGTCCCCTCCCGGGGACTTGACAAGCATGATTCGGGGCAGCAGGAAGGACCCAGGGCCAGGTACAGGAACAGGGATGGGAAGGGATGGGAGACAATGACTCCGTTCCACAAATTGCTCAAGATGCCTTCTCTGAATCTCCTGCGGGGCTGGGACTCTGAGACCACTCATCAACCACAGCCCCTGACCTCCCAGCTCAGCCTGGGGAGGAAGCAGCCATGGCAGGAAACAGGCTGGCATCGAGGCACGCTTTCAGGCCTTGGTGGCTACCGGGGATGGAGAGATGGACTCTGTCTTGGGGAAAAGGCTCAGAGAAGACTTCCTGGAATAAGAGAGAGTGGGACTGGGTCTTGGAAGTGAGTGTGACCCAGAGAGGGAAGAGTCACCATAGTTGGGTGTTCCCTCCTGCAAAATGGGGCCAAGGTTACTATGGACTTAGGCGCCGAAGTGACAGCTAGTTTGTCCCTCTGCCTCTTGGTCTCTAGTGACACCCAGGACTCATGAGGACCCTCTTGAGATTTCTTTAAGGGAGTCTCAAGCATGGAGCTCTCAGCCGGGAGCCTGCCCTTGGGACCTGGGCCCTTGGTGGTCAGCCAGAGTGGGTGCCCTCCATCAGCGGGGTTTGAGCCTCTCTTTGGAGGGGCTCTGGGCAGGGCTGTGACCCAGGTGCTCTGCCCACCAGGCTTCCCGTGGGTGGCAAGTGAAACTTTTCGTCTTGGTTCTCTCCCTGCAGCCAGCTCCATTCCCTCAGCCCCAAGTGGCGGCTCCTTGGGCCGGAAACAATGTGCTTTCTCCACGCCTGGGAGTGGAAGTCAGCAGTTTGGCACCGTCTGGCTGGCAGCCTCCACCGGCTTCCTTTGGCACTTTATTGGCAAAGGCGGTGACATTTCTTTCAGTTGGGTGGGTGGAGCTGTTATGCAAACTCCCGCTCTCCTCATTCGCCAGATGAATATTCATGACTCAGGCAATCTGTACCAGCCAGACTTTCCTGAGGGCGGCAGCTCTTCTCTTCCTCTCTCTCTTTTTCTTTCTCCTTCTCTCCTTCCCAGTTCTTTGGAAAGCTGGAGTGCGGCTATATTTAATTTACAAATACGGAGCTATTGAGCTTGCCTTTTGAGGTGCAGGCATTGGGGAGGACGTGCTGGGAATGAGAACAGCACTTGAGGCATTTGTCCCTGACCCCAGGGTCCAGCACCCAGGCCCCAGATCCTGGGAAGTCCCATGGGTCTGGGGTTCCCTTTGAGCCTGGCATCTTGGTGCCTGCGTGCCTAAAGGTGCAGCAGCTGGCGCCACCCCGTTCCACACTGGCGCCATGGGAATTCTGGAGGCGCTGATGTGTTCCTGCCTAATGCGCGGGCCAGGCCCTACCAATGTGTCATTGCTCCCTTGTCCCCCGTGTCCCCTGTCCACCATGCTTTGCTCTTTGTCAAGGCCCACCCAGACCCTGCTCCAAGCCCTATGCCAAAGCCCAGAGGGTAGTGGGGCATTGCTTGTCATTGCTTTCCTAGAGAAGGGACCACTCCCTACTTGGGGTCCAATTCCCTGGAGCTACACCTGTTTCTTTCCTTAGAAGGGTGGCTCCCCAGCTTCCTTTGTCTCTTCCCAAAGAGGCACGAGAGACTCCGGCAGAGGGGTCAGAATTTCCAGAACTTGCCAGGGAATTTGGCCTTAGCAAGGATGTGCTCGTGTATGTCTTGAGTGTGCGTGTATGTAAATATTTACGCACAGCTTAAATGAGTCTGTATGCCTACATCTATGTTCGAGTGTCTGAGTGTGCGTCTGTATGTGTAAGGGCGTGAATGTGTATGTGGCGGGAAGTCTGGGCATGTCTGCATGTGCGAATGTGCCTCTCCAGTTAGAGCTGCCTGTTGGAGTATCTTTGTGGGTCTGGGGGTGTTGCGTGTCAGGGTGCTGCTGCGGGGCTGAGGCTTGTGTGTGTGTGTGTATGCGTAGGTGAACTGTAGATGTGTGAGTGTGTAGGTGTGCCTCTGAGAGTCGAGGAGAGAGAGAGAGTGTGTGTGTGTGTGTGTGTGTGTTGGGGGTCGATTCCCCCTGACCCCGGTTCCCTCCCAAGCCTTTGCCTCTCCAGTGAGGTGGAGGGGGACGTCCCTCCCTTTGTGAGTGTTACAGCTTCTCTCCAAGGACGGGAACAGAAGGCTTCCCAGCACAGAGCGTCCTGAAATTACTTTATATTCCCCCCCCTCCTTGTTTCATCTAATCAAAATAGCAGCCTTAGGCTCACCCATTCTCCCTGCCCACCACTCAGCCCTGGGGGAGGGAGCGAGGTGGGCCGTCTTGTCTGACCCCTGCTGAGAGCACCTTGCAGCCCCGAGCCAAGGAACTGTCTTCCACATCTCCTCCTTGCGTGGCCCATGCTTCAGGAGCCAGCTGCCTTCCTGCCTGCCAGCAACTGCCAAGCTCTTCCAGAACCCACATCCAGGCCCGGCCTCATTTACAAATATGCAAATTTGCATCTTTTCTGGTATGCAAATGGAGACAGGACAAATAGCTAATTAGGGTCAAAAGAAGCACTCTGAACCAATTAGTTGTGGGGTCGATTCCTTTCTGCTGGGAGGACACTGGGTCCGCCTGCTGCCCTCCCAGCCCTCGCTCCCCTGTACCCACACACTCTGGCCTGGCCGGTCTGGGGCCGTGCATGCTCAAAGAGCACTGAAACAAGAATCAATGCTTGACTCCTGGTCCCACCTCTGACTCTTAGTGGTGTGACCCTGGACTCACTTGTCTGAGCCTCAGTCTCTTCCTCTGTGAAATGGAGCAATGACATTGGCTGTCCTGTCCCTAATCTTCCACCCCAGTGTGGTGAAACTTGAGAGGACTTGAATGTCAACAGCCTTTGGAAACTGTACTAAAATTCCTCTGATAGGCACATCACTTGTGCTCTTCCAAAGCACTTTCTGCCCTTGGTTTTATTTAATTGTGACGTCCACCTTATGAGTTAGATGACTTAAATGTGGTGACAGGATGGCAGTAAGTTTCATCCTGGGTGCCAACTCTGGCCAATTATGAATGTCTGTCTGGAGTGGTGTGTTGAGAAGGATTCCGAGGCCAAGTCTGAGTTCACCAAAAAAAGAGACTGTGATCGATTAGCGATGTCTGCTGTGGGCAAGTCACTGGACTCTGGCAGCTCATGCTCTGCATATTTATTGGCCAGGAAAGATGTGGAATTTGGAGGCAGAATCTGGGTTCCAGTCCTGTCTGCTCCCTTGGGTAAGTGACTTAACCTTCCTGAGCTCAGCTTTCTAGTATAAAACGTGGAAAATAACACCCCGTCTTAGGGTTCTCATAAAGATGACACAACAGAAGGTTAGGCAAGATCTCTTTGTCATCTGGGAGGTGATGTGTCCATTTAATTGACATGTCAACGAGACAGGCATATTGTCCCATTTCAGAGGTGGGGAGCCTGAGGCCTGCAGAGGGTGGATGACTTGGAGAAGAGGAAGCCGGCAGCCTTGTCTGGCAGGCCTGCACAGCAGCTGGGGCTGCTCCCCTCTCTGCAACTACAGGATCCTGGCTCCCTCCCGCCACCCCCGCACCGATGCCCCAAGCGGGCTGCAACAAGCCCTGCTGGCCTGGCTCCACTTCTGGGTGTGAAATTTGGCTGAATCGGCACCTGGGAGAATGGGGCCATTGCCATCCTGGAGCCTGGGCCAGGGCCAATGGGCAGATGAAGGGAGGTGGGAGGGCCTGAGCGCCAGGGAGCTAGTCAAAGCCGGGCAGCTGGCGGGAGACGGGCAGGAGAGCACCTGGCTTGAGGACAGCCAGCTCAGGGATGATGCTGAGACCCGGGGCTTGAGCTCAGAGCAGAGCCCAGAGGTGTGTGTGTCTGCCTGGCTGCTGGCAATACCTGAGCATGTCAGCCTGTGTCTCTGAGTGTACCTTTGTGCATGTGCATGTGTCTGAGGATACATCCGGGAGCTTGTGTCCTTATAAATGTGTGCGTATATGCATCACCTGTCAGTGCAAGAATTAAGTACATCTATGTAGTTGTGCTCATGTACGTGTCAAGGTGTGCCTGTGCATCAGTGTGTACCTGTGTATGCATGCCTCCACATCTGTGTGTAAGTGAACTTCTGGCATGTATGCGTCTGTCGGTCTCTGTGTGTGTGTACATTTCTGCCTGTGTCTGTGGATGTCCATGTGTATGTATCTTTCAATATCTGTGCAGGTGTATCCCTATTGGCACATCTGACCACCTCTGTCGGTATCTGGGGACGTGGGTCCACGCCTTTCTGTTGGCATCCATGCAAGCGTCACTGGACAGCATTTGTGTCCTTTCCAACGCCTCTGTGCCTCTCTGGGTGTTGTACACATCTGTAACTCTGCCCACGGACATGCGTCAGTGCGCATTTCCGTGGCTGCGCCCGTGTGTTGGTGCTTTTCTGGGTGTGCACATCTCCATGTGAGGGTGTTAGTATCTGTTTCAGCATGCAGGCACAGCTGCATCAAGGTGAGCAGGATGGAACCTTCCATGTCACTGCAGCAGCTCTGGGTCACCATTTCAGTCTTTGCCCAGTGGCTGGAGCCTCCTGGACGTTCATGAGCCTTTGCTGTGTTTGAAGGGAAGCTTTGCTGCCCCGGCCAGAGCAGGGCTTGGGGCTTCTGCAGAAGGACCTGCCTGCTCTGACTTATTTATTTCTCCCTCTCTTTCCTTGTCTTATCTCCATTCCTTTTGCTATTCTTCTTTCCACTCCCCCTCCTTTCTCCTTTTTTTGGTCTCCATCCTTCTGTCCTTCCCGCCTTCCCTTCTAACAACTCACTTGAAGAGACCTGGCCTTGGGCTGCTCTGGAGGTGACAGATGAGCCTTAGAAGCCCCACTTCAACCTCTAGGGAGGGCTCCCCACTCCCATCCCCCATGTGGACTCAGCCCCAGAGCCACGCAGTCTCCTGGGGCTCTTTAAATTAAAGCCATTGCACCTCACTGCATTTTAATAATCGCCCCCGGCAGTAGCTCAGAGTGAGACCCCACGACTTTTTCTCCTTCCCTCTTGCGGCTTCCTACAGTGCCGGTGAAGGGTGGCCCCACGGCCGGCTGGAAGACCCGCTAGCTCGGACTTCGGAGCCCCCCGCCCCAGCTCAACTGCTTGTCTGCGGACGGTCCCTTCTGCCATTGCTGGACCTTTCCTGGGATGTGACGCTGCTCTTCCTCCCGTCTGGGTTCTGATTCCAGCCTTCCCCAGCTGGCCCACCCTGCTCAGTCCCAGGCTCATCCCCAGGCAGCCTCCCCCTGGATGTGGTCCCTCTCCGGTGCTGGCTGCAAATGTCTCTCCGGTTCATCCTGCAGGGCCTGGGGCAGCGTCACTCCTGTCTGCCCAGGTTCCCTGCCCGCAGTGGTGCTTGGAACATGAGCGCTGATGCCTGACTCTGGGGAGAAATGAGGTGCCCCCGTTCAGATCTCGCCATTATCAAATGCCTTCCCTCTCCTTGCAGGCTTTTCCCTTCACTGATGATATTGGATGGAATTTAAAATAAAACAATTGATTAAAAGTTGGAAACTGAGAGGAAGATGGGCAGGGATGTAAGCTCAGGGCCAGTCTTCCTCAGCAAAAAGAGGAGGATTGGCAGCCATTAGCTCAGGGCTAATCTTCCTAAAAAAAAAAAGTTGGAAACCGTATACACGAAAATAAAGACACCTGTAACACCAATAAGTATCATTTGAGCTTTGATGTAAAAAGAAAGCATGTTAGGATGACAGTTTGTGGACAATTCCAAATTAGCATGAAGTTCTCAGCTGGTAAGTGTCTTGCCTTTGTTCCCCTCTCTTGGGGTCCGTGGCTAGGCGTTCTCCTTCTTGGGATCCTGACCAGGCAGGCACTGAAGTGGACTGTGAAGAACCTGGACTTTGGGTTGGGATAAGCCTTGGTCGAATCTCTCACTTCCTGGCTGTGTGACCTTTCTGAGCCTCGGTTTCTTTATCTGTACAATGGGGATAAAACATCTACCTCACAGGGTGGTTGTGAGGCTGAGAGAAGATGGTGCGCAGGGCGAGGGGCAATGCCTGGCGTGCGTCATTCCTCCTACGGAACACACCCAGAATCCAGCCACTTCCCTCCACTTCCACTGCCATGGCAGCGGGCGGAGCGCCATCATCTTCCCACCACTCCCCGATGATCTTTTCTCTACACTGTAGCCATAGTGATCCTGTTCACATTCAAGTCACGTCATATCACTTGTCTGCTCAAAACCTCCCGTGGTTCCCATCTCACGTGGAGTAAAGCGGAGGTCCTCTCAGCAGTCTGAAGGCCCTGTGTGATCAACCTCCCCACCTGTCACTGTCTCTGTTCTTCTCCCCCATCTCACTTCCCTCCAACCACACCGCCGTCCTGGCTGATCCCAAAATGTGTCGGCCACATTCCTGCCTCAGGACCTTTGCATGTGATGTGCCCTTTGCTGGAATGTTCTTCCTCCAGATATCCTCATGGCTCCCTTTGCCACCCCCTTCAGGTCTTTATTCAAATGTCACCTTCTTCATGAGGAACACGCTCCCTTTTCTGATCTATTTTATCTATAGCACTTCTCATCCTCTGGTATACCATACCATGATTTTTACTTATTTACTTTCTTCTGCTGGTGTCTTCCCAGGAGAATGTAAGCTCCTTCGGAGCAGGGATTTTTGTCTTTGTTTCCACCGTCTGAAACAGTGCCTGGCAGATCATGGGCGCTCAGTCAATCTTTGTGGAATGAAGAGCTGCTCATCATTTTGGAGAGTACCAAAGCAGAGGAGTGGCTGTCCACCCACTGGGGCGAGCCGAGGTTATTGTTCTCCTGCAGCTCTGGAGGGGCCTTACTTCGCCATTACCTTTCTATTGAGGCAGTGGGGCTGCAGGCGCATCCAAGGCTGAGGTGGTCCTTCTTGGGGGCTCGCGCTCAGCGAGCCTCTCCACGGGAGTGAGGGCATTCAGGTTAAGGTAGGTAGTCCGGTTAGGTGCTGGAAGGGCCTGAGCCCAGAGATTAGACCCAGGGGGCAGCCTGGGCCGAGGGGTCGTGCAGGAAGCCCTTGCTCTGCTGGGGAAGGGTGGACAGGCAGGTGTGCTAAAGGGTGTCTACCTTACACGCTGAGAACTTCCAGAAGCCATGATTGGGTCCAATCCATCTTTGCCTGCCCCCTAGACCCATGCTTGACCCTCAGCAGGGCCATCACTGTCTGCTGGGTGGCCTGCTCAGCTCAGATCCAGGAGGCTAGGGGTCGGGCAGAAGAGTCACCTCAGGGCACAGAGGAAACACGAGGGGGAAGGTGAGACCTGGGAGCGGGTCTTGGTCTTACCCACCTTTACTTTTAAAGTCCTTTCTTCAAAGATGGGGAGGAGGGGTTCTCCAGAGCTGGGACACACGCCCAGGCCAGGATGATTTTCCCAAACCCGACACATTGATGGCTAAAAGGGGCTTTGTCTGGATTCCAGAGCAGACTGCTTAACTATTTTTTTAATGCCATGGACTTCTTTAGCAGTCTGCTGTAGCCTACGGACCCTTCTCAAACAGTGTTTTTCAAGGCATAAAATCAGATACAGAGGATTACAGGGGACATATTCTATTCAACTGCAGTTCTGACCATGGACCCCAGGTTAAAACGGCCAGTTACGCTCTTTGAAGACAAATATTCCCCCTCTGAAAACAGAGCACAACCCTGGCTCCTCCTGCACTCTTGCAGGGGGATGGGGCAGGGGTGGGACTGGGGGAGGCATTTGGTGTCTCTGCAGGACTGTCCTGGGGGGTGGGAGCAGCCATATCCCACCAGGCCCAGGAGGTGGAGTTTAACCCCTTCGGGGAAGCCACAGGGAGCAGGATGGCTGGGCTGCCTGGGGGAAGGAGTGAGCTCCCCATCTCTGGAGGTAGTCAGCTGGAGGCCCATCTGCCAGGGAATCTGGAGTCGGGGGTGGGGGTGGGTGATGGCTGCTGGGGTGGAAGAGGGTTTGGAGATTGATTTAACCCGAGGCTCTTTGGGAAGTGGACCTAGGAGGCACCCATGGCTGTCAGATCTTTCTCCTTTACCAAGCCCTGAGCCACCCGTGTCGCCCTCGGAAGGAGAGAATGGTCACTTTCTGCTGGCTACTGCCTGCCAGGCCCGCGCAAGGAATTTGCACCAGGGCCACCTCAGTTTTGCCTCAGAATCAGCGGCTGGTCTTGGTCTTTTGAAGACACGGGGCTTCAGGCTGGGGAAACCTCTTGGCATTTTGTGTCTGTCCCCCCAAACCCTTCCTGGGGGTGGGGGATTGTAAACCATGCCACCCAGCTTCTCTGCAGCTGTCTGTAGAGTTCCAGTTCCCAGCCTAGGATGGGGTCTCCCCTTCTTACCTCTGTGACCCCAGCGCCCTCCCCTGCAGCTTCAAGGCCCTCAACAGAGCCTGAGACAGTCTTTGAAATTGTCTGGGCCAAATCCCCAGTGGTGTGGATGGGGTCACTGAGGCCCAGAAGGTCAGGGGCTTTGTCCAAGTCCTGTAGCCTCTGGGTGGCCAGCTGGTTCTGGAACCTCAGCGTCCGACTTCCTCCCACTGCTGGGCAGAGGTGGCCCAAGCTGCGAGGAGGCTGCGGGAGGAAGGCAGCCTTGGGTCCCCTTTGACAAACACATCGTGCTTCCCACCTACACCCCCTCGGTGGGTGGGGAGCCGGGCCTGGTCTATTAGCTTTCTCCCGCTGTCCCCCGAGGGGGCATTTGCCTATTTTGCATTTTTTCCAGGCTGTAGTTAGACAACTCCAGGTCCTGGGGGGAGCGCTGCTGAAAGAAAATGTCAGGGCGACACGCCGCCAAGATAACATTAGCGAAATATCAAGTTCTTTATGATGTCAGGAGGGATTCCTTCCCGCTGCCGAAGCTGCCTAATGACATCATAAAATAGGCCTGCGGCAGCCACAGGCCCCCTGAGCCATCAATCAGGCCTGTCTGTGGAGGCCCACCCCCCCCGCCCCCCCGCCCCCCCGCACCCCCGCACACGGGGTGGGGGTGGGGCGCGGGACGGTAAACTCAAAGGAGGCCAGGACTCAGCAGCACTGTGATGCGCTGGGGGCTGAAGACACCCACAGCCCCCCGGGAAGCGTGCCCCTCCGTGGCTGGCCTGCCTGGGCAGTGGGGCAGGCGTGGTGCCCAAGGCCCCTGGGAGATCCTGAGGCTGGGTTGGCCTGCCACCGGGCACTGATGGCTCCCGTCGTCTGGAGCAATGGGACGGAGAGTCACACCACTGGAACAGTTGGAGGAGGTCTGACTCCTTCATGGCTGGTGTGTGGTCCTGCAGGCTCTGTTTGCTCGCGTTTGTCCATCTAGCTATCCGTCCCTGAGGGTGTTCACAGCATGTATACAAATGGGTTGTCCGTGTCTGCGTTTGCCTGGGCGTGTGCAATCATGCCTGCCTGCCTGCTCTGTGTGTGTCTGAGGCTCTGTCTGTCCATGTACTTGTACGTATGGGTGTCACATGCCTGCAGATGTGGGTGAGGAGATGTGGAAGGGGATAAGGAGGACCGAGGAGAGAAAGGGGTCCCAGAGGGCGAGTGGGGACACGGGGTGCATGCAGGTCAAGCACGTCTGCCTGCCCCCGGCTGAGGACTTTGGATGTGTCTTAGAATCACCCAGCCAGACTTTAAAACCCGCCCATGCCCCACTCTCACCTCAGATCAATTACATCAGAATGTCTGGAGCCAGGGCCCAGGTATTGGCATTTTTAAAGGCTCCCCAGGCACTTTTAAAGTGCAGCCAGGGTGGAGAAAACTAGGGTGTCCAGGGCCTTGTTATTCCAAGTGTGGTTTGTGGACTAGCACCAGGGCCTCATCTGGGAGCTTCGAAGATACGCAGACTATCAGCCCCCTCCCAGACCTCTGGAATCCTAAACTGCATTTATATTTTATTACTATTTTATTATTACTTTTAGGAAGATTAGCCCTGAGCTAACATCTGCTGCCAATCCTCCTCTTTTTGCTGAGGAAGACTGGCCCTGAGCTAACATCCGTGCCCATCTTCCTCCACTTTATATGTGGGACGCCTACTACAGCATGGCCTGCCAAGCGGTGCCGTGTCCGCAGCTGGGATCCGAACCAGCGAACCCCGGGCTGCCAAACTGGAACATGCGCACTTAACCGCTGTGCCGCCGGGCTGGCCCAATAATCTGTATTTTAATAGGTGATCTGTACATCCGTTAAAGTCTGAGGAGTGAAGCAATGCTCTTAACTGCTTCAGATCTGAGAGTTTCTGGCTCAGTAGGTTGGGTGGGGCCTAAGAATGCGCTTTTCTAGTGAGTTCCCAGGAGATGCTGATGCTGCCAGTCTGAGGACCACACTCTGAGAGGCACTGGCTTAGCTGTAGCGTATAAAGGAGGCAGACAGGAGGAGAGGGAGTGGAGGGGTGTGTGTTGGCGCATGAAGAGGGATGGAAGGGGAGAGGATGTCTTCATCACCCGGGAAGATCCCGTTTCCCCCCAACAAGTGTGGCCTGCCGTCATCTCAGGGCTTCGAGTTCCCTGACTCAAACCACGGATGAGGGGAGTAAAGAGAATATGAAACATCAGCGCCGAGTCTCTGAAAGCTGCTGGCACTTGGGCCCCGTTCCTGATCCCTCGGGAACCCCTTCCCTACCCTTGCCATCCTGTTGAGAAAAAGCTGGACCTTTCTCTGCTGAAGAACCCCAGGCCAAGGAGTCAGGCTTTCTCAGAGTTGGAGCCCATCAGAATGCCCACGTGCCTTCTTGGGGGTCCAGCACAGGTTGGGGGCTCCATAATTAAGGCAGCCATCTATCCGGTTTTTCTGGGACACTCTCAGCATCTGATCATCATCCTTTCATTCTCAAAAGTTTGCAGGATAAATAATATGTTTCCCCTATTGAAAATGGCTACTGGAATTGTGAAAGTTTGGTTGAGGCAGAGGTGAGGAGGCCCAGGGGGCGGGGTGGGAGGTGAAGAAGTGTGTTCCCAAGGGGAAAGCCCTCTGGGAACCTGCCCCCTCCCTCAGACACCCTCCTCCTGGGGGCTGGCTTCTTGGGTGAGGAATGGGGAGCGTCCTTCCCGGGATGCCCAGCCGTGGGACAGGGTTTAGCTTGGTAGAGGTGGGATACTGGGGAGCAGATGTTTCTCCCATGGGGCAGCCAGCTCTGTCTGTCTGTCCATCTGGTGGGGCAGCAGGAGGTAGGCGGGGGTGGTGCTGGGAGCCACACTCAGCCACAGCCCCGTCTTGCCTCAGGCCTGGTCTGCAGGATCAGCATCTCTTCTGCCCACCTCTTGCTGCAGAGTAACCTGAGGGCTGGGGGAGGAGATAGCGATCAGCCGGAATACCAGAGGTGTGAAGCAGGCATGACCTCACCCAGGGTGTGCCTGCTCTCGGAGCCCTGTGGGGCCACCCTCCCACTCACTCCCAGGCACCCCCAGGCCAGCTTAGACAACAAGCTTCAGCCAGCCATGGCTGGGGCGTCCCTACGCGCTGGGCTGGGTCCCAGCCAGGGCTCAGGCCAGGAACTGGGTATGTCTTCTGGGAGCAGCCTATAGGCTGCCTGGGGGTGAATGCTGGAGTCCTTAAGGGGATCCCAGCCCTTCTCTGGCTCCCTGGGGCTGGGCATTTGGGGGAGCAGCAGGGAGGGAAGGTGGGGGCTGGGGAGAGCAATTCAGAACTGAAATTGAGTGCCAGACCTGTAGTCTAGAAAGAAAGGCAGCTGTTAATCCCCAGTGACCAAGGGAGGTTCGAGACCTGCCTCAGCTTGGGACAGGAGGTGGAGATCAGGAAGAGGCAGCTCCAGCAGTGTGGGCCAGCAGGGATCCCTACTGTGTGTCAGGCAGCCAGCTAGCAGGAGCTGAGTTGGAAATCAAAGCCAGAAAAACCTGGAAGAGACTGTGGGAAGTATTCACCAAGCCAAATATATTAAAACACCTCTTAGTGACTTCAGATTGAGCCCATTGTGGTAAGATAGGCTGTCAACGTCAAGCGGTTGACTGTGGGCTCAGGGGAGATGGCAGCCCCCAGGGATTGTGGGGGTCCTGGAAATCCGTGGGCAAGGTCTCTAGAAGAAAATACCCCCCACCCCTGAGGGTTAGAGCAGAAAGTAAGCTGAGCAGCAGCAGTGGAACTGGTCCTGCGCCTTCTGGCTGGGTGCTGCCCTTGGACCCCTCCCGCGGTCCAGGCTCTGTCCAGTCATGGGCTGTTTCCCCCTAGACCTGCAAGCAGGTCCTTCCCACTCATGCTCATCCCGCCCCATCCTGCTCGGTCTACAACCTCACCCACTCCAGACCTACCCACACTTGTGCCCACCACCTCCGTGCACATCCTACACCCACACTCACAGGAGGCATGTGTACCTCACCCAGGAGCATGGCACAAACAGCCACTTTGAGACCCCTTTGCATAATGAATAAATGGATCCACCTATGAGCTGCTGGCTTTTTCTGGCTGTGCTTGGTGTCTGTGGGCTCCCAGCCCCAAATCCAGCAGGGCAGACAGCATTGGCTCCCGCCTTGGCCCGCCGCCCCCGCCCCCCCCCGCCCCGTGCCCAAGGCCAAAACCCCGCTCCCCAGAGCGCCCCCTGGTGGCTGCCTTTCTGGGCCTCGTGGATCCAGGCTGCTGTCCAGAGCCCCTTCCTCCATGTGCGTAGGGGGGACATGCCTACACCACAGTGTGGATTGTTCTCTGAGTTATTTATTCAGTTCTGCAGATGTCTCCTGGGCTTTCTGTATGCCTGGCCCTCTGCTGAGCTTTGGGTCCCAGAGACAAGGAGAATAACTCACCACTTGCAAAGAATATCTGGGGCTTAGCAAGCCTCTCGGGCTGGCTCCCACTCTGTCCTGGGATTCCGCCCTCCCTGGACCCTTCCGCGCTGTTCAGTCCCCATCCGCCCTCACACACACCGTTCTCTGCCACGTGTCAGCCCCTCTCCCTGTCATTCTCCTTCACCCCCTCGGTGTCCTCCTTCACACTGACTTTGGAGCGATGGCATCGCCTGGTCGTGTCCTCTTGGCTCCGGGGCCGCGTCAGGAGTGCTGTGGAGAGCCTTGGCTTGCTCCCTGGCATCTGCTGCTCCCTCACTGCCCAGCTTTGGCTCTGGGAGACGCAGAGCCAGGCGGAACCCGGGGTGTGTGTGTGTAGGGGGGTGGGGGAGGTTGTCCTCACTGGGTCTAGGTAAGGCTCTTGGCTTCTCAAAGGCCTGAAGCATGGTGGGAAGTGGACACAGGAGAGAGAGAGAGAGGGAGGAGGTCGGGAGAGAGAGAGAGGAGAGGAGACAGGAGGAGGGAAGGGAAGAGAGAAGAGACAGGAGAGAGTGAGCAAGACAGAGAGTAAGAGAGAGAGAGTGACAGGGGGCCGGCCTGGTGGTGCAGCCATTAATTTCGCATGTTCCGCTTCTCGGCGGCCCAGGGTTCGTTGGTTCGGATCCCGGGTGCGGACATGACACCACTTGGCACACCATACTGTGGTAGGCATCCAACATATAAAGTAAAATAAGATGGGCACAATGTTAGCTCAGGGCCAGGCTTCCTCAGCAAAAAGAGGAGGACTGGCGGTAGTTAGCTCAGGGCTAATCTTCCTCAAAAAAAAAAAAAAAAAGAAAGAGAGAGTGACAAAGCAAGAGAGAGTGGGGAGAGAGAGAGAAACAAGAGTTAAAGAAAGTCACAGAGACTGAAAAAAACAATAGGGACAAATAGACCAACAGAAAGAGATTCTGACTTGATCACCGGGCACTTCTAAAAACAATTTCATTCACCCTCTTTTCTTAAGGATGGACATGGGTCTCTTTCAGTACAAGGTTGCACAGCCCTGGAACGGACCTCAGAAAGGGGCCTGGAGTCGTGCCCTGGACTCTGGCTGGCCTCAGCTCCCACCTGTGTGACCGACTGGAGAGTACGCTCCAGGAGGAGACCGTGGACAGTGGCAGTGAGGTTCCTTGGAGGATGGTCCAGCCCAGGCGTCCTCCCATCTTCCCTCCATGGGCCCCGGGCTTGCTGTGGTCCTGACACCCTCAGCTGAAGCCTTCAAGGGGCTTCGTCAGAGATGGGAAGTCAGCTTCGCAGGGAAATTTTGCAAATCCCCAGCAGCCTCTGGCCTCACCTCTCGTGGGTGGTCTTCCACCTTTTCTCGGATGTTGGACCCCCAGGCCCCCCCTCTTTTGCCCACTGGTGCCAGCTGGGACCCGGGAGACCCCTTCCTCTTGTCCTTGTGAGGTTGCCTTAGGTGGGGAGTACGGCTGGAGGTCAAGAGCCTGACCTTTTCCCCTTCCCAGCCGAACAGCCAAGAAGCTCCTGGGCGGGTTCTGATCAGATTCAACCCACTCCTCAGGCCTTCTCGGGCCCCTCCCCTTTGCCCTTGGCCTGGGGGACCCCTCCCCAGACCTGACCAGGGCCGAGGAGCCCTGCTGAGAGCCCTGAGCAGTCTCACGAACTCAACCAGGGATTGTGGCAGGAGCGAGGAGTCCCTTTCTGTCCCCACAGCCCACACCCGCCCCAGGACAGAGGGGCTTTGGCAGCCTCCAGCCTGGTTATCTGATTTGGGGGCTGATGGGGTTTCTAATGGAAAACAATATGGTAATTTCAGAATGTTCTTGATTAGATGAGAATGATATTGCATCAAAGTTACTTCCTTAATTTATTCAGAAAATAACAAGAGAGAATTCTCTCCGAAGATCCTTAATTAAACCAGAGCTTGCACCGCGCAGGGAAAGTGGGCGCTGAGCTCCAGGTGTGGGGGACAAAGGCCCTCCCTGAGTCTCCCGGGGCCCCGGGCTGCAGGGACTGGGCAGGTCTTCACCCAGACAGCCTGCCCGCTCTATGTGGAGGGAGTGTCGACAGCCAGAGGCACAGGACGAGGCCCCTTCTGCTCAGGGACCAGCGGGGCAGCCGGAATCATTCCTGTCCCTCCCTGTCTTCTCCAGCTTCATCCTGGGAGTCCTCAGTGACCCACAGCCATAGAGACTCCGCAAGCAGGGGTGGCAGAGCTGGGTGCCCAGGGCATCTTTGAGACACAGAACAGCCCGGGTGAGCACGGAAGATGCGGGCAGGTCCAGTTATGATTTGCACTAGGGTCAGCTTGGGAAGGCTGGCAGACCCAAAAGGCATAACTGAGGACAGTTTGATCTGAGAGGGAGAGGCAGGGTAAGAGAAACAGCAAAAGATGGTGAAGCTTCTGGACATTAGTGATAGGGAGAGGAAGCTGTGGCTCCTCTTAGGCCTGAAGGGGCAAAAGGAGGGACAGAGAGAGGCCACTTGACAGAGCTGTGCCCACAGACTGTGACAGCAGTGCCAGGACGCAGTGAGTCCGGGAAGAGATGAGGATGTACTCCCAACCTCTCTCTTTTCCTGCCCTGTTGCGCTGGTGTCGCGCATTAGCTGGACTGGAAGCCAGGAGTCGGGGAGCCTGGGGGACGCCCTTTGTGTTGGTGAGGGTCCTGGGGCACAGAGCAGAGCAGACAACAGATCTGGGAGAAGGCAATGGAGAAAGCCTAGCACAGCCCGCAAGGTGATGGTAAACAACCTTTCCTTGTCTGATACTTCAGAATTTCTCTAGTGCATTCTTATTCATTTTCCTTCTCACTCCCCACAACAGCCCTGAGTACAGATTCTTGTCTCCAGGAGGAAACAGGCTCAGAGAGGTTGAGCCATGTCCCTGAAATCACACAGTAGGGAGGTTATGCATTTGAACTCAGTTCCTCCTCCCTCCAAATCTCCCCTTCCCCACCCTGAAATAGAGGCTTGGATGCATAAAAGTGCTAGCCTGAGCTGGGTGTTGCCAAAGGGTCCTGGTGTGAAAGAGCCCTGTCTAGAAGCTTCTGTGAGGCTGTGAGGGAAGTCTTGGAGCACCCTGGGCACTTTACAGAGGAGACGACGGCAAACTACTCAGGAGACAAACATTTCTAATTCCGATGGGACCTCCTGCCCACGGGAATGATGTGGCTGGCTGGCTGGGATCTGCTGGAGCAAGAGCTGAGAAAGGCGGCAACTTTGCTGAGTCAGGATATAGAAGGAACTTCCCATCCTCCCAGGGACCATCTCGTTTGCCCACACGCCTGCTGGTTACACGGCACCAGCCTCGCCCCATCCCAACCAGGCACCAGCACCCCAGCCACCGAGCAGTGTAGGGACTGGGTCCTGGCTGGGGATGAAGTGGGCCTGGTCCTCTGGGCGGTAGGAGGAACCTGGGCAGGGCTCTTGGGGAGCTCCCGACTGGATTCTGATGTGGCAACAGGGTAGAGAGACAGAGACCAGGGCCCCGACACTGCGGCTGCAGAGGACCCCAAGGTGCAAGAGTTCTGAGGGTGGGGAGGCTGATGTGCAAGCATGTGGGTGCTTGTACGCATGCGTGTGTGCATGTGCGAGTGTGTGTACCTGGGTATGTGTGCCCATATGCATCTGAATATATGAATCTGGCATATATGTGTGTAAGGATGTGCATGCGAGAGAAAGAGAGGAGAGGAGGAGGAGGGGGAGGAAGAAGAAGAGGAGAAAAAGGGAGGCGGGGGATTTTGTTAGGGCCATCAAGGATCAAAGGGGTCAAAGTCAAAAGAAGTGTGGCTTGGATGGGCCATGTGAGATGATGATGATGATGGTGATGATTAATAATAGTAGCTAGCATTTATGTAACTCTGTATGCCAGGCCTGCTCAAAGCCCTTTATGTATATTAAGTGTTTTAATCCTCACAATCAATTTAGGAGGTAAGTGCTGTTATTACCCTATTTTACACTTGGGGAAACTGAGGCACCAAGAGAGTTTTTTTTTTTTGACAATGTGCCCAAATACCAGAGCTAAGAATTGGGCCCAGGCCCAAATCTTAACTACCAACAGGTTCTGTGTATCGAACTGAAAGCTGTGTCCCCGGTCTCTGACTTCTGTGCAGGGCCTCTGGACCACTGCTTTGATGCTCTCTGTCTCATGCTCTTTGTTCCCAGCAGGACTTTTTTTGGGGGGAATGTGAAGTTGATCCCACAAAGCCCGAGTGTCAGGCAGGTGGTCCTAACTGAGCCGAAGCAGGGGGGCGTCAAGGGAGCTTGGGTTTGGGAGGGCCGTTCCTTCTGGGTGGTTGGTGGGGGCGGGCACAGGGGTGAGGCAGAGATGTGAGCACGGGTGGCTTGTGCAGGGTCTTCGAAGGCCAGGTTAAGGCGTGAGACCTCTGTTCTATAGCACAGGTGGTGGGGGCCCTTGAGATGGGGAGAGTGGCGTGGTCACCCTAGGAGGGTCACTCTGGCTGCAGTGTGGATTGCAGAGAGAGAGACCGGAGCCAGTGGGGCTGGTGACCTGAGGAATGCAAGGATCCACGTAAAAGGGTGATAAGGCCCGGGCTGGGGTAGGGTTGGGGTCGGGGAGGGGGAGGAGATTTAGAAGGAAGAAGCCTCAGTAGTGGGTGGCAGACTGAATATAGGGGAACCTGAGGGACTTGTTGAGAATGGCTCCCAGGTTTCCAGACACCTGGGTGGATGGACACCACAGGAGGAGAGCAGCTCCTGCCACACACCCAGGTCCCTCAGGAGGCCAGGGAAGCCTGTGGCCGTGGTGGCTGAGACACGTGCCCATGGAAGTGGCCAGGGCATTGCCTGGCTCTGGAGAGGTTTGGGTTGGCCGTGGATTCTCTTCTGATGGATACATAGGTTGGGGAGGCAGAAGGTCAGAGGGACGGCCAATGGACACATCAGGAAAAGGGCGGGGGGGTATCGATTTCCCCTTGAATATTTTTCATTTTCTTTAAGTGTCTCCATTTCTAAAAAGCTCACATAGGAGATTGTACGAGAAATGGAGCTGCATGTCATTCATTCTTAAGTCTCAGATGCCAGCGAGGCCCGTGCTCCAGGGGTTAGGACTCTCATTCTGTGGTCAGTTGGGGGTTCAAATTCTAACGTCACCATTCTATAGCTGTGTGTTCTCGGGTAAATCGCTCCACCTCTCTGAGCCTCAGTTTCCTTATCTGACACTTAGGGATCATTACAGCACACGCCTCTCTGCTGGTTGTGAAGATTCCATTAGATAGGCCACTGCAGGCAGCTCTGGTCATGATTCTTCAGATCCAGGCAGGATGACAGAGAGCAAGGGCTGCTGCGGCATTGTTCCTTGCCCCAGTCTCCTAGGAGCCCTTTCCACTTGTCTCCACCCTCCCCACAGGTAGGGGACACAGCCATTCTTTCAGGACTGGGAGGGAGAGGTTCTGTCAGACAAGAAGGGGGGGGGCCTTTCTGACCAGGAGGGGCACCGGTGAGTCTTTACCGCCTGGTGCTCCTCTGCAGGCCCCTCCCGTTCCCAGTGCCCCAGGCCCTGCCTCTCTCCTGCAGTCCTGAAAAAGACGACAAACCCAGATACAGGCTGAAACTGGGATGTCCATCCCCCCTGCCTGGACCCTGCCTGGACCCCGCCTCCCCACATAGGGTCTGGACCTGTCGTTTCTCAGCCTGTGCTCTGGCTGCAGGCAGCGCACGCCTCAGCCCCCTGCAGCCCCTATGCCTGCAGGGTCCCCATCCCTGAGCTCTCTCAGGTGTCCTGGAGGGGGTTCTAGGGTCTGGGCGGGCAGGGGTTGCTGCAGACCCCTCAGCCTGCTGCCCAAGGATGGGGCATCGGGAGAAGATGGCTGCCTCCCTTCTCCTCTGCGATTTGGCCTTGGGGCCTGGGCCTTGGGCTGAGCTCGCTCCTACCCCAACCCCAACTCTGCAAGTTTGCTGGCAGCAGCGTACATGACTTTGGTGTAGTTTCTGTGGTTTAATAAGCTACAAAAACGACATTATTTTAAGCCAATCTGGATATAGCACAAAAACTCTCACCCCGTCTGTTCTGTGAAACTCAGATACCCTGACGAGAACACAGCTCACAACCAACTAATACAATATTCTGCTGGGCTCGCTGTCAGCGGGCCCCACGCGGGAGCGGCTCCCCGGAGGACCGCCCAGGCGCTCGGCAGGCCGAGGAGGCAGGCGGGCGGCCGTGGATGGGGAGGAGGCGGACGCCGAGGTGGGAGCCGCGCTGGCGGGGCTGCCTCTCCCCTCCCCGCCTAGCCGGGGCCGGCCGGCCCCTCTGGGCTCCCCGCCCCCCTCCACGGGGACGTGGAGAGGAGAGGAGTGTTTCTGGCCTGCTGACAGCGGCTCTACTCCCACAGCTTGCATATGTCTGATTCCGAAGCAGGGAAGTGTGTCCAACACACCCAATGCAAAGACAGGTTGTTGAATATTTTTTCTCTCATCACTAAAAAGGATTCCCTGCTGGGTGCAATCAAGATCCATAAACTCGCGGCTCGAGTCGGTGTGAAAGCGGCGCTCCAGCCCAGACTCCCTCGCTGGCGCTAAATGCAGGCTCCGGGCGGAGATGCACAGACATCCGCTAGCAGTCTGGCCCCGCGACCGGCAGTTCCCGGCACATTAGGCAGTGCGCTTATTTTGGGCTACGCTTCAGTGGATTAACTTTCAGTGTAAAGTTTAGGAGCTTGGGCATCGTCCCTGTGGCGCTGCCCCCGTCCTCTCTTGGTGGGTACCAAGCTTTACAGAGCCAGAGGCAGGGGGGCTGGCCCACACGGGTTCTCAGCAGCCGCTGGGGTCAGCACTGGAAAAGGAAGGCGGGGGGGGGGGGGGGGGGGGGGGCAGAGGTCCCCGCTGGGGCCCCTGGCAGCCTGGAGAGCCCAGCTTGCTGACCCGGCCTGCCTCAGGGTCAGCAGATGCCCAATACCTGACTTCCCTGGAGACCCTGAATTCGCAGGCTTTGAAGATCTTGCAAAGTTCTCCTGGGAGGGGGAGGTGGAGGCTGGTCCTAGATGAGGGTCTCCCCTCTTCTGCTGGTGGGGGCAGGCCTGGCATCCACCCATCCCTCCCCACCTGGGCGTCCGGCTCCCTCCCCCCACGGGATCCCAGGACACACACTGGAGGTTGGAATCTTGCTTGTTTACGTAAAGGCAAGTGTGCCTTCTTCTCCTTCCGAGCTGCCTCTCTCCATCCCTCAGGTAAGGAGACTGAGGCAGAAAGGGACGTGGCAAGGTCTTAACTGGGCCCTGGGAGAGCCTCCCGCGAGTGGAGGAGGGTGGAGAGAGGACGTGGGGCGGAGGAGGAAGAGGGTGTGATCAGATCAGTGCCCGGACTCCTTTCTGATGGCTCGTGAGGGAAGAGCTTGGCGGTTCTTGCAGAAACTGAGGGACCCTCTCCCCCTGCCCCCGTGGCTGTCCACTGGGAAGTGCTTTCAGCTCCAACAATTTACAACTCTAGTTCCCATGATTTCTTAAGAAGCAACTGAAAATGTAGTCTCCAAAAAAGCACCCCCCCCCCCCCCCCCGCCCCGCACATCTTTTTTTTTTCTGGGGGCCTATGATGTATCATTTAAAACCAGAATGAGCTCCAGAAATAGCATGCAGAGCAAAGGGCAGCTTAGAGCCAGTGCTGAAGCCCTATAGGGTGTGGGATCTGTGATTCACTCCCTCATTTACGCAAAACGTGTCACCAGGGCTGACTTCGTACAAGTTACTGGGCTGGGGCTGTGGCAGGCAGCGAGGTCTCTGCCGGCGGAGGGAAACCAGATACATCCCCACTCTTCCGTTTGCTCATTTATTAGCAGCGACTATGAGCCAGGCCCTGTGTTGGGGCCCAGCGCAAGCAGATGCCGTTTGAGTATAAAGCAGAATGTGAAAAGGCAGAGGAGAGAGGGGGTTTCGGAAGAGGCAGGGATGCTGGGCCCCTTCTCCCAGCTTTGAGCGAATGGTCAGGAAGGCTTCCCAGGTCCACATCCTGCTTAGCTTTGCGCCGGCTTGCAGAGGCCCACAGGGATGGGATCAAATTGCCTCCAAGTTACACCGAGGCAAAAACAGATGATGAGAAAGAGGAACTATTGAGGTGGTTTTGGGGAGCTCTGGATTAAAAAAAAATCCTTTTCCTCTCTCCTATATCGTAAATCACTCTCCTTCTTTCTCTCAAACCCCTCCCCCACTCCCTCCCGCTGTCCCTCTCTCCGAGAGATCAGCACATTGCAAAGACAGGTTGTTGAATATTTTCTCTCTCATCACTAAGAAGGCCTCCCTGCTGGGTGTAATCAAGATCCATAAACTCGCCGCTCGCCTCCAGTCGGTGTGAATCGAGCCCCACTCCGCTTGCCTCGATTCAGACACGCTCGGGCCGGCTGACAGCGGTGGTCAGGCTGCTCTCTCAGACGCATCCCATCCCCGAGGGGCTGCGGCAAGGGGGGCTGGGTCTCCTGAAGGCCCCACCGTCGGCTCTGGGCTCTGTAATGACGGGGCCCGGAATTCAGGGCGCCTCTCCTGAAAGGTCAGGAGGGAGAGAAATCGATACCTGCAGACAAGGAATCAGGTCATTGACACGTGGGCGCTCCTTGATCTTCACCCCGGGTCCCCAGTTCCCCAGGGAGAGGAGAGAGGAGGCAGGATGATCTCTCAAGCCTGGTGGTTATTTCCAACGGGCCGCCTGACTGGGTGGCATGGCTTCTGTCTGGTTTTCAGAATTGTCCCTTTCGTGGTAGACAAGGGCATGGACCTGGTGTTGCTCCAGAGGGCTGGGAACAAGCAGGGGGCTGGGGCGGGTGGGGAGGTGGTGGCTAGAATGAGAGGAGAGAGTGAAGGAGATGCACCAGAGAAGCTGGGCTGCCGACTGCTGGGCTGCTCAGTGTGCCACCCCGCTCTTTGTCTGAACATCCGTTAGCTGGGTTGGGAACAGTCGGCAGATGCAAAGCTGGGGAGGAACACTTCTCACCTTCCCCTGACTTTACACTCCGATGTGATGCTCTCCAATGACGCTGTCACCCTCTGAACCCCTGGGCCAGGTCACCCCCTCCTCCCTGACCTCTCTCTGTCCACTGTGACCTTTCTGAAATGTGAATCTGACCATAGCTTCCCCTCCTTAAGGTGCTTCCATGCTCCCCTCTTGCCCACAGAACGAAGCCTAGGACCACGGTGAATAATCAAGACCTGCCCCCAATACTCCTTTCAAACTCCCCCCACCCTGACCCCTCAGCTGTTAATGTTCTGGACACCCGAGCCATTTCCCAAATACACTTGGTGTCTTCTCACCTCCAGGCCTTTGCATCCTCTGTTCTTCCTGCCAGGCATGCCCTCTCTTCCTTATCTTTCTAGTGCAGTCCTCACTGTCCTTCAAGCCTCAGCAGAAATGCCTCTTCTTCCGAGGAGCCTTCCCTGACCACCCAGGCAGAGGTAATCCATGCTCCCTGGGCAATTTGTACAATTCAGCCCTTAACATCTGTACCGTGATTGTCTGTGTCAGTGTCCCTATCCCCAGTGGGCACAAGCTTCTCCTCGAGGGCTGGGACTGAGTTTGATTTAGCTCTGTGTGTCCAGGGCCAGCACCTCGTGTGTTGAGATGAGTAAAATCAGAAGTTTCATCACCAAGTTTCAACCCTGCTCTCTGTCTGTACCTGCACACCTGTGTCCCTGTGTCCCTGCATACCTGTGTCCCTGTGTACCTGTATGGGCACATCTTCCTGTCCACGCTTCCCCTCTCCATCCTCCTGACCAGATTGGGAGCACCTGGAAAGCTGGATGGAGTCTGTCTCGTTTCTGAAGGTACACATGCAAAGTGGGCGCTGGTGAAGATGGTGGGACTGGGTTTGGGCTTTGCTAAAATAGTCCGCCGCAGGCTCAGCCTGGGAGAAGCAGGCTCTCTCCCTGCAGGGGTGTTGTGGGTGGTGGTGTGTTGGTGGTGGTGCGGCTTCCCATGAAGGGTCTGGGGGACTCACTGCGCAGGGCTGGGTGCTCAGCCTTCATTTCCATTCACATTGGAGGGGCTGCCGACCCCGAATCTGCAGGCTCAGCCTCGGAGGCGCTGGCTCCCCAGGCAGGGTTTACAGACCCGCACGAGCTAGTGGGGGCCCACCCTGGGGCTCTTCTCCCAAGGCTGCCAAATACAGTAGCTCTCCAGGAGAAAGAAAGTCCTGCTGCGGCCTCCTTTGCCTCTCTTGGGAGGCCGGCAGCAGGAACTCAGAAAAAGTGAGGGTTTCCTCTCTGGCAGACACGGCAGGCCCACCCTCCCACCTCTGCAGAGGCCACGGAGATATTGCCCACCAGCTTCAGGGCTCTCATAACTCTTTCAAGACAATCACTTTATTTATATGAGTTTGTTTTAAAAAACCCACCGACGATCCACCGTAGGGACCTCTCCTACCGCCTCAGCTTGATTCTCTCCTATCCTCCGAGTCTATAACTCTTAGTCTTTTGATTCTCCCAGTCCACAAACTATAAAAATCTTATTTCTATAAGGTCTTTTATGGTTACCAAGATAGTCAATAGTGTCATTTTCATTCATATCATTCTGCAGGGAAGTTAGAGGAAACGAACCAGACAGAGGAGAGCTATAAATAAGCGTGAGCTACACAGGGCCCCAAGCGGATCCCGCTGCGTTCTTTTAAAACGACTCATGCACGGAACACACACACGCAAAATATGCACATATGCACACAAGTGTGCACACGTATGCCCACTCAGGCATAGAGACAGGTGCATGCAAACTCACCCATGCACACAGGATGCTTGTATGCATGGTGCTTGCACACACACACATGCACGTGCATGTATGTGCTTACACAGTTTGGCAGGCTTAGATAAAGGCCCTTGATGGAATTTGCCTGGCTTTGAAGGGCCAAGAGCAGGCGGCAGCACACGCTATGGTGAGCTGGGGGACTGAAGCCAACCAGCCCAGGGAACACATTCCAAAGCCATGAATGGTGGGGTCGGGCACCCAGCCACCCATGAGCTCATGTGAGGGAGCTTTGGAACTCCCACCAGCACAGGAGTCTGTGCTCCTGGCCAGGCAGCAGGGGCAGCTGCTCAGCCAGCGCTGGGAATGCCCAGGCGGCTCCCAGGGCTCCCACTGACTGTCTGCTATTGTCGTCTGAGGGCCCAAGCCCTCATTTTTGGAGGGCAGCCAGCCAGCTTTGAGATTCTGATTTGTGTCTGGCTGCCGCCCACCTGAACACTTGTCCATAGCCCTGCAGCCAATGGCTTTGCCCTTAAGGCAGGACCCCAGAGGAAGAGCCTGGGGCGTGACACTAGAGCGGAAAGCAGAAAGTCTCGGGCAGAGGGAGAGCCGGCAACTCTGTGTGCCAGCGTGAAGGGTGTAGCCCAGATGGGGCTGACCAAAGACGGAGGGGCAGGCCCAGGCCTGGAGGAGGACTGCCAACCTCCCCCAGGTGAGTGTAGTCAGGTCTCAGTCCCTGCCCCCAGGAGTGGGTGGGGGAAGGACGGGGCTGCCTGGTTGGTGCCAGAGAACCATGCTCTCCTCAGAGGATTCTGGGCTCACTGGCCAGGGGGACAAAGGAGGGAATGGCCCCTGGAGCCAGGAGGCCTGGGACCCAGTGCAAACTCTGTTGCCCTGTGTGATGTTGGGCAAACACCTTCCGTCTCTGGGTGTCTGCACCCCAGTGAATCATAAGGAGGGATGAGCTCTCAGACTCCTCCTAGTTTTGGAGGTGCAGGTGGATTAGCTGCACCCCAGCCTTAGGGCCATTGTGTCTCCTTAGTTTCCCCATCTGCAAAATGGGGATAATGGCTTTTGACATTGGCAACGTCCCAGGGATGGCTTGACGGGGGCTGGCAAAGGTCCAGGAGTTTGGATTAGCTCGTTTGGGAACTGGTGGGTTTGGCAACCCATTCGGAGACTGAGACCCTGAAAAGGCTCCCCTCCCATCGCCAGCTTTCTCCTCCCTCCTCACACACCCCCACCCCCAACACCCCCCTAAACACTGAAGAGCTGAGAATGGAGCCCGGGGCTCTGAGCTCAAGGTCTTGGAATTCCTCTATTTCCCCTCCCGCCTTCTTCAAGGGAACTATTAATTGTAATTTAAGCCTCCTAAGTTAAAAGCAGTGTGCAGATTTAAGGATTCTTTCATCCCAGTTACACATCGTTTCTGGCTGCACTTTAGTGCCAGGCTTTTATCTGTTGTTCTGGGGAATCACTTATCGGCCAGAGCAGCGGGCTCCACACAGATTTCTCCCTGATTATGTTTAATGGCAAATGGAGAGTTAACCACCCTCCCTTGCCTGAGCTGTGCCGGTGGTTTCCCCAGCCCAGCCTGAAAGCAGCCCAGGGGAGCAGAAGGACAAGTACTGGGGGAGCTGCGGGGACCTCCATGTCCCGGAACAGTCGGTGCAGGGCTTCGAGGGGACCTGTGTGGCTCAGGGTGGCTAAGGGGGCATTCCCCCACCCACCTCCAGGTGACCCATGTGCTCTGTTCCGACGCTGATGGCAGCTATTTGTTTATTCCTCACATTCCACAACTATAGGTGTCTACAGTGGGTCAGGCCCTGAGCTGGCATCATGTCGTCACTCACATCAGTGTGCACCCAGCTGCCAGGGCCACTGTGACACTCACACTTGCATGCTCCAGGGTGTGTCCAGCCCCTGAACCTGCACTGCCAAATGAACACACATTCATAGAAGCATGCACACACACATATAGATACACTTGCAGGAGCATGCACACGTGCACAGAAACATGCACATATATGTACACATACTCAAAGAAGCATACACATGCATGGACACACTCATAGAAACATGCAGACATGCACACATGCACAGAAGCATGCACACACACAAACACACACAGGAGCATGCACACACATACACCCTCACGGAAACATGTGCACACACTCTCACAGGAGCATGCATACACATGCACACACTCACAGAAGCATGTGCGCACACACTCACAGGAACATGCATACACATATACTCACAGAAGCATACACACACAAGCACTCACACATACTCACAATCAACACCTCCATACACAGGGACACACTCTATTTGCACAGATCCCCTCCTAGTACCCCCGAATACACTCTCAGCTCAGTCCCACATGGCACGCAGTGTGACTCTTCTTTATTGTCGCACAGACACTTCTCTGTCAGGACATCTGTCTGTCATTCACAGAATTAGAATGCCACAGGAGCTTGGAGTGGGTCTTGGAATTTCAGGCCCTTATTCCGTGGAGCCTCCTGTGACTTCCACTTCCACTGTGTCCCTGAGCCCCATCTGTTATACCAGTTGGATGACCATGTCACAGGCTCGGCTGGGGCTACTCAGTCCCAGAGTTGTTACTCTGTAAATCTCAGACTATACACGTCCAAGGCAGAACTCCTGGTCTTCCCTAACCCTGCCTCGCCTGCGGTCTTTCCCACCTCAGCTCTTGGCAAGTCCTTCCTTCCATTGCTCAGAACAAAAACAGTCCGATTCTGACACCAGTTACAGCGTGTGGGTTTTTCCCCCACAGCACCAAGCCATTCTCCCATACCAGCTGGGTGTCCTACGATTCAACCCATTTGTGACACTGTCCACCTGGAGACAGCATCCAGTCCCTCAGGTTAAGGATGCAGTCCCACAAGACTGCCTCCACTTCAGATGCCAACCCCTAGTCCAGGTTGTCACCTGTGCTTTGGACCAATCAGCTATAGATCCGAGGTTCCCCCAACCCCCTCTCTGGGTTCAGTTACACAGAACTCAGGACACCAGTTGACTTATGAGATCACTGGTTTCTTATAAAAGGATGTAACTCAGGAACAGCCCGATGGGAGAGGTGCACAGGGCAAGGTATGGGGAAAGGGCTTGGAGCTCCCATGCCCTCTCTGAGCGCCACTCTCCCAGCACCTCCATCTGCTCCCCAACCTGGAAGCTCTCTGAACCTCATCCTTTTTTGTTTTTGGATGGAGGGCTCATTACATACACAGGAGGTTGGGGGGTGGGGGTGGCTGAAAGTTCCAACCCTTTAATCACGCGGTTGGTTCCCCTGGCAACAAGCCCCCATCCTTAGGTTACCTAGGGGCTTTCCAGAAGTCACCCCATTGACATAACAAAAGACACCGTAATTGCTCTCATCTCTTAGGAAATTCCCAGGGTTTTAGGAGCTCTGTGCCAGGAATGGGTACGAAGACCAAATGTATACTTCTTGTTATAAATCACAGTGTCGCGAACACCTTGGCATCATTCTTGACTCCTCTCTTTCTCTCACTTCCTACAGCTGGTCCATCAGCCAATCAAGCTGGCTGGATTTTAGAAATACATTCCTAACCTGATCACTTCTCACCCCCTTCTCTGCCACCACCCTGGTCGACCTGGCCAAGAGCTCTGTTTGGTTTACTGCAGTGACCTCCAGACAGGTCTGCCTGCTTCGGCCCTCACCAGAGGATGTTTCAAGTCAGGTCATGCCACTTCTCTGCTCCTTTCAGAGAAACAGCTGAGGACCTTACGGTGGCTGCAAGTCCCTCTGAGATGTCTTCCCCTCCCTCCCTTCCTCCACTCCAGCCATACTGACCTCCTTGCTGTGCTCTTGCCTTCTGGTCCTCACTGTTCCCCGTCCCCCGGGGATGCTTTCCCGCCAGATCTCCACTTGGATAACACCCTTCCCTTCTTCAAGTCTTTGCTGGATTATCACTGCTTGATGAGATCACTTTAACTATTTTATTTAATTCTACAGTCTGCTGCCCCTTCAGCCTCTGTCCTCCCAATGCCCCTTACTCTGCTCTGTTTTGTCTTTTTTTCCCCGTGGAATGTAGACCTTCTGTTACAAGTTGGGTGCCTGGGGAAGCAGACTCTGATAGAGTTTTGCTTGCAAGCAGTTTATTGGGGAAGGTTCTCAGATCTAGACCTGGGGGGAGGGGAGGAAGCAGGACCGGGCAGAGGGAAGAGCTGAATTAGGAGGTAGTCAAGAGCCCTCAGCTGACCCCCTGGGGAGCTGTGGAGCTGGGATTGTTACCGAGCCAAAGTGGGTTCGCTTCTTGGTGAGTGGGCATCGAAGCCTTCATCAGAGGTAGTAGTCACACAAAGTACAATTTATTTGCAGCAAATAAGGAGATGACCATGGGGAATCACTTCCAAAGCTGTGGCCCCCAAGCAAGGGGAAACTAGGTGCCCATACAGGTATAGTTTGAAAACATGCTTTCACATACATCTCACGTTATGCTAATAAGGCTATTTTCTTTTTTTTTGGTGAGAAAGATTGGCCCTGAGCTAACATCTGTTGGCAGTCTTCCTCTTTTTGCTGGAGGAAGATTGGCACTGAGCTAACATCTGCAGCAATCTTCCTCTATTTTGTGTGTGGGACACTGCCACAGCATGGCTTGAAACTTCCTTTGAGTTACCTGGGGCAGTTAGTCAGTGACAGGATGGCTTTCAGAGTTGCTCCACATTAAGGAGAGGGAACTGGAGCCTTTATAACCCCAGATGGACCAGCTATGGGATGTGGGCTGCCCCAGGGGGTGGTGACCTTGAGTGGAGCAACTGCCTTCTCTGAGGGCAATTCTGGAGGAGAGAGACTCCGCTGAATGCCATGGGCTGCCGGCACTCCCAGCCTCAGTTCAGAAGTGGGCCATCTGGGCACCACACCCCCGCATGCCCTAACCTTTAAATACACCTGAATGAGTAAATGCATCTGTACGATAGTTATTGTTTGTATCCATCTCTCCTGCTAGAAAATGAGCCCCAGGAGGGAAGGGCTGTCTGTGGCCTAACTCCCTGATGTTTGCTAGGTGCCTGCGACAGTTTTGGCGCATAATAGGTGCTCCATAAATATTTGCTGAATAAGTGAATGAGCCCGCCCATTCTCAATGGCCTGCTCGTCTCAAGGTCGTCAACTTTATTGGAATCAAAATCCTGGTGCTACCGCCAACCGTGGTTGTAGGTGCACAACCGTGAGCAAGTTGGCTGACTTCTTGGAGTCTCTGCTTCCTCATCTGTGAAATGGGATAGTAGATAGTCCCATCTCACAGGGTTTGGAGAGGATGGAATGGAATGAGCTAGTGCGTATAAACTACTTGACAGGTGCCTGGAACAAAGCTGGTAATCAATAGATATTAACCGTCGTCAATGATGCTGTTCGTGTCCTGGCTCTCCTTGCTTTGGGTTGCTGCCAGGATTCTGATCAGACTTAAAGACAAAGCTGAGACCCCATCTGGGGAACCTTGACCTTCCAGGTGTACGGGGAGAGGGGGGCTGTTTCTGCAAGTCGACGTGCAGAGCTCAGGTCTTGGCTAATGAAGATAGAGATCTGCTCACAGCCTGTGGTTGGATCCCTGCCGCAGGAAATCTCAGTGTGTACCTGTGTGTGTGCATCTGTTTATATGTTTGTATGGAGATAGTACAGGCCATCCTCAAAGCTGTCTATTCCTAAAGGACAACTGGACCCACACAGGAAGCCAGATATTAGCAGGGTCTGGAGAGGTCAAAAGAGTCATCTCCTCTTCCCCACCTTCTGCTACTCTGCATCCTGATGGGCTTGTCCCTGCTGCTCCCCTGAGTGAACTTGCTTCCCGGTCTCCAGCGACCTCCTTGTGGTCAAATCCAGTGGACGCCTCTTGACTTGAGCAACCACTGATACTGACCACCACTCTCCATCTTGTGTTGCCTACGATCACTCTCTGGGTATAGCAGATGCTGTAGTATGAACCCCAGGTACCCTCCCTTGAGACTGAGGTACTCATTCTCTCAGCCAATGGGAGTACTGATGGCCAACAGCATTCAGCTGAGTCCCTCCCCAAGAATTGTCTTTGGCCAAAGGGAACTGCCTCTCCCAAGGCTACGGCCCTCCCCGGAGGCAGTTTGAACTCACTGGCTGACTGATTATTCTTGCTGCATTTTGAGACATCTCTAAAGGGCCGTCCCTGCTCTAGAGCTTTCCATGGGATTCACTGGGGCCTCTGTCACAGATGCACCAGAGTTCAGCTTCTCCCTCTTCCCAGTCCTGCTGTCTGCCCTCTTTCACAGGTGTCGTTACTGAGCTCACTCCCTAATAAGCCCTCTGCATGCAACTCTCCATCCCTGATGTGTTTCTAGGGTATCCGACTGATGACTACAGTTGGTGCTAAGAGTGGTTCCTAGGAAACGGGCTCTCCAGTGGGATTTTGGAGTTGTATCACCCACTGGCCAGTTGGTAATGAGAACTCCATCGCTGGTGGTGGGTGGAAGTGCTAATAGCCCCTGACATACTTTAGCAATGCAATTGTTAAAACTTTCACCAGTTGTGAACTGGGATGGGGTACTGGTGGAAGGGAACATACTGGTGGAAGGGAACATACTGGTGGAACGGAACATACTAGAGGGAACGGCATTACAGACGTCTGAGAGGCTCAGAGGAAGTGGGAATGATAAAGACTATGGAATTAGACCATTGTTGCTGGGAGCTATCGGTGCTTTGGAAAAAGACAAAGAAAGGTTTGGAAAAAGACAAAGAAAGGTTGAGGGTGATTGATCACCAATTTGAGGTGAAGTGTGAAAGCCGGGGGGTCCTCCTTGCCATCAGATAAGGAGACTTTCTTCTGCATCTGGAGGGCAGAAAAAATGGAAGTTGGGCCCAGGATTTAATTCTGAGTAGCAGGTTTCCAGAGAAAATTGAATTCTCAACATAGCAAGCTGGCTCTGCTTGATTGGTCAGGGCCTTGACTGGGAGACGGGATGTCTGGGCGCATGCACTTGAATGCCTTGAAATCGCAGGTCACGTGAGCCCTCCGAGGCCGCAGGGTGTCCTTTGCCCTCCCCATGCCTCAAGAAGTTGCAGAGATGCAGAGCCGTCCACCTTGCAAGGTGTAGTGCATCACGTGACGCCCCGCCCCCAACCACCACACCAGGATCTACTCCCCCTCCCCTTCCGGCACCCCAATAGAACCTGCCTGTTCAGGGAAGAAGTCGCTTCAGGATCTAGCCAGTGTGCACTAGCAGGAGCCCAAAGTTTAACCTGCTTTCTCTCCCGCATCATTGGCAGTCTCTCCACCTCTGATCTGTACTCTGCTGGTCCACCTTCCATGCTGCCACAGAGGAATCTTTCTGAAACATGTCTCCATGTTGCTTCATCTCTTACCTGCTTTTCTATGTATTCTTTTTGTACTTGCCATGCAAGTTCTTGCATCCGAGCCTTTGTTTTTGCTGTTCCCTTTGGTTGGAGGCTCTCTCCCCTTCCTCACTTCACCAGGCACTTTCCCGCCCCTGTTGAAGCGCCACTGCTCACCTCGTGTGGAAGACCTTGTGTTCTCCTCCCGGCTCCCCTCTCCAGGGCTGGTGTCTCTGTCCTCAGCTACTCAGAACACTGACCCAGGGCTCACAGCTGCATCCCTTCTCTGGGACTGTCCTCAGCCACAGAGAGCGACCGTGCCTAAGGTTATGCCCCCTGCTGGGGCAAGGGATACAAAGACCCAGGCCCCTTGCCTCAATTTGGGACAACTTTGAGTTTCTTTCCACCTCTAGAGCATCTCACAGGATTAGCTGAGGCCTCAGATGCAGCCACACTGCGGTTCAATCCTCACTTCTTTATGGGTCCATCTCTCCAGAGCACACCCTCCCAATAAAGCTCGTGTAAAGCTATTTCAAAGTCGGTTTCCAGAGAACCTAATCTAAAACACCTCTTAGGGTATTCTTAGATCCTCTTTCTCTGGGCTCCCTGGGAACTGTGGGCATACATCTGATATTGTGTGTTTTTCACGCATCTGTTACTGTGTAACAAACCAGCCCAAAACTTAGCGGTTACCAGTAACGACTGCCTTTTCTCCCATGATTTTATGGGTTGACCGACCTCCACTGGGCAGTTCTGCTCCATCTGGTGTCGTTCAGGTCACTTGTGTGGCTACACTCAGCTGGAAGCCCCACGGTGACTGGACTGTCCAAAATGGCCACTCACCCTCCAGGGCCCCTCCTGCATGGCCTCCAATCATTCAGTGGTCTAGCTCTGGCTTCCTTACAGTATGGTGGCCGGGCTTCAAGAAGGAAGAACTGGAAATGGCCATTCCTCTTAAGATTTGGGCTTAGAAGGTTCAGAACCTCACCTTTGCTGCATTCTATTGGTCAAAGCAAGTCACAAGGCTTGTCAGAATCAAAGGGCGGGGAAACGGGTTCCACCTATTGATGGGAAGAGCATCATGTCTGTCTAGGAATGAGATGGACTGGTTGGCGACCGTATTTGGAAACCATCAAACATAGCATTTAACAATCATTGCACGGGGAGCTCCTTGAGGGCAGCAATTCAGCTGTATATCCGTTGCCCCTAGCCCAGGCACTTGGCAGGGACTGTCAGAGATTTTTGGTGACAGAGAGAGCTCCAGCCCCAATGTGCCTTATGCTGCATTTGGTCCCCATAGAGCCTGGGGAGCGGGTAGAGAGTGGAGCCAAGTCCTAGGCTGTCAGCTGCCTCTATTGGAATATCACTTTAATTTCCAAGATAGCTGGTCCAAATGCTGTCTGGGAGTCTATTTCTGGGCACAGACTCTGCCCCCTGGGGCATGAGTGGGGCATATTTTATTCAGCCACATGGTTGCACAGGGCCCAGGATCCAAACACAGATTTAATAATTAAAGCTCATCTCTCCTCTCTCTTGTCATTGTACATTTAGAGCATGTGGAAGTCATTAGTGTTGTTTGTCAAATAATTCTGGCTATGCACCTGCTGAACACATGGAAAGATTGTACTTCTTGGCCCTTTTATACTTGGGTGAAGCCTGGTGATTAATTCTGGCCAATGAGTTGTGAATGGAAGTGACTCGTGCCACGTCTGGGCATTTAATTACTGTGTGAAGCGCCCTCCAGAGCTCTCTTTCTCTCTGTCTTGGTGACAGGCAGGGTTGGAAATGGGGTCTGCTCCGTCAGTTGGGTGAGGAGACATGGAGCAGAGCCCCAAACAACCCATGATGTGCCAGCGGCTTGAGTAAGAAGTCATCTTTGCTGTTTGAAGCCACTGAGATGAAGGGGGTTGTTTGTCACAGTAGCACGACCTTGTATCCTGATACAAGGGTACCCCGTACAAGGGTCCTGGCTTGCGCCAAGCTGAACTCAGCATTCAGGTAGATCTGGAGTGGGGTGGGGGCAGGGCTCTTGGGAAAGAACTCCCCTTCAGGGAAGGAGGAGCAGGGGCTGGAGTAGACGCTGGAGTGGGAATCCTACACACAGGCCCCCTAACGTGAGAAAGTAATCATTAGTATGTGTTAGAGTCGTAAAGGCTTCATATTAAAATTGAATGGAATAAATGTTGAGGAAGTTGGGAGCAGTTTAAAGATTCTTACCCTCTGCTTCTCTATGTGTATTGTTTCTGTCCCCTCCCTCTCTTCCCCAAATCCCCTCATTCACTGCTAGGGGTTTGAATAGTAGTTTTAAAAGCACAGTGACTTGAATGCCCAGATATTTGCATATGGGCCTTCCTTCTGTGGCTTTCTTTATTCTAGTTCAGTGCCTCTCTAACTTTAGTGTGCCTAAAAATCCCTGTTCAGGGCCGTGTAAACGAACCCGTGGATACTGGACTTTAGGAGTGGTGTATGAGCTTTTCAAGGGTACTTTGACTCTACGCAATTCTTGTCTTACGCACAGCCCTCAAAATCTAAGCCCTTGGTAAAATGAAATTCCATTGTGGAAAACCAAAGGCACCTTGCAAATTTCATGAGCCGCTGAGAGCGCAGGATGTCCGCGGCAGCTGCTCTCAGCCTGTTATCCACCCGTCACTCCAGTCTGTTGGTTTTCCACCCGTGGTCTACACCTCCGTCGTCTCTTCCTGGATTACCATGTCTCCTTGCATCTTCTCTTGCTGATTCCAATCCATTGTCTTCATCACAACCAAAGTGATCCTTTCCAAACACCGGCCTGGTCATGTCACTTCCCCCTTCACTGGCCTCCCATTGGTCTTATCAGGAAGACCAAACTTTTTAGTGGAGTCTTAAGGCCCACGGGACCTGGCCCTTGCCTGCTTCCCCGGCCTCATTTCATGGCAGTCTCCCCCTCGGCCACCTCTGTGTTCCCTCCATGCTGGCCTTTCACTTCCACCAACACTGTCACGGCTCTCTCCCCCCATCACGGAGCCTTGGCACTTGTTGTACCATCTACGTAGAATGTTCCTCCTCCACTCTCTCTTTTTTGCCTGATTAACTCCTACTCATGCTTCAGATGTCAGTTCAAGTGTTATGTCTTCAGAGAGGCATTTAAGCCAACTTATTCTTCACTTGCTCTCATAGAATGGTTTGCTTTCCTTCAGAATATTTATGTCGGTTTGTAATTATACACTAATTTATTTCATTATCTGATGAAAACTTATTTCTTCCACTAGAAGGCAAGCCCTGGGGGAGCAGGGGCTGTGACATCCTTGTTATTCTTGTGTACCAGCTCATTCAATGTGTGTGTGCTGCATGAATGACTGAATGGTGCTCAGAGTGGTTCTGTGACAGCAAGAGTGACGGTGGCATTAGCAGTGATGCCACACCCATTTCTGTCGCTTTTGGGCTATTATTTGCTCTAATTCTCATCTCAGGCTTGTGTGGCCTGGGAAATAGGAATTACCTCCAGATGGAAAAACCAAGACCCAGGGCGTAGACAAGACTGAGGGTCAGTGAGTGGCTGAGTCAGGTCCAGAGCCTGTCCTCCAGACTCCAGGTCGTTCTTTCTCAGACACAATGCTGCTTCTTGGCCTCAACTCTGACAACGCAAGAGCTGTCCTCTGAGGTCTCCAGTGTGGATAATTTGTGGGCCAGAGATAACACAGTAGCATCTTCTACAAATAGTTCTCTGACTTCTCCTCTTCTTTCTCCTTCTTTTCTCCTCCTCCGTCTCTTCCTTTTCCTTTGGTTCAAAAGTAATTTTTGGGGATGAAATGAGCATGGGTAAGACTTTTTAAAATGTTGATGAGAGAATATAAAGAAACTGAGCTGAGTGCAGCTTCACCCAATGGGTGGGGCCGGTGAGGACCTATATATGGTATTAAGGCTGAAAGCGCAGACTTTGGGAAATGTGTTAATGTTGGATTATTGTTTAAACATTTTTTTGGGACTTTAGGGTCTGATAACATCACTGTGGATGGTGGTGGTGGTGGGGGCGCGGGGAGCAGTGATTTCTTTTGGAAGGGACTGACATTCCCAATTTCAATCATCCTGGGCGGAGGTTAATCCTGGAGCGGAAAATAAGGAGGTATGAGGTAGCATTTGGCTTTAAGGGAAATTTCCCTCCTCTCTCTGGAGCCTTGGGTCAGTCTCCCCTGGATTCTAAAGCATGGAGGTAACTAGAGCATTATATTAGTTAAGGTATGGCCATCTGCTATAATAGATAAACCCTTGATAGCTCAGTATCTTAGAATAAAAGTTTATTTCTTGCTTTCAAAATAGACATTCCCAATCACTGGTGACTTTCTCCCAAGTGGCAATTAGGGACCCAGCCCCTTCCATCTCGTGGCTCCCCTATCTTTAACATGTGACTCCCAAGCTCACCATAGAAGTAGAAAAACTAACTGGGGTCAGGTCTCAACATAGCTTAAATAGGGAAGTACAGACCCTGCTCCAGAAGGAAATAGCTTTTGCACCAAAGGAGCTGCATGGACTGTCCGTATGTACCAGTAGGAACCAGGGGAACACGCATAGCGGTAGATCCTGAAGGTTTTGGACTGGGGTGGTGGGGTGGGGGGATATAAATCTAGATTGGGGGGTGTTTATTGATATAGGAATGCTTTCCTGGGAATCAGAGTATAACGTCTGGCAGGGACACTTAGAGCCAGTGCTAATAAACCTGAGATCAGATGCTGTCGGGATGTCTCTGTGAAGCCTGGCCATGATGGTTGCCTGCAGTAAATTAGGTGGAGATGCTGGAATTGCCTTGGTAGAGTATTGACTAAATGGTCAGAGGATTATGAGATGCGGCACAAGACAATGAGACCAGCCGACTATGTTCCCTGGAAGTGTCCAGAAGATGCTCCCTTTACTAAAGAAATATGGATTGTGCTAGACGGGGGTATACAGCATCACTCAAGGGCTCAGGGGTGGCCCTCCTCTGTAGGTAAGTGTTGATTGTAAGAGACGCTGCCGTGGAACTGGGCCTCCTGATAACAATGGGGATGATAGGGTTTTGGAATAGCAGAGACCACATGCCAGCAGGTAACTGACAGAGGAGAGGTGGACTTGTTTACCACAATGAGCAGCAAAGCTGGAGTGGCAGCTAGAGGCCTTGACCCAAAGGGATCTGTGCTGATAGCTAATAGACCATGTTCCTAGGGGCTAGATATATGGGCAGCCAAAAGGGTATTTCTTGACTTAAGTAGCCAAAAAAGATAAAGAGCAGGTGAACCAAAGGCTATGGCAGCCTCTGCAATAGAAAATAATGAATCTTTACCTATTCTCCAGACCTGAGCCACTTTTCAGACCCAACGTCCATTGATTGAAGGAGAGGCCAAGCCCCCTTGAGGAAGGACCCTGCAACATCCCTTCAGGTCTATGCAATAAACACTTCCCCACTCTTCCTTTAAAGGGACCATGGCTATTTTGCAGAGTGACATTGGGGGAAAGGAGAGCATGAAGCTCTTTTCAGGGCTGTTGGATTTAGGGTCTGAGCCGAGCACCCAAACACCACACCGACCCCCATCTTAGAGTTAGGGCATTGAGAGCGCTAGCTTAACTCTGTCTCACCGTGGGTCCAAAGGATCCACACACCGACTCTTCATTCCCTTTCCTAGCTTCTGAGTGTATAATTAGAATAGATATACTTAGTATTTGCCAAAACCTTCACATTGGTTCCCTGACCATTATGGCAAGAAGCTCAAGTGGAGGCCCTTGAAAATGCTGTCCAACTGCTTCACCAAGGTGTTAAATCTGAAGCAATTGCACATCGTAGGTGGCATCGCAGAAATTAGTGCTGCCATCAAAGACTTAAAGGAGTCAGGATTGATTTCCCTCATTAGATTCCCATTCAATTCATTGGTATGGCCCCTGAAAAGTCCAGACTGGTCATGGAGGACAGCGAACTATCATAACAAGCTGAAGACCCAGTTGTGGCTGCTGCGCTGGATACGGTATCTTCACTAGAACAGATCAACATAACCTCCAGCATTTGATAGGCAGCATTTGATCTTTTCAGTTCACACCAGGAAAAAGGATTAGGAGCAATTTGTATTCACATGGGAAGGATAGCAATATATATTCACTGTCTTGCCCCAAGGCTAGGTTAATTTTCTTGCTTTCTGTCACAGTATAGTCTAAAAGGACCTTGATTGTCTTGACATTTGCAAAACATCATGCTGATCCCCTATATTGGTGGCATGATTCTCATCGAACTCAATGAACAGTAAGTGGCAAGTACTCTGGGTGCCCTAGTGAGAGACAAGTGTGTCAGGAGGTGGGAGGAAAGCCCTACAAAGATTTAGGGCTCGACACATCAGTAAAGCTTTAGAAGTGTTGCTCCTTGAATCTCCTACCACTAAGAAAGAGGCAGGGTGCTTGGTGAGCCTGTTTGGGGTTTTGAGGCAGTGCGTACTACATGTGGAAATAGTGTTCTAACCCACTTATTGAGGGGCTCAAGAAGTTGTGTGTGTTTTTTTTTAAAGATTGGCATCTGGGCTAACATCTATTGCCAATCTTTTTTTTCCTCTTCTTCTTTTTCTCCCCAAAGCCCCCAAGTACATAGTTGTCTATTCTAGTTGTGAGTGGCTTTGGTTGCGCTATGTGTGACGCCGCCTCAGCATGCCCTGATGAGTGGTGCCGTGTCTGCGCCCAGGATCCGAACTGGCGAAACCCTGGGCCGCTGAAGCTGAGCGTGCGAACTTAACCTCTCCGTCTCAGGGCCAGCCCAAGGTTGTGGTTTTGAAAGGGTCTTAGATCAAAAGAGGGTTCAGCAGCGAGTCTACTGGCAGCATAGCCTGCCTGAGCGCTTGGGCTGTGTGACCTGGTAACTACAAGAATGTTAGAGGTGCCTATGGCAGGATCTAACAAGCCCTATTAGGAGACTCACAGGGTTAGAGTTGCGGAGCAAGGCTATGCCTTCTGTAGCAGAGAACTTCTCAATGCTTGAAAACAAGCTCCTGGAGCGTTACTGGGCCCTAGCAGAGACAACCACCTGACTGTAGACCAGCAAGTGACGGTATGGCCAGGGCTGCCCATCATGAGCTAGCTATTATCACATCTTAGTCAGAAGCTTGGGTGGACGCATCAGTAACCCATTGTTTGGTGGAAATGGTACACTGGACTCAGATCTGAACAGGTCAAGAGGGCACAAGTAAGTACATTCACTGGTGGCTTAGCCTCCCATATCGTCTATCTTGGTTGAGCCAACACCTTCCTCTCAGCTCCTATCACCTTGTGAGGAGATTCCCAAGACCAGCTGATGGAGAAGGAAAAATCCTGGGTTGGTTCACAGATGGATCAGCTTAACATGTTGGTGGCCCTGAAGGACAGTGATGAGAGAAAACCTTCCACTAGGTAGAGGTTCGAATAGTACAGCTTGATTGTCAGCCTTTTACGGAGGGTAACGTGGTCTGAGGTGAGCATACACATAGACTATTGGCCAGTGGTGAATTGCTTGGCTAATTGGTCAAGGGCCTGGAAGAAGCAAGATTGAACCATGAGAGATAAGAATCTTGGGATAAGGGTATGGATGGCCCTATGGAAATGAACACAAAGTTTTCAGATTTTTGTGTCTCACGTTAATGCTCCTGAGGGAGCATCCAGTGTAGAAAAGGCATTAAACAACCAGGGGATACGATGACTCCTGAAGGGAGCTGTACTTACCTGTAGTGTTGTTTGCAGGATATACTCTTGGCTCTGGCCGCCGTGATGTGGAGGCAGCTGCTGCTGGCAGGCTGGTGAGTTTGTGCAAGCCCAGAGGGTAGCAGAGAGAGGCTCTTTCCTAGATGACCACTCTCAGGACCCCACACTCACTCTGCTTAGAGCACACTGCTATATTTATAACAGGCTTCTCCTTGGTGCTTCTCATCTCTGTGCTGTTTTCCAAACACTACCTTTTTGCCCCAAGGTCTCTGCAAGTGAAGTAAAGCATAATTTACTGTTTGAAGAAAAGCCCAACAACAAAACATTGGATGTTTTTGACACCTATTGGATGTCAGCCAGACTCTGTCCTCAGCCATCCCACACATGCACAATGGGCCCACGCAAAGAGTGGCAGGGTGGTGGGCTGAAGGCTGTGCATAGGCCCAACAACATGGGCTCCCTCTCACCAAGGCTGATCTAGCTAATGTAGGGCCAGTCAGCAGCAGAGACCAACACCAAACCTGAACCTCCTGAATCCTCAGGAGGATGCTGATCCTTATAGAGAATGACTGGCCGCTTAGTGGCAAGTGCCTCTGCAAAGGGCAGCAGTTTGTCCTTCATGCGAATGACAAATGCTCTGGATTTGAGTTTGTCTTCTCTGCCTGCAGTTCCTATTCCAGTACCACCATCCAAAGGCTTACAGAGTGTTCGGTTTACTGACATGAGGTTCCACATAACGTCATCTCAGACCAAGGGACTCACTTTACAGAAAAGGAGATGTGACAACGGACTCATGACATTGGGATTCACCGCTCTTGCTATATATCATATCATTTGGAAGCTTCTGGCCTGATAGGATGTTGTCATGGCCCTTTAAAAACTCAGCAAGGTGGCAGCTTGATAAATGGTACCCTGCAATTTTGGGATTCTGTTTTCCAGGATGCAGTATGTACATTACACTAATGGCCATTAAGTGGTATTGTGTTGCAATAGCTAGAACATATGGATCTGAGAACCAAGGGGTGACTGTGGGATTGGGTCCTCTCACCATCCTTTCCAGGGACCAACTTGGGGAAACTTGTGCTTTCTGTCCTAGAATCTTAAAGTTCTGTGGGACTAGAGGTCTTGGTCCCTAGGGGGTGAGGTACTTCCACCAGGGGAAACAATAAGGATTCCACTGACCCCAAAACAAAGATCGCCAGCTAGTTGTTTGGGATTCCTCATGCTAGAAGGCCAGCATACACGGAAGGGGCTAGAGTTGCTGCTACACAACGAATAAGTCTAGAACTTTTCTTCTTCCCTGTGAACTTTCCCCTTTTCCTACTTTACTTGTGCTCCTTGGGACTATCTCCTGCTCCAAGTCCATGTCTCAGGGTCTGCTTTTGAAAAAACAGAGTAAAGCAGTAGGATTTACAATTTTGTCCTATAGGCAATGGAACCCATTGAAGGGTTTTAAGCGAGGGTGGTATGTGATCAGATTTGCATTTTAAAGAGATGACTCTTGTGGCTATGAGGAGAAGAGGTTGGAGGGTCCAGAGTGGACTTAGGGATTCTAGTTAGGAGGCAATTATAATAGTCCAGACAAGAGATGGTAGTGGTTGGGACTCATATGTTAGTGGTGGTAGAGATGGAGAGAGAAGCAGATGCCTCGAGATATTTAATGAACAGAATCAGTAAGACAAGAGTTCCCTTTATCTGTTTCAGATCAATCCATTCAGAGCTTTGCCTCAGTGTATGCACACATGTTTTTCTGTATACCCATTGTCCTCTTAAGGTCAGTTAGATGCTTTAGGACAAGACCTGTCTCTTGTTGGCAGCCATTTTCTGGAAGGAAAGGACTATAGGTGTGAATCAAAGAGCTTTATCATTGAATATCGAAGCAATATGATGCTCTAGAACCCTGTTATGGGACCTTTCTAGCTTAGCATAACACAGAGAGACCATTCTCCTCTCTTCAGAGCGCAGACTCTTGAGTTCCAGTTCTGTTGGAGCCACTCAGTTGATACCTTGCAAAACTCTTGGGTCCAAGGCCGTGGTGTTTGGCTGATTATGCCTGTGATGAGCAGGAGTCAGGACTGATTTGTGGGAACACGATGGCAGCCCTTAGGATTTCCAGAAATACTTGGTAGGGGAGGTGCCAAGAAGTAGGGTGGAAGAAAACTTTTCAGAAGACTGGATTTCCTGTCATCAGTCTTCTGGGGGCTCCAAGTTAACATATTGTGACTGTCTTTGTACTCAGGGGCAGTAAATGTGTGCTAGGCCAGGTGAGAGGTGGGGCGGAGTCTGACGATTCCCAGGTTTCTGGCCTGGGTGCCTGGTTGGTGGGATATTGAATTCGGTGTTAGATACACTGGGAAACATCCAGGTAGCAACGTTCAGCAGGGTGTTGAATGTATTTGCATTTCTAGTGTCTAAGATAATGCCTGGCATGTTAAGAACTCAATCAATATTTGTACAACCACATTAGTTAAATTCTTCTCCTCCAATTCCTCTGGCAATATCCAACCTCAGTGAAGGTTCAGGACAGTTGTGGTTACTTTCTGTTTGGGATAATTTAGTTCCTAAGTGAAGGACTAAGTTAGCTAAAGTTCAAGACCTTTACTGATGAGGCATGGCTTTGGCCAGTCTCCACTAAGCACTCGACTCGCTGAAGCCTTGTTTGGATATTCAAGGTGATGAAGACCTAAAGGTGGGAGACAAAGACCCACACACATCCTGGGACCCAGCTTTCCTGCGTGAGGTGGTGACTGGGGGATGGGGTGGGGTGGAGAAGGCAACTTCCTCCTTCTGGATCAGGACCTACTATAATCCTGATTATACAAGTTAAAAGCACAGCCTTTGGAGTTGGACAACTTGAGTTCAAATCTTCAGTCCACCATTTCCTGGCTTTGTGACCTTGCGCAAGCAGTTTAACCTCCAGACCTTATTTTCCACATTTGTAACATGAAGGTATTCAAGTTATCTACCTCAGAGTGTTGTTGTGAGACTGAAATGTATCAGTTCAATGTTTGGCATATAGGAAACATTCAGTAAATGCTACTAATAATTCAACAATCAATAATACTAATAATTATTTTTATTTGTCTGGCAATATCATCTATTCCTTATATTCCTTCTACCTCATGAGTAAGGTGATGTCATTATTATTCATTTTACAAATGGGAAAGAGAAGCTTGGAGAGGCGGAAATGACTTCACCCAGCCAAGAATATGGTGAAGATGAGCCAACCTGTCAAGTCTTCTGACCCCAAATCCATGTTTCCCATGACTCATCTCATGGAAGGCTTAGGTATAGTTGAGTGGGTCCAGCCAGCCAAGCCCAGCAGCAATGCCAAAAGGTGAGAGTCAAGTTCTAGGAGAGAAGACATACTGGCCAACTCAGCCAGGGATGTGTGTGTGTGTGTGTGTGTGTGTGTGTGTGTGTGTGTTGGAGGGTGAGGGTAAAATGGTGAAACATTTTTCCTAAATTTCCAAATTCCTGGGAATTCCCAACTCATACAGGGCGTATTTGTGCTCTGTCCCTTCCAGATCCTTCTGAGCTCTCCTACCTTTACCTGTCTTTCAGAAAGCCTTATTCCATGAAGTTGAATTCACGTGAAAGAGAAAACGTTCTTTCTCCATGGGTCTCTGTATCCCACTGTCCAACCAAAGCCAACCAAACAACTCAAGACCTGGGAGAAATCTGAGATCAGAATACCTAGACTTTAGTTCCGATTCTGTTACTCCACGATTCTGAATAATTCCTTTTCTCTCTCTGGGCCTCAGTTTCCCTATCAGCACCAGATGAGGACTGCCCCAGACTGACGCTCGGTAACTGAACATTGCACCCACATCTCCTACTTCTGGGGGAAGGAGGGAGGGATTACGGGGCAGGCCCATCAATCTCCTCCGTGGGATGGCTCCTCTGAGCTCTATATTTCTTGCCTATAGTGACCGGGGAATTTTCCCCTATTGATTGCTTTCTGTAATCGAGCTTAACAAATAGAACTTCCCTCAAATGATTCTTCCAACTAAACTGATAGAAAGCTAACCTTGTTATATTTATTGACAGAACATTGAAATAAATATTATAGGTCTAGAGGGAATGTTTCAGCCCATTGATTTTTTTAAGGAAATAATAAATGGAGCCTATTCCCTTTGGCATATTATGCTGGGAATAATCTGAAAAAATGCTTAGCTTGTTCAACACAGAGCTTGGAAACCCTCCTTCCACTCCCTGTGGAGCAGGGGCCCTTTGCATAAATCTGCTCTGGCCCAGACAATCAATTTTCAATTTTAATTATTTTCAAAACTCGTTTATTATTTGCTTGTCCTGTGAGTTGGGAGTTTTACTTTCTTGGTGAGTTTGCAACCAGGAGCGGTCAGACCTCTAGCCTGGGTCTGCAGGTATCAGATCTCTTAGTTCTACCCATCAGAGAGGAAAACCCATCAGCTCTCTTTCCAGGGTCCCTTGTTTGAGAACAGGGATCTGTAAATGTGGCCCACGGCCGATTTTTGTAAATAAAGTTTTATTAGAAAACAGTCACATCCATTTGTTTATATGTTGTCCATGGCTGTTTTCCACGACAATGGCAGAGCTGAGTAGTTGGGACAGAGACCAGACAGACCACAAAGCTTAAGGTATTTACTATCTGATTCTTTACAGAATAAGTTTGCCTGCCCCTGTTCTAGAATCTTCTCTCTCCTGCCCTTCTAGATGAGACCAGCATGCTTTACCCACCCACTTGGCGGTCTCTCCTGGACTGAGTGGCTGCATGATAATAACATTAGCCAAGGCCTACACAGTGCTCTTTTATGTCCCTGGCACTATCTTAAGGACATTATATATGTTAATCTTCATTTCATCACAACAACTCTGGGAGGTAGGCCAATTATTAACTCTGTTTTAAAAATGAAGAAACAGGGCACAGAAAAGTTAAATAACTCACCCGAAGTCACACAGGTAGAAAAATAGCAGAGCTGGGATTTAAATCTAGGCAGACTGGCTTCAGAGATCACTGTCCCTAAACTGCAGATGGGGAAACTGAGGCCTGAAGAGGGGTCACATAGTTGGTGATAAAGCTGAAAGTAGAATCCAGATTAGAGTTCCAGGGACATGTCTTTTTGTTGTTATTATTACATTATTCTGCTCAGTTTCTGTTTGTTAGAGCCAGGCAAGGGAATTCAAAGACCATTAAAGCAGAGGCCTGCATCACCCCCTCCCCATGCACCGCCCCGTCAAAACTTTGAGGTTGTATTGTCCACGACATCACTCATTACTTCTTTCTCACAGTCATCTGCTCCTTTTACCCTCCCATGTTGGTGGAGGAATTTGGTACCTGGCTCAAGGCCTTCTTTTCTTGGGTAATTTCAACATTCATTCATACCACAAACCCTGCTGTGTACCTGGAACGCACTGCATTCAGTGATCTGCATGGTCGTTAGCAGCCGTTTGGGAATGAGCTTACAGACTCACATACACTCAAAGGTTTGGGCTACAAATATGCCAGTCTTTTCCAATTAAAAGTCATTCTTTGATCCTTTGTCCTCCTTGGCTGCTACCATATCTTTGACCTTTCACTGGAAGCCAGATGGACTGGAAGATTTTCTACTTGATCATTGTCTCCACGTACTTCCCTCTTGTTCACTCCTCAACCCACTCCAATCTAGGTCCCTCCAGAGCCCACTGCTGAGTGATTTAAGGACGCCTTTAATGAGCCCCAAATTGCAAGGTCACTATCTTTAGGATCTCTCTTGCCTTTGAAACTGATGGCCACTCCCTTTCTCCTTGAACTGTTTCTCCCTGGCAACACCCTCCTGGCTCTTCTACCTCTCCAAACACTCTTCTCAGGATCCTTTTCTGCTTCTGCTTTGTCCGCCATGTTAAATTTTGAGTTGCCTGGGTTTGCATCCTAGGTCCTCCTCTTATGGCACTCAAGGTCAAGCCAGAGCTCTGGCTACCTACCATCTATTCCCCCAGATCTCAACCAGCTGCCTGAATCTCCTGCTTGGACTCCAAAATGTGTGCACAACTGGACGTTACCTGCTAGTCCCTCAGGTACTTCAAAATCAACCTCCCAATGCTGAACTCATTATTGTCCCCTCCGTACCTGCTCCTCCCCATAAATTACCAATATTTTCGAATTATTTCACCACCCACAAAGCTGTTGGAGCCTGAGGCTTCTCCTGTCTCATCTCTTATTTAGAATCAGCCTTGTTGATTCTGGTTCTTAAATACCTCACACATTTATTCTCTCTATTTCCCTCTCGATGCAACCGCCTTACTTTACGCCCCTATCAGCTCTCACCTGGATAATTAACCAGTTAATTAATTCAACAATAATTTATTATGTATCACTATGTGCTGCTCACTGGCGGAAACAGTATCAAACAAGCCAGACACTGGCTTAGCTCTTGGACTCAGATTCTAAGCAGTGGGAGGCCCTCAATAGAAAAGAAAACACATACTTAAAAAAGATAATTTCAGGGGCCGGCCCGGTGGCACAGCGGTTAAGTGTGCACGTTCTGCTTTGGTGGCCCGGGGTTCTCTGGTTCGGATCCCAGGTGTGGACATGGCACTGCTTTGCAAGCCATGCTGTGGTAGGCGTCCCACATATAAAGTAGTGGAAGATGGGCACGGACGTTAGCTCAGGACCAGTCTTCCTCAGCAAAAAGAGGAGGATTGGCAGTAGTTATCTCAGGGCTAATCTTCCTAAAAAAAAAAAAAGATAATTTCAGATATTTTAGTCCTGTGAAGAAAATCAAATTGGGTGACGTGCACGAAGGTGACCAGAAGTGGATTCCTTTAGACTGGGGGTCAGGAAGGACTCTCTGAGGAGGTGACATGTGAGCTGAGACCCGGATGATGAGAAGGAGCAGCCACACAAAGATGTGTGAGCATTCCAAGCAAAGGCTGGAGCCCCTGGGATGGGAATAGGACTCACCAGCTTCAGGGAACAAAAAAGGCCATTGTAGCTGGAGTGTGGGGAATTTGGGGAAGACCAAAAGGAAAGGCATTTGCAGAGGCAGGCAAGGGCCATAGCATACTAGGCCGTGGGAGAGAATTTAGATTTTATTCTAAGGGTGATGAGAGGCCTTTGGGAGAGTTTTAAGCAAATGAGATCTGATTTAGAGTTTAGAAAGCTCACGCTGGCTGCTGTGTTGAGAACGGGTTGCATGAGGTCAAGTGTGAAGATGGGGAGATGGTTAGGAGGCCAGTGCAATCGTGTGGCTGGGAGGAGGGTGGTAGCACTGGTGAAGAGAAGTGTTGGAGTCAAGGTTTGTTTCAGAGGCAGAGCCATCAGGCTTGCTAGCGGATTGGATGTAGAGGGTGAGAGAAAGAGGAAGCAAGGATGTCTCCTCGGGACCTCACCCCTCCTGCCTCTCTGTGCCTCTGTCGCAGAGGAAAGAGATGCCCCTGGACAAGAATTCCATCTCCTCCCAGCCCCCCTGCTCTGACAACGCCGGCTCAGAGAGAGGCTGGGGGTGCAACTCGTCTTGCATAGGGGCAGCCTGGCCTGGGGCTGAGCCAAGTGGGTGAACCTTGATCATGAACTGAGCTACGAGGAGGGGCTTAAGCCCAGCCAGGCTTATTCCCATCCTTCCACCCCAGCCGTGCTCTGTCCTGAAAGCCGTCAGCCCTCATCCCTGTCGCCCTGTCTTTTCCAGGCAGGTGGTGGGAGATGTTCCTCTCACGGCCTTGAAGGCTGAGCCGTCCTGTGGTGCCCGCTAGGCTGCGGTTTATGTCACAATGTGGCAGAACGGGAAGGCTGGCCTGAACCGGTGCCCTTTTGGACTTTGGAGACCCTGGGGGTCAGAATTCCCTTCTCTGGCCTGTTGGGAAGGACAGACTTGTGCCTCCGGAGGCTAAAGGACGAAAGAGGAGCTTGGTTTCAGTTTCACAGAAGCAGGCGAGTCCTCCCTGGGGGAAGGTGAGGATGGAAAGGAGGAGGATAGAATCTTCTCCTGACTATGACTGACCGTGACATGCTGGAGACTCCAACTCAACAGGAGGACCTCGCCCTCTGTAACCCCCATCCTGCCATCTTCCCACCTCTAATGACCAACCTCGGGGAGCAGAGCCCAGGAGTAGTCATGTCTTCAGGGACCAGGCAGGTAATAACTGAGGTGGGCTTTGTGGGGACTGCGGGGAGTTCACGTCCCGTACAAAGGGTAGGGTGGGCTAGCCACTGCTTCACTCCAGCAGGCTGTTGACATGGAGGCAGTTGACACTGGTGTTGCTGGACCTTCTGAATTTTCAAAAAAAGTCAGAAATCTGGAATTTCATATGTAATCTCCTGAATTTTAAATGTTGGCAACTAATCAATTAAAAAAAAAAAAACCAGTGTGGGCCAAACAAAGCTGCGGGAGGCGTTGGGCCGCGGGTGGCTGGTCTGTGATGCTGGACAGAGAACCACAGAGGGACCTGAGGTACCCTTGGGTCTAACAATGGCCAGGGCACCAACGACGGCTGAATGCAAGTAAAAAGCACTGGGAAACACCTACAACTTAATGTCCATGTGTTCCCAACCGACCAGGACTACTTCACTGTTCACAGTTGCAGAAATGGAAATGCTTTTCTTTGCTTTCTTTCTTTTTTTGGGGCAGGGGTGAGGAAGATTGGCCCTGAGCCAACATCTATTGCCAATCTCCCACTTTTTTTTCCCCCCCAAAGCATAGTTGTATATCCTAGTTGTAAGTCCTTCTAGTTCTTCTGTGTGGGACACTGCCTCAGCATGGCTTGATGAGTGGTGTGTAGGTCCATGCCCAGGATCTGAACTCGCAAACCCTGGGCTGCTGGAGCAGAGTATGCGAACTTAACCACTATGCCACCGGTCTGGCCCCAGAAATGCTTTTCATTTGAACTAAATAGTGAACAATATCCAGGGTCTCTGTTAACATCGGTTAGTCAGTTGATGGTCGAACACAAAGTATGTTATTCCTATTCTCATAGATATGCATGTTTGTTTATTTATTCATTCGACAAGCTCCTATGATTATGGTGTAAGACACAATCCGGCTCTGTGTCGTGTTAAAATTACCTATCATACCAGGTGGCATAAAATATGTGCTGTAACAGTTAGGAGCAAAGGGCTGTGGAAGTGAAGCAGAAAGATGAAATTGAGTGCCTTTAGTGCATCTGGGGAAGTCTTCAGTGAGGAGGTGACATTTACCCTGAGCCTTGACGGATGAGTGAGTGGAGTGGGGACAAAGCAGGTTTCAGTTCGGATTCTTGTGTGCAAGCAACGGAACTAACTCGGCATAACTAACCAACAGGAGGCTGGGAGACCAGGCCTGGGGAAGGCGGGAATGGAGGAGGCTGAGAAAGCCCGGGATTCAGGAAGCAGGATGCTGAGAAACTGGTTCTCGGCAGGAGCAGGTGGGAGAGGACACAGCTGCCAGTACCGTGGCTGTTTCTGCCACTGTTGAAATTAACCTCCAAATGGCCCCGTGATCCTTGTGGCACTTTATCAAGATTCAGTGTCCTGGGAGACAGTGACTGACTGGCCGACTTTAGGTCATGTTTCCACCCAGTCCTTGCCGTGACTTTACGCAATGATGACTATTTCCAGCCGGTGCTCACCAGGAGGAGGACAGCCCCAGACTCTCCAGACTGAGCAGTTCTGTGGTGGGGCAGGGGAGGGCCTCGAGAAGGCTCCAGGGTCTGCCAGGCGAGGAGCTGTGTGGCAGAGACTGATGGAGGAGGTCTTACTGACCTCTGTGTCCACTGGAGCCCGTCACCTCGTGCATCTCCCTCTGCTCCATGCCACCAGCGGAAGCACGGTGACTTCCCATGTTCTACTGGACACGGCACTTTGTTCTGGTCTCAGGCTTTGTTCCTCTTAGTCAACGGGAAAAATAAAGGCTTATTTCCTCAAGAGAAGCACATTTGAGTTCTACTTATAAAGCGAGTTAATGAAACCAAAAAGTAATTTAATTGGTATTGGAGACAATCTACAGAAGGTCCCCAACTTACGATGTCTCAACTCACGATTTTTTGACTTTATGATGGTGCAAAAGTGAGACCGTTCAGTGGAAAGTGTACGTCAAATTCTGAGTTTTGACCTTTTCCCGGGTTAGGACATGTGGTACGGTGCTCTCTCAGGATGCTGGGCAGTGGCAGTGAGCCACAGCTCCCAGTCAGCCGCATGATCACGAGGGTAAACGACCGATACTTACATCCATCTGTCCCCAGCCATTCTGTCTTCACTTTCAGTACAGTATTCAATAGATTACAGGAGATAGTCAACACTTTATCATAAAATAGGCTTTGTGTTAGATTATTTTGACCAACTGTAGGCTAAGGTAAGTGTTCTGAGCACGTTTAAGGTAGGCTGGGCTAAGCTATTGATGTTCAATAGGTCAGATGTAGTAAATGCATTTTCAACTTAGTATTTTCGACTTAAAATGGGTTTATCAGGACATAACCCCATCGTAAGTTGAGGAAGATCTGTAAATATATAGTAATGAGGGATTGATTAAATAAATTTTAATACATACAATAGAAAAGAATCTGTCTAGAATGCAAAACAGTCTGGCTGTTCCAATCCTATTGAAAAATTTACACACACACACACACACACACGCACACATGCAGAAAAATGACTAGAAGGAGATATACCAAAATGTTAACAGTGATTATCTCTGGGGAGTAGGGTTCTGGGTTGATTTTATTTTCTTCTTTTTGTTATCATGCCTTTTCTATCATTTCTATAATAAACCTGAAACACTTTTTAACCAAAAGAAAGCTTTTCTTAGAAAAATAAACTTGGTGAGTACAATTGTCATTATTATGAATAAGCTACCCTTTTACTACTGGTCATGAGAATCAGCTGGGCATTTACCGAGTGACACATAGCAAGGTCTGAATAGAGTCAAGAATGTGGCTGAGAAATGGGTTGGAGAACATCTCCACTGTCCCCAAATTGCCTTTCTCTTGCCCCTATTGGGGACAGCCATCTGCTTGACAGTCCCTTTTAGTGGGTGGAAAAACAGGATCACAGCTCCATCAATCCAAGGCATGTCTCTGCCTAGCTCAATGATTTGCCCATGAAATTTAGGACACTTTGCCATAATATTTATTCAGTTTTATGGCTTTAAATATAACACTAACTCCTAATAATCAATATTGATTTAACTATAACATCTTATTTATAGACATGGCCCTCTGGTTTGCATATGGACTCAAACTGTAATGCAGCAGAAATAAGCCACTCACTGCCCCGGCCCTGGGCCAGCAAGGAAGGAAGTGCCGGCCTCTGATGAGTGGCTCTGAGGCCAATACAGAGTTTGGGGTTTCTGATGCCCACTTCTCCCTACTCCATCCAAAATGGCTGCTTCCCACCAGCCAGAGTCATCCTGGGGCTGGGGATGCCTGTTTTCTTCCTGCAACATGTTTGTCAGTCTAAGGAGACAAGTCTTCCAACCACATTGGAGGGCAGTTACAACCTGTTCTAGGTAGAAGTAGGACCTTGAGGGAAAGAGAAATAGCCAGAAGTAGAGGATAAGGTAGGGCCTGGGAAAGCAGGGACTTCTCCCCCCTCTCCCCCCCGCCCCCAAATGACCCTGACAGGACAGTGTGGATTTCTAGAAAAGTTATTACTGTTGCTATAATTAGTGTTGAAGAGGTGTCCAGGCAGCATAGCTGGCAGCTGCCTCTTGTTGGGGCAGGATGCTGGCCTGGCAACCATGGCCCAGTGTGACAGGGGTCCACGAGGAAGGGTAGAAGCGGCCAGAACTTATGGCCTGGAGAAGAGAAGACTCAGACTGGTGGAATGTGCCTAAGACTAAGAGATGAAGGAGATGACCAACTCTTGTATACAAAGAAGGCGTGCCTTCCAGTGACTGGAACACAATGTCTGTTGCTCAGTATACCCCCTTCTCCCTCTTGAGGTTCCTGGGGATCTCTGTTGGTATTTGGTGAGTATGGTGGAGATTTATTATTTATTTCCTCCAACCCCTAAACACACACACACACACACTCACACACACATACACACTCCACCCCAACATCCATTCACCCTTCTTTTGGAAATAGCTCTAGATTCCACGTGTGGAGTCTATGATCCAGGCCTGCCCGATTAAAGTATTTCTTGCCTTTGATTGCAAATTGGTTCAGGGCTTTTGGAGGAGCGGCCAGAAGAGTCTGGTTCTCTTTCACTGCACTTGAACTCAAGAGGATGTAGTAGCTGGAGCTGCTGCAGCCATCTTGCAATCATGTGGAGCTTGAGAAAAAAGCCAACTTAGAAGAAGTGAGCTGAGAGACACCTTACAAGAGACACCCATTGTTTCCTCCATCCCCACAGACTTTCTTAGGGAATTTTGCCCTCTAGTCCCATACAGTACTAGGCAGCGTGTGACCTTCATTCTTGATCACAAATGATTTTATCAGGGGTGAATACCTAACTCAACCTGACCAATCAGATTCTTTCTGCTAGGCATTTGGAACTGAGACACAGGGACTAAATCAGGAAGATGGTACTACTTGGGCACTGGAACTGAAAAGGCATGTAGAGTTGGGGCCAGAGGTGGATGCTCTAGCTTGCCCACTTGCTCTTGGACACACTCCATTCCCAAGCAAGTCAGAGTTCCAGGGAAGCACAGAGAAGCACACATAATCATTACAGTCATGCACTGCATAACGACACTTCAGTCAATGATGGACCACACATGCAATGATGGTTCCATAAGGTTAGTACCATACAGCCTAGGTGTGTAGGACGCTATGCCATCTAGGTGTCTAAGTACACTCCATGATGTTCACATCAAAATGAAATTGCCTAATGATGCATTTTTGATAACATGACCCTATTGTTAAATGACATATGACTGTAAATGAATAGTGTTTTGGTCACCTACTGTTGTGTAACAGACCAGCCCAAAACTTAGTGGCTTAAAACAATTTATTATTATCTCTCGTGGTTCTGGGGGTTGACTGGACTTGGCTAGGTGGTTCTCACTGGCGGGTCTCTCATGCGGTTCTAATCAGAGTATGGCTGGGGCTGGTGTCATCTCAAAGCTCAACTAGGCTGCATGTCCATGATGGTGCCCGCATTGGCGAGCAGTTGACGCTGGCTATAGGCTGGGAGCTCTGCCAGGGCTGTTTCTTGCAGGTGGCTTCTTCATGTGGCTTGGTCTTCTCATTGCGTGGCGGCTGGGTACTCAGTGGGCTGTCTTAAGAGCAAGTGTCTGAAGAGAAGGGAAGCAATCACTGCCAGTCTTCTTAAAGGCCAGACCTTGAACTGGCACAGTATTGCTCCTACCCTAGTCTATTGCTCCAAGCAGTCACAGGCCAGCCTAGATTCAAGGGGCAGGAGGCATAGCCTTTACCTCTAGATGGAGAAACGCCAGTGGTAAAGGGATGTAACAACTTGGTGGTGGCCATCTTGGAGACAAGCTAGCACAAATAATAGTGATTTCCAACAGTAAGGATTGCTAACAATTGTGCAAGGTGCCGTTCTAAGTGTTTTACGAGCACTGTATCCTTTAATCTTCAGAACAATTCTATTACTACCCACATTTTACAGATGAGGACATTGAGTTGTGGAGAGGATGAAAGACATTACGGAGGGTGGTTTAGTGTCAAGAAGCAGAACATCCAACTAAAAAAAGTTTATACCATATGCCCATTTATTCTCTCACTGAACAGGGACACAAGACAGTGAGGCAAAACAGGGACCATGCAGCTGGTGGCTCAGAAATCTCGTTTCCTTCCAGCTTTTCACTGGGGGACCCTCAGAATGTGGGTGATGCCTCCTTTGTCCTGGCAAGACGGCTGCAGCAGCTGATCCACACCTGCTCATGGATGACTGGACCAGGGGTAAACACCTGACCAATCTGGACCAACCACGTGGCAACAAGGTCACATGGCCACATCTAAGGTGGGAAGGAATGGATAAGCTTCACCTCTTGTCTTTTTCTTTCATTGAGCTCCCTGCAGACTTTTCCTTCTATGTCACTGCCCAGGGCTGGGATATGTCAACCACCGGCAAAGGGGAATAGGATTATCAAGACTGGTTCAGACCAGTCATGATGCGTTCCTTGGGCTGGAGGCAATACTGCCTGATTTCTGAACAAACTCTGTGTTCTGCTGGTGAGGAAGAAGTGGGGGGAACAGCTATTGTGTGGGCAGCCAATCGTTTCTGCCACGTATGTCTTTAAGAGGCAAAGAGAATGGCCTCTGTCCCTGAAGCTACAATTCCTCTTCTGGGGCTCCGGGCTGGAGGCACTGCTTCCTGTCCTTGAGGGTCTGTGAGATCGTCTGTCATATCCTGACAGCCAATTCTCCTTTACTTAAGCTAACTTGAGTGGGTTTCTAGTCTTGACAACCAAATGTATTATGCCTAAGACAATCACTGAGATACCTTGAGATACTTTTGTTTCACAATTTTCAAGAATAGAATTTTCTAGAATGTTTCATAATTGACTAGAATGCTTGCGCCTGCTGGGCAGTGGACTTGCACTCAGGAGACCTGAGTCTTAATCATGGTGTTACCTGGCATGCTTGCTCCTCTTATGTCTTCCTGAAGCCACAGTGGTCATTGCCAGATAACTACGGCCTTCCTTCCCACTAAACCCAGATATGGCTTCAGAATTCCGGGTGTAGGTAATAGGTGTAGACCAGTCGTGTTCCAGTAAGTCGGGATGCTTCATCTCATCACAGGATTCTGGAGAAGCCCTGATCTCCATGTGGAGACTTCGAAGCTCCCAACCCCATGGTGTCACTGAGAGGGCTCTGCACAGGCAGTTGGACTGTCACTTTATGAAGAGTCTATGGGCAGTATAGAGCTGTGGTCAAGAGAAAAGCTTGGATTCAAAGCCTATCTTTACTTCTTCCCAGCTGTGTGAACTTAGGGATGGTTATCCAACCACTCTGGGCCTCCGTTTCCTTATCTGCAAAGGATGATAATAATGCTACCTTACCACAGTAAAGATTAGATAAGATCATGGGTGTAAAGCAATCGCTGAATACCTGATACACAGGAAGTATTAAACAAATGGTAGCTATTATTGTTATGCAACACGGGGGGGACATTTTTCATGTTGTTAGGGTGGTGCAATACATTCCTATACACAGAGTCCAAGAAAGTCTCTTTGCCTGAGTCCAGGGTAGACAGGAGGGAGGGAGGACGTCTCCCAAGATAGCTGGGGCAGCCCATGACCAGCTATTGTGGCTGGACACTGAGCAGATCCCCCTGTGTCTTGTATTTTGGGTGACAGTGGCACACGGGGCTCACTTGGAGGACACTGGCTGGGCGCTGGGGTCAGTGGAAGGGTAGGAAATATCGTCCCATGAGGCAGGGCTGAGGCAGCTCTGTCTGGAGAAGATCCATGCAGGAGACTCTCTTTGTCTTTAGACCACTGAAAGGCTGTGATGGGCGGAGAGAGCGGACACTTTGTGAAACCCCAGAGGGGAGGGAGGGAGTCACAGAAGGCTCTCTGCCACAGGCAACCCTGATGCTCACAGCCGTGCAAAGCTTGACGAGCAGGGCTCTGCGCTCCATTCTCTTCTCACTTCACGCCAGTGGCCCTCAACTCCGGCTGAGCACCAGAGTCACATGGCAGCTTTCTAAAAATACCACTTCCTGAATTCCACCCATGTCAACACTGCTGATTCAGTAGATCCCGGGGGGCAAGCACAGAATCCCCATATGCTTCCCTCACATCCCCCCTTTTCCTTAAGTTATCGGAGTAGGTTTCGCTTTCTTAAAACTGAATGACCCCAGAGTTGGAAGTGCCTGGACTTCCTCTTCCCTGATGTAGGGGATGGCATCTTGCCAGCTGAGGGTTGGCACACAGAGTCCTTGGCTCTGAACCTAGTTCCTTTGTGACCCTGGCCATGCTGGCCGGGCACAGCTGCTGAGGAAGAAGCCCCTTGTCATCTCTGTGTGTGGTGTTTCTTGGTAGCTCAGGCTCCCAGCACATAGGGGACATTCACGCCCTTCCTTCCCACCCAGGGGGACACCAAGAAGCTTACTCGGTGCCCTGCTGCCTCTGCCCACCCCTCGGACTGGGTGATGGGGGCCAGCCTAGGGGAAGCGAACAACTTGCACAGACCCTAGACTCTCAGTGTGGCACTTCCGATACCCAGGAGTTTTCAGGAGGCACTGACAGTTGTTGCTGGGGGCTGAGGGGGGAAGGGAGAGGGAGAGGGAGATACATTTTTAAAGATAACCTGGAGGCAAATATAATATTTATACTTATTTATCCTCGGAGCTCACTCGCAAGGCCCCAGACATGTCTAATGAGCAGGAATTGCAAAATGGCCATGGATCCTACTCCTTTGCCTTTGCAGACACTCTGAGCAGTCACATGGACCCAGATTTTTCAACTGTGTGACCGCTGCAGGCAAAACGGCTGTAAGGAACACCAGGACGTGCAGTGAGCGCCCGACTCCCAGAGGCACTGAGCCACAAACCTGCCAACCCAGGAAAATGAGGTGCTCCCCTCCGCTCCCCTCCTCGGCAGAGCACAGAGCATCCACACACACACAGGCGAGCCCACATGACACACGTATGCATATGTATGCACGCACATGTGCATGCATACACACACAGTGAGGCACACTGAGACCCTGCACACCTTGGTGGCCTCCCACAGGCCTGCAGGCACATCCTTGTGCATACACGCTCTCCAAAGCAGGTGTAACATATGGTGCACCTGGATAGGATGCTCCCTGGCTAAGGTCATGTTCTAGATGGGGGCTCTTACCTGCTCTGCTCGCTCTGGACACCAGTGATCGCACACAATCATTGAAGGGGCTTGCTATATATGAAGCTATTTATAAAGTCAACAACAGGACTTACTGAGACCACACAATCTGCTGTGGAATGAGAGAAACACACAATTTACTACATGGTTCACTCAGGCATCTATGCATAGTGAATATATGTATATTTATATAAATACATATACAAACATATATGATGCATGCAAATAGGAAAATAAATGCGGAAGCCCTCAGGTAATGGGCATCTGTCTGTCCTGGTCCCTGACTCCCTAGGCTCGGTCAGGCCTGCTATTGGACGCTCTCAGAGCCACTGGTGCTCCTTTTCGAAGCGTTTACACAGCTGTCGTTCCACCTCCGTTTGTGTTGTGAGCTTTTCCAGTCTCTGTTGCGCTGGTTGTGAGCTTTGTGAGGGAACGGCCGTGTCTCGGCTCACCCTCATACTCTGAGTGCCGGCACATGGCAGGTGCTCAGTAAAGGGGTTGGAAGAAGCAGGAGCCTTTCCTTCTATTGTGTCTCCTCTCTGTGTTGCTTGACAATCAAGTCTCACCCCTCGGCACCAGGAGGGTCACTTCTTTGAATGCTAACAGCCAAGAATTCCCAGGCTTAGGCTGAAAAGTTCAAATTTCAGATATAGCCCCGACGTCAACTCCATTTCTAATGAGGTGCTTTTCCTCCTCTGTGCGGCTGGTGGCCTGTTTAACTGGGAAGTGGCATCTCTCTGTTTACCTGGGGATCTAGTCCATGTACGAATTCCTTTCTCGTGCTCGGACTGTGGCTGGCCTGATGGGGCTGTGGGGGTGGGGGGTGTGGTTTGGAGAGTCATGACCAGTTTAGGTTTTCATAGGACAATGTCATTTCCAGATATTGTCTGGCTTGAAAAATATCCTTATGGAAGGAACTGCGTGTTCTTAAAGCCATAGTCTGGAGCCTTCATATTCAACCATGGCACTGGGTGAAGCCTGACAGTTTTTGCTACAAGTCAAGAGGGGAGGTTGGCAGGTCTGGTCTCTTGACTGATTAGGTCTATAACAGCAATAAGTCCTGACCCACTTATTATGCTAATTTCTACCAAAATACTTGCTCTGGCTTGAGCTGGCTGGATGCCTGTCCCCTCACCTCCAAAGGAAAGGAAAGAGCGGCAGTTTCCTAGATGCCATTGACACGATTTTATTTTAACAAACCAGGAGTTTCTTCAATAAACAGCTGGTTTTGTTGGCTAACTACTATTTAAAAGAAGGGTTTCTGGCTAGCAGCTCTAAAACCCACATCACGCCTTCTTGGCACAACCCTTCCAATACATAACTGGCTTAGAAACCTGCATATCAGGACGCCTCGTTTTTTCGCATAAGATGAACTTCCAGGTATCACCAGTGTTATGGATGGTTGGGAGAATCTTTGACTCAGGTGCTCATGTGGTATCCCTCACTCTCTCCTTTCAATTTACAGTCATGTGTCGCTTAACGACAGGGAGATGTTCTGAGAAATGCGTCATTAGGTGATTTCATCATTGTATGAACAATATAGTGTACTTACACAAACCTAGATGGTATAGCCTACTGCCCACCTAGGCTACATGGTACTAATCTTACGTGACCACTGTTATATATGTGATCTGTTGTTGACCGAAACGTCATTATGGCTGTGTGACTATATATAGGATGTATAAAACAACAACAACAACAACAAGAAAAACATAAAGCAAAGTTAGCTCCCAAAACACCTCCATCAGCCTTGGGCCCTTCCTGGAAAACTCTTTTGGACCCGTGCAACGGTAGTGGATGCTATGGTGTGGTGCTCAGAGCCTTCTTTAGGATGGAGGCACTCATTCCCCTAGTTTCTGGGGTGTTGGCTGCTCCCAGCCGAGTCCCTTTCTAGGAATTGCCCTTGGTTGCAGACACCTGCGTTGCTCAAGATTATGCCTCCTCCTTGGGTGCAGCCGGCATCCAATGATTAGCTGTGCGAGGGTACAGAGGCCTCAGTTCAAGCCTTCTCTGATTTAAACCCCAGAGCTCTCCGTGGGATCGGTGGAGGCCTTTGTGGAGACTGCCCCACAGTTCAAGTTATCCCTCTGCTCGGTTCTGCTTCCTCACTCCCAGCAGGTGTTGGATTCCATCTCAGGGTCTGTTTCCTGGAGAATCCAGCTTACATCAGCCAGCAAGGCCCTTTTCAGCATTTCACTGCTCACATTAGTTTGGTGAACATTTGAGACAATGTTTCATACTGATGAAGTTTGTCACGGCCTTGACTGGTCCTGGGTAGTTGGGATTCTGGGCTCAAGTCTGGTCAGATTTCAGATGCCCTCTGCCTGGAACTTGCTGGGTTTTAAATCCAGCCCATGACTTCCACTGAGCTCCAAGCTCTGGATGGCAGGCAGGGGACGGTAAGGCTTGCCAAGGGCATGATGACTCTCACGCGGGTCTGTCTTCAGCATCTCTGCCTGTGCTCAGAGGAGTGACCTGTCTGCACCTGGGGCAGTCAGACTGGGGCTGCAGGAGGCCTTTGGGAGGAGGACAGGAAGCTCAAGAGGTCAGGTGAGATGTTGATTGTGGAAGTCAGCCGATCCAATGTCGTCTGCACTCAGATTTCTCCTGTCATCTTCCCCCACTCTGCATGCTGGGCAGCTGAGCCCTGCAGCCTGCATTTCCAAGCTCCTCTGGATTGGGCCAGGAGGAGGCATTGGTGGGAGCCTGGATAGTAGAGAATCCAGGGTATCTGTCCCTTTCCTTTTCTGCCTCAATGGTTTCTGTAGCAGAAGTTGTCTGCCCTCCATGGCTCCAATTCCTCTACGTTCTGGGGTTCCATTTCTGCAGGGTGGCCCTGGCCCCTGGGCTCCAGGGATACCACCTCTTCTTTTTTCTTGTCTCCCCAATCTAGAAGTGACAGTGGCTTCCTGCAAACTTCTGGTCACCTCACTGCTTCCTGCTTGGGTTTCATCTTCTCTATCACCTACGTAACCAATTCCCTGCATTAAATTCCTCCTGTTATAAATTCTTAAGGCGATTTCTGTTTCCCTGGTTAGACTCTGGCTCCTAAAAGCATTTTTGTTGTTCCACTTGAACTGGAATTTGATTTAAAAAGGGGAGGATCTTTTGAGACAAACTGGTCTCATGACTAAATAATTCCTCAGAATAACCCACCTCCTCTCTCCATCCCAGCTCAGGATTCTGTCTTGGAAGAGCTCTTTTCTCCATGTTTCCCCTTTCCAGGGTTTTGGGGTGACTTCAAGTCTGCATCTTATGAATTTTAGTTTGGCCCATGTTTTGGGGAAGAATTTAAGTGAATGAGATTTTCCAAAAGCTAGGTTTGTCCCACAGGCTGAAATGATGGTTCCATGGCAGAATTTCGTAAAAGTGTTCCAATGCACAATGGCTGGAGTTTTAATAAGCATTGTGTAAGGAAAAGGGTTTGGAGGGCAAAAAGTTTTGAGAAGCATTAAGTAAACAGGATGGGGAACCTTCTTTGCTCCAGGACTTGTCAGAGCCTTCAAGGTGCTAAGGTCCTTTTATGACTCTCCAAGAGGGGAATGTAGTTGGTGGAGTTTCCTAAGCTCATTTAACCTCAGAAGCCCCTTTTCATGGAAACACATTTGATCAGACCTACTCTGGAAAACCTTCTGTATGGCCCACACTTGAGTTTTTGATGGCCCATTTGTCCATGTGCTGGGTTGGAGCTAGTGCTGTTTTCAGAGGAAAAATATTGTCCTCTGTGTGGACAGGAGTGACCATTCATTTGAGTACAAGTCCTGGTTCACTGTGCTCCATGAGCTGGACATCATTTCTTATTGCCTTAGTATTTTTTTAATGTTCGCTTCTCTATGCCCAGCCACAGGAGAAAGATGGTCCACATCTTCCAACTATAACTAAGGAGCTTAAGCAAGACTTCTATAGGGCTGGATGGGGTGATGCATGGACCATGCTTAGCACAGTGCTTGGCACTTGGGAAGGGCTCAGTAAATACCAAGCTGCCATGAGGTCTCTGCTGCATGGATCCAGTCTCTGTATGTCTTCACTTAGATCGACGAGGGTGCTAGAACCTACTCCAGACTCAGTGGGTCCCACAGTTCCCTCCCATGGATTCTGAGATCTGGCCAGTGCCTCAGTGATCCATGCTATGTGAGAGCCTCTGTCAACCTCTTGGATGGTTTAAAGCCCATGACAATCTTTGTCCCCCTCAGAGCTTATCCAGGCCCCACCTGCCCTCTCTTTGGGGGTATGAGCAGCTCTCCAGTCCTGTTTTCTGGAGGCCCCCTTCCCTGAATGTCCCCAAGTTGTTAGCTCTGTTCTGCCTGGCCCAGCCCATGTAGTCTGGAAGCCTCTGTGATCCCTGAATATCTCCCAGTTTCTGCAAACATCCCCTGGCCCGGACAATTGCTCCTCCACCATCCAGCAGAAATAAGGAGTTGGGGAGAAGTCACTACGGGGGCATTTGGAAATGGGAACCAACAGCAGCTCTCGCACAAGGGACCAGAAGCTTGGATGGATGAGAACAAAAGCGTGTCTGTCCCCAGGGACTGGTGACCATGGTCACCTCCTGGCCAGGGAGCGGTGAACTTCACAGAAGACTCCTTGCTCTAGCCTCCCCAAGGACAGGGCCCTCCTTGATGCCTGGGGAGCTGACCTTTCCAAGAGGCGGGTGGTGGATATGGGGCCGCAGCTGGGCCCCCAACCCCTTGCCCTCCTGTTCTTCCCAGCTTGAGCCAGAGCCGGAAGGATCACTTCCAACAGTGACTCAGCCCTCATTCTCCAATGGCCCGGCCGCACAGGGCCAGGCAGGGCCCCTGCAGCTGGCTGGGCTTGCTTCTGCGGCTCTGGACCCACTGTCTGGTTTTGTTCCTTCCACCTCCAACATTTTGTTTTGGAAGTTTTCAAACTTACAGCCAAGTTGAAAGAATAGTCCAATTATTACCCATAAATCCTCCATCTAGATTCAGCATTTGTTAACATTTTACTGTTTTCTCCTTCTCTCTCTTTTTGGTATAGCATTTGCAGATAGATTGTAGACATCATAACAGGTCACCCTTAAATACTTCTCATGCTTCTCCTAAGAATAAGGAAATTCTTCATATCCACAGTACCATTATTGTGCATGAGAAAATTAACAGTAATTCTATAACATCAGTCAATTTCTAGTTCATATTTCCCAATTGTCCTAAAATGGGAAAGCTGTTTTTTAAAAAAAATTTTGAACTAGAATCCCATCAGGGTATATGTTTTGCATTTGGTCATTTAAAATCTACAATAGTTCTCTTAGCATTTTTTTCTTCTTATCACATTAATTTTTTTGAAGAGTAGAGGCCAGTTTTCTTGTAGAAAATTCTAGAGGATAAATTTATCTGATTGTTTCCTCCTGGTGTCATTTAATGTGTTCTTCCTTCCCCTGTTTATCTTATAACTGGAAGTTAGTCCTAGATGTGTAATTAGATTCAAATTAAACATCGTTCACAGAATACGTCCCAGGTACAGTGCATATTGCAATACATCAGAAATGCATCCTCGTTTCTTTGAACTTTTCTTGGAGTTCACTTTTTAAAAAAATTTTTTAAATGTTTTTCCTTTTTCTCCCCCAAACCCCCCCGGTACATAGTTGTACATTCCTAGTTGCGGGTCCTTCTAGTTGTGGCAGGGGAGTGCTGCCTCAGCATGGCCTGATGAGCGGTGCTATGTCCACGCCCAGGACTCGAACCCACAAAACAGTGGGCTGCCACAGCAGAGTGTGCAAGCTTAACCACTCAGCCACAGGGCCGGCCCCTAGAGTTCACTTTTAAAGAATGAAATAAAGGGCTGGCCCAGTGGCTGAGCGGTTAAGTTCGCACTCTCCGCTTCGGCAGCCCAGGGTTTCACTGGTTTGGATCCTGGGTGCGGACATGGCACTGCTCATCAAGCCATGCTGAGGCGACATGCCACATAGCAGAGTCAGAGGGACCTACTGGGGGGCTCTGGGAAGAAGAAGAAGAAGAAGAAAAAGAGATTGGCAACAGATGTTAGCTCAGGTGCCAATCTTAGGGAAAAAAAGAGAATGAGATAAGGTTAATGGTGCGTATTATCTGCCAAGTACTTTGCAGAGCTGTCTTATCTAGACTCACAGAACAATTTTGAGGAGAGGAAATTGACACTCCTATTTTATTGATGAAGAACTGAGGCTCAGAGGTGACAGGTGGGGAAAGAAATGAACATTTGCTAAATAACTATTGAGGGTCAGGCAAGGAGCTGGATATTGTCCATCCATGCTACCACTTCATGCAAGGGGAGTTCTGGGAAGTTAAGTGGCCGCCTAAGTTCACAAAGTCAATTAAACGACAGAGCTGGCTTCACACTTAGATCTTTCATTTGCAGAAAGTCCTGAGTTCTTTCTGCCCAACCGTGCTGCCCCCTCTGCTTAGATCCCCTATCTTCAGAATTCTGCTCATCCAATGGATGAAGCAGTCTGCTGCCCAGATTCAGTTGTGCTGGGTAAGCCTGGTGAGCTCATGCCCCCGGAAGGCCCTGAGCAGTGACTCTGAGGGGCTGGACTCTGGGATAGGCCTTTGAGGAAGATGCTTTTGGTCAGTGGCTGTCTCTTTCATTCTCCCCATGATATGACATCACCAGGACTCGGGTAGGGGTGGGGTGGGTGAGTGGGCATGTCTTCCCCCTCTCCTGAGAATTCAGGCACAGATGAGACAAGGTGTGGCAGTGAGGCCCGAGGAGGGCTCCTAACCCTGGGAGTCCAAAGTGCCAGGTCACAAACCTAGAGTCAGAGCAGAAGGCATCTTGGGAAATGGCCCCGAAGAGGGGCAGAGGCTTGCCTCAGGTCACACCGGCAGTCAGAGGCACAGCTGGAAGTGGAGCACAGGTGAGAGTCTGGATTCCCTGTCCAGTGCTCTTGGCACAGTTTCCACTTTGTCGCCTCCGTGATTTGTGCAATTCCTTCTTGGAGGGGACAAGGAGCGGGCGCAGGAGGGCTAAGGGAGGGGAGGGGTGGGGCAGATGATGGAGGTGGAGGTAGGCAGAGAGAAAATAATGCAGGCTGGAGGAGACTGATTCTCTGGGTGCGGGGCCCCCAAGGTAACCACCTGTGTAGGTATTGGGGGTGTGTGTGTATCTGTGTGTGTGTAGGAATATCCTTAAGACCTGCTTCCCTGACGTCATTGTGCCTTCCTGGGAGACACTGGGACAACTCTCCTTCTCTCCATCCCGTTGACTTGATTGGACTTTCATCTTCCCACTTGAGACTCTGACATCAGCCTCCTGGAAGGGCTCCGGCTTCCAGCTTCTTCGCTATCCTCTACATCATGGCCAGAGCTATCTTTTTAAAACAATCTCTGGGCAGGTCATCCCTGTTTAAACTCTTGTATCAGTTAGCTGTTGCTGCCTAACAAACTACCCAAAAACATGATGGCTGAAACAACCACAATTTTATTTAGCTATGATTCTCTCGGTCCGCTGGGTGGTCGTTCTGGTCTAGGCCAGCTTGGCTGATCTGGGCTCTACCGTGTGTCTGCTGACAGGTTGGCTGGTGGCTGCACAATCCTGGATGGTCTTGTTAACATTTCTGCTTGTTGGCAGGCTGTCAGTAATTGGGGCTGGGTTCAGCTGTGACACCTCATTTCTTCTCCATGTGGCCTCTCAGCCTCATTTCCATGGTGGTCTCTGGGTTGCAAGAATAGCAAGAGAGCAAGCCCCCAAACGGGAGCACTTTCCAAACCTCTGCTTGCATCACCTTTGCTACCGTCCCATGAGCCAAAGCAAGTCACGTGGCCAAGCCCAGCTGTAAAGCGAGGACTGGGGTGGAGAAACAGACCCTACCTCTTTATGGGGAGGGGAAGGCTTGTCACCATTTTTGCAGTCTACCACAACTGTACACGATTCCCCAGTGCTCTCCGGACAAACCCAACTCTTCAGCTTGCTCTCTCTGCTCTCTGTGATCTGTTCCCCAATTGCCTTCCCATGACAAACCCAAGACAAGTCTTGTGTTATTGTTATTCCAGAATCTCACTATTTTCAAAGCACTTTTCCTCCTCCAACATTTCCATGTGCTGTTCCCTCTGTCGGGGGTACCTTCTCCACTACCCACCCCCGACCCATCCCAGCCTCATGCCTATTCGTTCTTCAAGGTCCAGCTCCAATGCTCCCTTTTCCTAGAAGCTTCTTCCTCCTCATCTCCATCTGAATTCGTCCTCACTTTCGGGTGTCAGAGCCTTTTGCATGGGTCTCTGTTGCAGCCCTGTTTTCCTGTTGCTCTGGGAGTATAACCTTTGCTCATGGCTAATAGGGTGAGGGTTCTGGAGGCAGGCTGTCCAGATGTGAGCCTCAGCTCCTTCACCGAGGGTGTGACCCTGCACGTGCCACTTCGCCTCTGTAAGCTTTGGTTTTCTTATTTCTAAGAAAAGGAGGATAATTATAGCCCCGACTTCAAAAATTTGTTTCACAAATCCAATGATGCTCACAGGAAGTGCTTGGCGGGGTGACTGGGAATTCCCACATGCTGGGAGCACTTTGTGAGCAGCGACCATGTTAGTTAAGTCTCCTCCCTAGACCCAGCACATGGCTTGGCAGACAGCAGGTGAGCGAGATCCTGGAGATCACCTTTATGAATTGACATCCCCCCAAATAATAATGGGCCCCTGCAGATGCAGCAGACCTGGGGCTTGCCTGGGTTTTGGCTTTTCTGTGGCTCCCCTTAGTGTGGGACAAGACTTAGCTGGGCTCACAGCCAGCCATGAAGTGGATGCTAATAATATCATTATATGCTGAATAATTAGCTGTCATTTAAATATTCATATGTTGTTGGGGGCAAGGCCTTTTATCAGCGTCTAGGGATGCATTGGCAGAGGAAGGAGATAGATGTCAGCAAGGCTGACTTTGCCTATGAAGGGCAACCCGAGGTCCAGAGAGAGCTGTTGGAGTGGCCACCAGACAGTCAGCTAATATATAACTGCAATATCCCCACGTGATAAACTGCAATTTTGTAAACGCTTGATGCATATGAACAAGCCTAAAACAATATTAGAAGCATTCATTTCATTTGACTAATGCTTATCTATATTTTACTCTGCTCCAACTTTAAAGAAGTCCCTCTTTCTTTCCTGCTAAGGGAGGTGGGGCCAGAGACCTGTAGGTGAGCTGGAGTAGAGGGGTCAGAGGTTCTTACCTGTTCTGTGCCCTGAGCTGCAGGCGTGGGCTTGGAGCATGTGTGGTGCGTTGTCCCTGAGCCCTGGAGCCCTGCCTCGGGGAGTCTGCTCCTGGCTCTTCGAAAGAAGAACTCAGGCTCTCAGTTGGGGCCAGTGGAGAGCGGTGTGGGCATCTAGGTCCTGGCCAGCTGGGTTGAAGCTGCTGTGGATTTCCCACTTATTTCTGTTAGGGATGCACCCAGAAGGAAGGCCCTGCAGGGAGAGGTGTGGGACGGCTGGGACTGTGACAAAGGAACTACCCATGGTGGGCAAGGGAGGAGAAAGAGGAGAGAAGGAGTAAAGGAAGTTTAGGGAGAAGCATAAGAGGTTGGAGGAGGAGGGAGAGGACAAGGAAGAAGAGGAAAGGCAAGAAACAGATGAAGGGGACTGCAGGGGCTGGTGCAGGATGGGCTGGCTCCCTGGAGCGTGGGAGGCAGCCTGGCGTGCTGATTAAGAGTGGGGGTCTGGAATTAGACAGTCCTGGGCTTGAGTTCTGGCTGTGCCTCTAACTGGTTTGTGACCTTAGCAAGCAACTCACCTTCTCCAAACCTCAGTTTCCCGTTTGTAAAATGGTAAAAATAATAATACTTCACTGATATATTAGTTGTATGTCTGCACAAATTCTAACAAATTGCCACAAACTTAGTGGCTTTAAACAAGATGCATTTCTTACAGTTTCTGGGGGTCAGGGGTCGGGCATGGCATAGTTTGATCCTCTTCTGAGGGTCTCATAAAGCTACAGTCAAGGAGTCAGTGGGATGTGTTCTCATCTGGAGCCTCAGCTGGGGCTGGATCTGGGTCCAAGCTCACTCAGATTGTTGGCAGAATTCACTTCCTTGCTGTTGTAGGACCAAAGGCCCTGGCTCCTTGCTGGTTGTCTGCTGGATGCGGCCCTCAGCTCCTGGAGGTCACCTGCAGTTCCTTGCCATATGGGCTTCTCTGACATGGCTGCTTGCCTCATCAAGTCTTCAAGGAGGGCCTCTATGTCTAGCCTACTCAGATGGAGTCTTAGATAACGTAACATAATCCCGGGAGCGGCACTGTATCATCTTTGCCATGATCTTTTGGTCAGAAGCAAGTCCCAGGTCCTGCCCACACTCAGGGGAGGGGAATGCACAAGTGTGTGAACACCAGGAAGGGGCATCACCTTTGAGTCTGTCCACCACATCTGACAGTGGCAGCCTGAATCTGCTCAGTGCCACTGTTCTAAGTCCTTTCCATGAACTATTTCATTTCATCTTCAGAACGAACCCATGATGTCCTGTAATGATGACCACCATTCTGGTGAAGAAATGGCAACACAAGAAGTTAAGTAACAGGTAGCGTTTGCACGTGAACCATGTACTCTGGTTCCAGGTTCTGGGCTCCTAGCCACTATGAGGTCCAGTCTCATGGGGCTGCTTGTGGAGGTAATACACAGAAGATGCTTAGTACAGGTCCTGGTAGAATGTCTAAAAAATGTTACCCCCAAAAGTTACCCTCGTTTGGCAGGCTCTGATCACATCTTGTACCTGGGTGTAGGCCACATCCACTAACGCTTCTCATCCTCAAATAACCAGACCCAAACCCTGGAGCACAGGAGAGCAAAAAGGGGAGACAGAAGAACGACATTGTGTATGTGTTTCCTTTACCTGACACATTCCCAGCCCAAATCTATTGTTCTCTCAGGCCCCAACTTAAAGACCACATGTTTCCGAGCCAGCCCTGATGGTCCAGTGGTTAAAGTTCGGTGCTCTCACTGCTTTGGCGGCCCGGGTTCATTTCCTGGTCACGGAATCACACCACCTGTCTGTCAGTTGCCATGCTGTGGCAGCGGCTCACATAGAAAAACTAGAATGACTTACAACTAGGATATACAACTACGTACTTGGGCTTTGGGGAGAGAAAAAAGAGAGAGAGAAAGTTTGGCCACAGATGTTAGCTCAGGGCAAATCTTTCCCTGCAAAAAACAAACAAACAAAAAACCCTAAAACCAAAAAAACATAGGGCTTTCTATTAAAAGAAAAAAAATCACTTGTTTCCAATTACTGCTGTAACAAACTACCATCAATTTAGTGGCTTAAAACAACGCAAACTTACTCTCTCACAGCCCTGGGAGTCAGAAGTCCTAGAGGGGTCTCACTGGGCTGACATCAAGGTGTTAGCGGGGCTGTGTTTCCTTTCTAGAGATCTAAAGGGAGCATCTGTTTTTGTGTTGCCTTCCCCAGTTTCTAGGCCACCTGCATTCCTTGGCTTGTGGCCCCTTCCTCCATCTTCAAAGCCAGCAGTGGCCCGTAGAGTTGTTCTCACACCCCATCCCTCTGACACTGACTCTTCTGCCTCCTGATTCCACTTTTAAGGACCCTTGTGATTATCCTGGGCCCAACCAGCTCATCCAGGATCATCTGCCTGCTTTAAAGTCAGCTCACAAATGACCTTAATTCTACTTGCAGCCTGAATTTCCCATCGGGCACGTAACAACATAGTCACAGTTTTGGGGATTGGGATGTTGTTACAGACTGAGTATTTATGTTCTCCCAAATTCATCTTTCGAGACCCTACCCCCCAGTGTGATGGCATTAGGTGGTAGAACCTTTGGGAGGGAATTAGGATTAGATGAGATCATGAGGATGGAGCCCTCGTGAGTGGGATTGAATGAAATCCGGGCCCTTTAGCCTAAAAGAGACCTGAGGGAGCTCCCTCGTCCTTCCACCACATGGGACACAGTGAGAAGACAGTTATCTATGAACCGGGAAGAGAGCTCTCACCAGATACCGAATCTGCCAGCTCCTTGATCTTGGACGTCCCAGCTCCAGAACTGTGAGGAATAAATTTCAGTTGGTTAAGCCACTCAGTCTATGGCATTTTGTTACAGCAGCTCAAACAGATTAAGATGGATGTGGATGTCTTTGGGGGCCGTTCTTCTGCCCAACACACTTCCAGACGGGGTCGGGGCTGGGGGCTATGCCCGGTGCTCCTGTGGCTCCTTCACTTTTCCATCACTGCCCTTAGCCCTCTTCCAGGGGTCTCAAACTCACATGCTCTTAGGGGCCAGGAGCTAACATAAATAAATTCTCTGAGTATAAGATAGTAAGGAGCGGTGGCATTCTGGCAAAGGAAAATCTGTTTCAAATTCAGAAATTTTAAAACACTGTGCTGGCCAAATAAAGCTTTCTGTGGTCACATTCGGCCTGCAGATTGCGTGTGCTCCTGGGGGTCCTGTTAGACTGTGAGCACCCCACAATCAGAACCAGGCTGCGGGGAGGCTAGCACCTCGGTGAGAGGCAGAGGCACGCCTGGGGCAGCTGGGTGAGGAAAGGCTCTTCTTCCTCTGGGCCGAAGCCGCCTGTGCTGGGCCATATGACACCCCCGCTTGGGCTCTCTTAGGCGCCTGTGCAGGGTACAACGCGCACGCTGTCCATGGTCCTGTCTCAGGTACCTCATACAGTACGTGATCCACAGCACAAATGTGGACTAGATATTTGTTGGGTGCGTAATTGAATGAAATCCAGTGCCTTTTGGCTCACTCTCTACCCTGTCGAGGGATATGTGACCTTCTCCCAAAGAGCTCAGCTTCTTTTTTTAAAAATTTTTTATTTATTTTTATTATTTTTAATTTTTTTTAAAGATTTGTTTTCCTTTTTCTCCCCAAAGCCTCCCGGTACATAGTTGTATATTCTTCGTTGTGGGTCCTTCTAGTTGTGGCATGTGGGACGCTGCCTCAGCGTGGTTTGATGAGCAGTGCCATGTCCACACCCAGGATTCGAACCAACAAAACACTGGGCCACCTGCAGCGGAGCGCGTGAACTTAACCACTCGGCCACGGGGCCAGCCCCAAGCTCAGCTTCTTTTGACAGGCACCAGCCACGGCCACAGGCACAGAGCAAGTGTGGGCATGCATGCATGTGTCACGTGCATCAATCACGGGCTTCAATGGCTTGGAAGCCAAGGTCTTTGCACCTTTGCGGGAATTCACTATAGCCTGTGACCAAAAGGCCGGGGCCAGGGGCTGACCCATGGAGGCTTGCCCTTGCTGCTGCCCCAGCTGCTTCCTTCCTCATCTCTTCCCCCCTCGCATTCGAGATTCCCCGGAGGTCGGGCCTGGTGTAATTACAGGGTATCTGCTGCCTCCCCATAAATCTAATAGACTTTTTGGCCTTGTCAGATTAAAACTTACCTATCAACCCGCCGCAGTCCTCTAGATCTCCCTAAATCTGTACTTGGGAGAGAATTTATGGCCAGGAATTGCATTTTGCAAAATGATTAAAGTTGCCAAACAGCCATAAAAAGTTGCAGGAGGAGATATGGTTTTTTTGAAAGTCTGCTTAATTTATAAGGGGTGGAAGGTTTATTGTCATTTAGAGTCCACAGCGAGGCAGCGATGGAGCGTTCGGCGGCAGCTGTGCACAGCTGCTCTCGCTTTATGCTTTTTACATGTTTTTAAATTGCCCTGTTTGAATCCGGCCTTCTGCAGCAGCAGAAACGCCCCGGCGGCCCAGTTTGCAGGAGAGGGGCTGCCTCCCCACCCCCGCCGTCTGATGCTCGGCCTCACTCACCCCTGCTCCCCCCGAACCCCCTCCATGCTCACCTTCTGGAAGCAGTTCCTGATCTCGTCGCACGCTGACCACTCCATCCCATCCCACTGTCCTCTGCTGGCCCCCCCGAAACAATAACAAATACATGTGTGCAGGCTTTTACATTTATAGGCGATTTCACGTGTAGTATCTTAGTGATTTTCACCCCAGATTAAATGATTAAATGAGATAAAACCTGTAAAGCTCTAAACAAGAGGCAGCTACCCAGTGAGCTAATAAATAGAATTAGGGCTCCTATTTGCTGACCACATACGAGGTGCCAGGACCTCTGCTCTGAGCTTCACATGCATGAATTCATATAGTCTTCACTGCCATCCTATGAGGTAGGCGTTAGTTTTGTCTGTGTTTTAGGAAGCTTAAAGAACTTCAGCCCAAGGTCATGCAATAAATGCTTAGTGAATATTAGCGATTATTTTTAATACTATTAGGTCAGGAGCTGATCTGTTTTGCTCCCAGCTTGGCACATGGTAGGCGACTGATAAATACTGCTGAAGGCACGCATGCATGAATTATTCTCATTGCCATTGTCATTGCCAGTCTAACGTCCCCTGTCCCCCATGAGTGCAAGGGTCAGACTGTCCACCTGATGTCTAACCCTAGTACTGAGCCAGTGCTGGGCGTGTAAAGAGGTGCTCTTTTCGTATTTGAAAAATGACGGAAGAAATTTAATACTCACAAGAACCCCATGAGGAAGGAATTAGGAATCCATCTTGCAGAAGAGGAACTGGAAGCTAAAGGGGAGTTTGACACCTACTCAAATCATAGAGCCAGGATTTTGGGTTCCAAGTCCTGTGTTTTTTTTTCACCACAGCTCAGCTGCCCACCTATTCGGGATTTGGGGTAGATTCAGAAATTGTTCTTATTCATCGCTATTTTCTCTAATATTTATTAAATACCTATTACTCATCAGCTATCAATAACATGCCAAATAATCCTTCCAGCATACTTGCAGATATACTGTTTCCTCCATTTTATAGATGTGGAAACTGAGGCCCGAAGAGATTGAGCAGCAATTGGCTGAAACTTAAGCCTGATATGTGTGACTCCAGAGGCGGGCAATTGTCATATAGGATGATAATTGTTTGAATGAGGGAAGATCTCCAAATCCAGCCTGGCAGGGGCAGAGGAGTGTCAGGGAAGGCTTCCTGGAGAAGGCGACTTCTCAGCTGCCATTTGTGGGATGAGTAGGGGTTTGCCAGATAACCCGTGGGCAGCCACGTTGCAGGTGGAGGGAAAAGTGTGGAGGCAAGACAGAGGAAGGCTGCTTGAAGGACGTGAACATTTCCGTCTGGCCGGAGGTGGTCCTGCATTCTCTCTGGCCTCAGACATGGTTCAGTGGTAACTCCACCTGCCCAGGTTGCAGAGATGTTCAAGATGGGGGAGGAGCTGGTAGACTGTGCTGGCTGCTCCCCAAGGTCCATCAGCTCCTCCCACACTCTCTCCTCTCTTTCCTGATCAGGCCGACTCCCCTCCTTTGAGCATCAGGGAAGTGGGCAGCTGCCTGCTGTTGGCCTGTGATGGATGAATCGGGCTCCCCTTGGACTTGATCCAGTGCTCTCAAACATTCCTTCGTCCCTCCATCCATCTGCTAGGGTTCTCTCCCTTCTGCCCTACAGCCTGGGCATGGGGGTGAAGGAGCTTCCTCTTCTGCTTTCCATGCCTCTGAAATGTTCCAAGATTTGGAGCCTAACAACTTCTCCAGGCTCTTTACTCATTCATTCATCCATCCAACTAATATTTTTTGAGTACCTAGTATGTTCTGGGTACTGTTCTAGGGTCTGGGAACACAGCAGATCAGGCTATCGTCCTCATGGAGCTTACCATGAAAAAATGGATAATTTCAGAGAGTGACATGTGCCTTGATGTCAGTTGTGTGACAGAAAATGACAGGGCATGGGCATGTATGTGTGTTGTTTTGGTTAGTATCTAAGGAAATCTGTTACGAAGAGGGGACATTTGAACCAAGATTTGAAAGAGAAGAAGTCAGCCAAAGGGAGATCTGGAGGAAGGACCATCCCACACCAAGGGAGTGAGAAGCACAAAGGCCCCGAGGTAGGAAGGAGCTGTACCGACTCAAGGAAGAGAAATGAGGCTGGAGCTTAGAGAGTGAGGGGCAGAGTGGGAGGTGACCAGGGGGCGAGGTGGGCAGGGCTTGCAGCCATGGCCAGACTATAGATTTTACTCCAAGTGCACCAGGAAGCTCTTGGAGGGTGGGATCAGGGAAGAAACAAGATCCAGGTTACATTTGTGGAGGCTCACTCTGACTTCTGTTTTGAGAGCAGAGAGTAGATTATCCAGACAGCCATAGCCTAACCCAGACTGGACCCCTCTCCAGATACACTGTATCCTGTTATCCCTCCAGGTCTCGGCACCTGCACATCCTTCTGCCGAGAATGCCTTTCCCTTTCCTTCTTAGAGTGTCCGATTCACTCTTCAGGACTCGGCTCTTGGAGACCCTCTGTGTGACTTCTTCCCTCTCTCCTGCAGACAGGGCAAATCCAGGCTCTTAGTGCCGTCCCCCAATTCCAGACACCGTGATGTCTGTTTCTGTGTCCCTCTCCCCACTGGACAAATAGCTCCTCCAGCACCAGGACTGCAGCTGTCTGAGCTCTGAGAGCCAGGGCCTGCGCACAGCCCACAGCCTGGGCCGATGTGAGCGCCTGACAAGTGCTTTCTGGTTGATAAGCACTCTTTGAGCACCCAAGTCATTGAGAAAAGCAGTAGATGGGCAAGCATCCTTTGTTCAAATAGATAATAAGATAATGAGATTAGAAGTAGGGTAACACACTATTTACCATAACATTTAATTAAATCTATACTTACTAGGAATTTTGGCATCTGGAGGTTACGTTTCTAAGTGTTTGCTAAAAGCAGCAGTTGTCTGTGATCGTCCACATTTGAACAGCTATCTCTCAAGGTCTGTTCCCTTGTTACCTTGAGACTATGAATGCTTGTTGAAGAAGAAGGCGTTTGTTAAAATACTCTTAGAAATACTTGTGTTTGAAAGAATGCATTTGTATGAATACTTCCTGGAAATACTTGGTTTGCTTGCAGTTGTAAACCCGTGTTTGTCACTCAATGCTGCCTAGGCTGCCTGACTGGATTCTGATTAACCTACCGATGTAGAAGAATTGTGCATTTTCTTATTAAGCTAGGAAGGTATTTAAAAGCTGTTTTCCTTTTTGAGATTTATGCAAATAAAAACTAAAGAATTTTGAGACATTGCAGCGTCTCGTTCTCCTCCAACTGTAAGCTGGATTCGGGCAAGGACATGGAGCCTTATCTGCTGAAGCATCCCCAGCGTGGCCCCTGCCTGCTGCTGCTGAGCAGGCATCAAATGCTTGTTGATGGGTGAATGAGTGAGCCTTTGGCACTCCCAGGCCGAAACTCCCTCCACCAAACCCAACTGCCCCCGCTCCTACCACGCGCAGAGAATAAGCCTGTGGATTTCACTGCAGGGGGCATCCAGCTCACCCACAGTGCGCCCTGGGCACTGAGTACCTGCACACCAGCTGTCTCCAGGAAGTGACTAGAGACGGCAGCCCTGTGGGCATAACACAGATTGGGCCATATGTGCAAGACCTGCTCACCTCTGGGTACATGCTGAAAACTGTGTCCCAAGATCTGGATCCTTGATCACAGCAATGCCCAGCTTTGAGATATGGGGAAACAACTGGATAACTGAAATGTGCAATTTTCACTTGACTATTGGGCAAAGATGCTAAATCCCTGGACGTGTTATATAGCTTCTTTGAGCCTCAGTTTCCTCCTCTGTGAAACAGGGATCATGATACATTTGAGGCAGCTCTCCAAAGCCCAGTGGCCGGCCCTATGTGACAGCTGACTGCCTTCATCCTGCCTTGGCCTCTGACATCTGAGTAAAGAAACAAGAAAAAGGACCTGTCGCAACTCTGGTTAGGTTCCACGATTGCTTGGCTAGGACCACTCAGGGCCCAGTGTCATGGGCAGTTTCGAGGCCACACCAGCTTCTGTAGTTCTTAACCCCAGAGAGAAACGAAGTGTACACCCAGCTGGAGCCCCACGGCTCCCTGACTTGTTCGTTGATTCCCAGCTCTGGGTCGAAGGCATCCTGGCAGGTGGCTCTGCGTGATTGGGTGCCAAAGGGTGACCCATCCTTCTCAAATAATGATGTTAAATGTTACCTCTCATTGCCTCTCTTGTAGCATTCACTCATTCCACAAATAGTCACCAGGCACCTGTCATGTGCAAGTACTGTGCCAGGCTACTTATACATGGGGATACAGCAGAGAAAGACAGACGAGTCCCTGCCCTCACGGAGCCTGCATTCCAGCAGGAGAAGGGTGGAAGTTTTGGGTAGAGACCCACAGGCAGCTGGGTTGGTGAGGTTGAGGGAGTCCGATTCGAAGGCCCGCAGGCTTTAGATGCCCACTCCTGAAAGTCCGTGTCCAGCTTCAGGTCTGACCCTGCTATACCCACCTTTTGAATCTCTGGGAGAATTAATGAAGATAAGGTCTGCAGCTGGTGGTCTCGGGGTTAAGAGTCAGCGCTCTTACTGCTGCGGCCCGGGGTTCGTTTCCTGGTCAGGGATCCACACCACCCTTCTGTTGGTTGTCACACTGTGGTGTCTGCATGTTGCTATGATGCTGAAAGCTATGCCACTGGTATTTCCAATACCAGCAGGGTCACCCATGGTGGACAGGTTTCAGTGGAACTTCCAGACAAGACAGACTAGGAAGAAGGACTCGGCCGTCCACTTCTGAAAAGTTGGCCACGAAAACCCTATGAATAGCAGCAGAACATTGTCTGATATAGCGCCGGAAGGTGAGAGGATGGCACAAAAAGACCAGACAGGGTTCTGCTCTGCTGTCCACAGGGTTGCTAGGAGTCGGAATCAACTCGATGGCACTACATCAAAATGTCTGCACGGTGTCTGGTATGGCGCTGGGTGCAACCCTGGTGCTCAATATATTGGAGCTCTCTCTTTCTCCAGACACAGGTCTTCCTGTGGCCCCCTCCCTGTCCTGGTTTTCAGGCAGAGTCAAACATGAGAGATCCTTTTTGTCCTCAGGGCTGAAGGTGAGCTACTTTTTTTTTTTTTTTTTTTTAAGACTTTATTATTTTTTTTAAGAGCAGTTTTAGGTTCATAGCAAAATTAAGAGGAAGATACAGATTTCCCATATAACCCCTGCCCCCACACAAGCACAGCCTCCCCCATTATTAACGTCCCCCACCAGAGTGGTGCATTTGTTATGACTGATGAACCTGCACTGACACATCCTAGTTACTGCAGGTCCATAGTTTACATTTAAGGTTCCCTCTTGGTGGTGTACATTCTACGGGTTTGGACAAACGTATAATGACAGGTACCCGTCCTTATAGTATCATACAGACTATTTTCACTGCCCTACAAGTCCTCTGTAGGTGAGCCACTTCTTTAGATTCTGGGACAACCTGCTGCGAGAGGCAGTGTAAGAGGAAGACAGAGATACTTGGAGCTCTTGGGGAACGGACGTCTAGTGCCTCTGTCCTGCCTGTCAACACGGAAGCAGAGGGAGGCAGCGCCCAGCCTGGGGCCTCCTTAAAAGTAAGCCAAAGGAGGAAGACGTGGTTAGACCCGAGTGTGGGAACATTAGCAGGACAAAGCAAGGAACAGCGAAAACATTTATACCCACTTCACAAAGTCCCACCAAGGAGCTATGGCATCTCACAGTGCAGTCCAGCCAAGTGGCTGTTCTGGAACCAGTAAGACCCCAGCTTGAAAGCCCCAAACAGCAAAGTGGAGGATGGCATTTTGTCCATCATAGAAATCAATGGTTCTTTGGCTAAGTGGTCAATATTTATTTGGCTTTAGCATTGTTTAATTCAATGCATCAATTAAAGATAGTGTAATGTCTGCTGTGGGCTGCAGCCCCGGCTTCTGTGTGTTGTTACCTCATCTGTTGGAGATCACTCACGTCCCTACGTCTCTGCTCCTTTGTCCCCTTGCATAACTCAAGGACAGGAGTAATTGACGTGAAACTTTTAAAAATTAATTTCGCTGCATATGCCACGGAGAGGGGGGTACAAGTCCTCCCAGCCATTTATAACGTCACGGTGATTGGTCCTGACAAAACAATACCTTAAAAACTCACCAAAGTAAATTATGGCCCCAGCAAATGGCTGCTCCGCGGCAGGGCCGGAGGCTTGGAGGGGAGCCAGGCAAAAACAAAGTAATGCGCTTTTGATATTAATAACAGAGATGATATTGATCTGCAAGCTAGTGTCACTTCTCCACTCTGGCGAGGAGATTGCTCCCGGCATTTAGTTCACTGAAAGCCACTTTCCATGCAGGCCATTTAATTTTGTGAGTCTTTAATTATGTGAAATGGAGTCTAGTTAAAGGGCCAGGTCCCAGTTTTGCCGAGCGTAGACGTGGGCTGTGATTCAGGAAGCTGTCAGAAATGAATATAACTCAATTCTTAGATCTGCAAATGCAGTTGTCTTTCTGAATGTTTATTTCATCCCTGCACTTCCCTGGCCTGGTGCCACCGTGCATCAGGACAGACACAGCCTCTGATTACAGGACCACATTTTTCAAAGGACCTGAAGTTAATGTGCCTGTTTTCTGCATAATAAAAGTCATAACTCACAGAGGCCGCCAACCCCTCTCTCCTGAAAGGGAGCCTGGACAGACTGCAGACGGACTGTGCGTCCCAGCCCAGGCAGCGCGGGCCCTGTGCCTGGCCTGATTTTGGACGTGCAGTCTCCTTGTGGAACTGTGACAGACCACACTGGCAGACCACAAGTCAGACCACAGGCCAGCCTGTGGGTCAGGTTATGGATCAGATCATGCATAGTTTCACGAGGCAGATGAGGGAGAAACCCACATATCAGACCACAGAGAAGTCCACGACTCGCGATTTAGGATTCAGGAAATATCATCACGATGGCTGCATGCCTTGTGATTATCTGAGGATTCTTCCTCTGGTCAAATTGGGTCAAACGTTTTTCTGGCTTTCTCTTACACACCTAGCCCTCCCTATGTGGGTCCGTGTGCTTCTCCAAAGTCACCTTTTCATATATGCATATACATGCATGCACACTCGCGCACACACACACACACACACACCCAGAGCTCCAGAATCTCTCTTGGACTCTGCTTTACCATTGTTCCCCATGTTGGCCGCTCTGTCTCCTTTCCAGATAAATCTTTCCTGAGCCTGACTGAGGACTCTCTTCTTGAAACGCATTTTTAGCACCCAGCGTTCAGCCTGCCTGGGTATCTTGGGCCTGTTCTGGCTGCCGCCTAGGTGTTCCACGATAGGACCTACCCCAAGGTGTCCAGGCCAGCCCTGCTGTCTCCCTGCCCTGCAGTACTGTCCTGTCTGCTGGGTCTGAGGACGGTGTTACAAAGAGGAGTCAGTGCAGAATAGCGGTCTCATATCTAGAACTCAGCTCTCCGACAGCTCCATCTTTCCAGAACATGGTCAAGGATCAGGAGCTAAGCTAATCAGAACCACAAAGACCAAATGCCTCAGCATCTCCACACTTTGCTCCTAAAAGGAGGGATCAGAACCTCACTCGGAGCTCCTTCCTCTTACTTTACAAATGGTTTCGACAGTCTCTATTATTGTTGTCCAGCCTACAGAGGATCTAGAAGCAGAAAGAAGAAGTGGAGTGTGGCTTCTAGAAGCAAAAGCATCCAGGGCACAGACAGCCACAGCTGAAAGTGAGGGAAGAGAGGAAAACTCTGAAGCAGACAACAGAACTCAGTGCAGTGAGGTTTTCCAAAGTGAATTTTATAACATAACCTGAGGGAGAGAGGTATCAACTCCAAATGTATTTAGGAGACGCGGGGTTAAAGAAAGCCACACAGGGTTCTTGGCTATAGGGGATTTCAGTGTCTTTAATATGCTAGTACGCACTGTGCATAGCTAAGGGAAGTGGGGATAGAATTCAATTTTTCCAAAACTTATTTTTTTTTCTGCTTTGTCTCCCCAAACCCCCCTGTACACAGTTGTATATCTTAGTTGCAGGTCCTTCTAGTTGTGGGTCCAAAACTTATTTACCCATGAATATCTTTTTTCCCCCAGCCCCTAACCTGGAGGATTTTGAGAGGTTAGTATTCAGCCGAGCGCACTCTGGGATATCCCACGACGGGTGTTTGTACTGGCGACTTCAGTGGAGACCAAGTGCTTTTTGGTGGTTCAGCAGCCATTGGTTCTCTTTGCAGAAACAGCCATTCGGAGATCCGCCCCTCCCCAGTTTTTTAGTATGCGTAGTTTAGTTGGGGATCTATTTCTCAACTCCAGAAGTAGGCACATAGCTCATGCTAAGCCGTTCATGACGTTGCACCTCCCCAGCCACAATGATTGGTTTGAGGGCAGGCACGGTCCAATCAGAGCTATTGAGATGCTACGGGACTTCGCAGGGATTTCTGGATAAGAGATAATAGGACTCAAAGGTGGAGGATGTGAGGCTCGGAGTTGTGGCAGCCATTTTGCCACCACCTGGAGCCCAAGGAGAAGTCAATGTGGAAGAGAACAGGGCCAACAGGTGGAGACAAGCAAGGTTTGGCTTTTGAAAAGATCAGTTTGGGTGCTGTGTGGAAATTGGAGTTGGAAGAGGGGTCCAGCATGGAGACCAGGTAGTGAGCAAGTATTGGAAGGAGATGAGAGTTGCTTGGGTCAGCGAGAAGGCAGTGGAGATGGTGAGGGCTGTTTTGGAGGCTATTTCTATTCACTTGGAGAGTGATTGGTGGGGATGAAGAAGAGGGAGGGAGAAAGATGGCTCCCAGATTTCTGGCTTGCAAAACTGATGCATGGTGGTGATATCTGAAAGAGGAGGTCTGTTTGGGTGGAACGGGGCAGGAGGAGGACTATGGGTTCATTTTGGTTGTACTGGATTTCAAGGGTGGGTGAGAAGTCTAAGTGGAAATGTTGAGTATGGTGTTGACTGTCAGGTCAGAGGAGAGCCCTGGATGGAGATAGAAACTGGGGAGACATTGGCTCATGGAGGGTGGTGAGTCACCCATGCCAGTGACACCTAAACGCAAGTCTGGGACAGGAGGATGGACCTTCAAGGGAAACTAGAAAGAAATCCTCAGAGAGGTAGAAGGAAAAGAATGTTTAAAGTAGGGAGGAATGGTCAACTTTCTGAAAGGTAAAGTAAGATGAAGACTGGAAGGTACCCTTTGGATTTAAGCACAAGGAGATCCTTAGCACATTTAGCCTGAGCTGTTTGGGTGGAGTAAAGGGGCAGAGGTCAGATTAGTGGGTGTGGGAAGCGGCAAAAAGGTGAGGAAACGATCAGAGCAGTTATAATAATAGTAACAATGGCGAAGAGGAAGTGAACACTTATTACGGGCAGGCCCTGTTCTAAGCACTTTATGTGTATTAACTCATTTAATCCTCACCACGGTTCTTTGAAGTTGGTATATTTAAAATATTCCCATTTTATGGACAAGAAAACTGAGGCTCAGAGAGGTTAGGTAATTTCCCTGAGGTCACACAGCTGGTAGGGAGTGGAGGTAGAATTCAAATTCAAGCCCAGGGCTCATATTCCTAACCATTAACCTATGCTAAGGAAATACATAAAGATGACTCTTTCAAGCAGTTTGGCTGTGAAGGTGAGGAGAGAGACAGACCTGCAACTAGAGGGAGATGTGTAGCTAATGGAAGATTTACCCTAAGATGGAGAGACTTAAGCTTTAAATGTTGTGGGAAACACCCTCTTAAAAGGAAGTGCATGGATACAGAAGAGAGAGAAGGAACAACAGATCAAGTGGGGTTCCTGCGAAGATGGCAGAGGATGAACTTAAAAACACAGGAGGAGCTAGGAGGAAGGACCCCTCCTCCGGCGTAGGAGCTGGGGAGAGAATGGGTACAGATGCAGTAGGTTTGTAGGTGGAGTTTCTTTGGGAAGACTTCCCCTTTCTCTGCCAAGGGGGCGGTGAGGTCTTCTGACGGTGGGGGGAGTAAGGCCTCTCAGAGGTTTGGCGAGATGGGGGAGTGTTTGAAATAGTCGTGGAGAGCAGAGCAGGAAGTGATGGAGAAATGGCGAGTCTTGGAAAGCTGGTGATGATGCATTTGTGGGTTTGCGTGCAGGACAGAGAGAGGGAGGGTTGGGACCATCTCAGACTGGGATTTTGATAAACAGGTGCAGAAAAGACAGCGGGGCAGAGAGTTTGGAGTATTGGCACAGGTGTTAGTAAAATGACGGAATCTATGAAATCCATGCTGGATAGAGGGGGAATGAAGGAGAGGGCTGATGGGTTGGGAGAAAGTTCAAGAGGTTGATGGACTGGAGGTCTTGATGAAGGCAAAGAAGGACCGTAATGAAAACTGGCAAAGAAGGAGAGGAGGCTGTAGTCAAAGAGCGGGATGCTTGAGTTAGTGATGCTGGAGGGGAACAGTGGCGGTAATGGCCGGGCTTGTGATGAAGCACAGGAATGGGTGGCTGGGGGAAGTGAGAGAGAAGGCCACCGGAGATGAGAAGGTCAAGGACCGGAGAAGCCTGCATGTTGTACGGATAGTTCCTCTGGATGTTGAATTCACCCAGGATAAAGCCACAGCTTAGAGTGGAAAGGAAGACTTGGGCCAGTTATCAAAGTCTTCGGTGATTGTGGAGGCTGATCAGGGTATCAACAGCAAGAAAAACAAGAGCAGAGGGTGGGAGAGCTGAATGACATGGCCCTCCAGGGAGCATGATTTTCTAGGCAAGAGAGGAGGAGCAGTGGTTTAGAACAGAATGCAGAGCAAGACGAACACTGGCCCCACTTCCAACCCTTTGAGTGTGAGAGAGCGAACGGCAACCTCTCGAGTGGGCTGCGAGGGGAGTGGTGTCCTCGGGAGACAGCCTGGTTTCCGTTAAGGCAGGAGATGGAGGGCCACGTAGAGAGGTTCAGTGGACTGTAGCGCCGGGTAGAGTTTGCGGATTGGGGCGGGAGGCGGGGAGAAAGGGTAAGGAGGAACAGCATTATGAAGTTGATGGGTGTCGAGAAAGACTGATGGCCAGGGGCCCACACTATGAGCACTGACACAGGGTCCTGGGCGTGGAAGGCTGGTTCTGATGGTGTCTCTGGAGGAGGATGGACTCCAGGCTCCATCGCCTGGGCACTTGGCTCACTCAGCTTGGGGCAAGACTGCAATTCTAGCCCTTTGAGCCTCCCAGGGCAACGATCAGCTGGAGCTGAGCGGGCCGCTCCCTTTAGATGGGGCGTGAGGGCTGCGGTTCCCGGGCCCCTTCAGTCTCTGTTGTGTATACCAGCCCTGTTCTGTGTTCTCAGTCTGGTCCCATTTGTGTTTTTGACCCCTGATTAAGAGTTCAAACAGTCCTAAGCTTGGACTCCAGCTCAGCCACTTAAGAGCTGTGGGAATTCAGACAGAATCACTTATTCTGTGCCTCAGTTTTCTCATTAGTAAAACGGGGCTATCAAACACCTACTTCCTAGACTGTTGTGAGGATTACGTTAGACGATGCAAATAAAGAGGTTAGTGCAGTCGCTGATTTATAGGAAGTACTCAACAATGAGCAATATTCATTTACTGAGCACTTACTCTGAGCCAGCTTCTCCTCTAAGACTTTCCAGGTAACGACTCACAGAATTCCCTTAACAACTCTATGGGGTAGGTGCTACTATTCTATTATTCCCATTTTACAGATGACGAAACTAAGGCACAGAGAGGTGAAGTACTTTGTTCAAGGTGGAATCAACTGCTAAGTGGTGACACTGATGTCAAATCCAGGCAGTCTGAGTACAGAGCCATCATCTTTAACCATCACGCCATATGGCCTCTCCGTAGGCTGCAAATGGTAGCCATTACTAGCTATTATCACTCCAAAATCATATCGCAAACTTTAAGCATAAGTTGGGACTCGTGTGCATACTACATTGGCCGTGGCAGGCAGACCCTTATTCTTCCTGGGCTCCCCAGACCCGTCCCTCCCCTGTCTGCTGGGCTGAGCCCATCTGCCTCTCAGGTAGCTTAGGCTGGATGTCTGGCTCTCCAGGAAGTCACTGGCTGGCTGACTCAGGTCTCCTGTCCATCCGGCTGAGTTTCCATCAGAGGCGAGGTACCCTCTCTTGATGTGGCCTGGGGTACTTAATTACAGGCACTTAAGATTCTAACCTGGTTTCCCTCTTTCCTCTTGGTTTGTGGTTCCTGTCTTGATCGCAAAGTCGCTTTCTGTCCTTGGGGCCGTCCCAAGGAGGTTCTTCTATCACACATCCCCGCAGCCCACACCCTCTCCCTCCTAGGTCTCTGCATTCCCTCTGCGATGTGTTCACACACACGTGTTCTCCCAGGTCCAGAGTGAGAGCCGGGACGTCAGGTTCGGGGAGGATGAGTGGGGTTCTCAGGGGGCCTGGTCAGCAGAGCCTCGAGGCCCCAGTTGCTCCGAGAGAGTTCTCCAGCATCAGACGGTTACATGGACCAAACTGGTGTTGGGCCCCAACCGTGGCTCACCACCCTGACCGGCTTCCTGGGAGGGCAGCTCATTGTGCAGTGGGGGCTGAGTGGGGCTGGGGAGCAGCTTCATCTGGGTGGTCCTGGAGCAGCTGTCCCTGGGGCACCCACCCTCACTGGAAGGGAGCCCCTGGAGGCCAGAGCCCACATCACCTTTTTCACCAGCACATCCCAGTGTGGAGCACATCGCAGGGTGCCTCAGGCTGGGCTCTGGCCCAGGGATTCCAGAAGTTCCCAGGGATGTCACTAGGATTGCCACTCAGTCATTCTCTCACCCTCTCTCTGTTCTGCTTCCATCTGTGAGGCAGCTTGTGTCCACTCTCTGGCCAAGGGGGCAGGTCCCAGGATCGGCCGGCCCACTAGACCCGTGTGTTGTGGAGAAGGGTCACTTCAGCCTAGGAAGGGATGCTGTGACTAGAGGAAGAGACCCAGGGCTGCTGAGGAGACAAATACAACGGATGTCACTACAAGCTCGCTCCCCATGCCGGGGGCTTTACATATTTTAATTTATTTAACCCTCATTACAATCTGTGTGCTAGAGGTTATCATGCCCATTTATAAATGAGGAAATTGAGGCACAGAGGCATTTATCTAAGTTCACATAACTTGAAGTGGCTCTGCTGAGATTCAAACCCAGGTCCCCCTCATTCTGAAACTCCAGGCTGCCTGGAGCTTCTCGGACAGACGCCCTGGGGCAGCATATTGACCATGACTCCCCTTAAGCCCCCAAGTCCTCTAGGCAGTTCTGAGGGCAGAGAATGGAGGCCAATGGGCACCCGGCAGGAGGGAGGCCAGGTCTCACCAGGGCCAGGGGCAGGGCTGGAGGGAATCAGTGGTTCGATGATGCTCAGGGCCTCGGAGCAGGCGATGGTGGGTCGCTGCCCTTCCAGGCCCTGCACGGCCCTTGGGGCTGTTAGCCCGGGGAATGGGCACCTCCCCTGGGTCCCTGGCAGGAAGCGAGCAGTGCCTGAGGCAGGAGGCAGGCAGGCATGGCGCGGTCCCTGCCCATCTGGGGAGTGCTCGGTGGCTGGCTGGAACTGAGCAGTGGACGGCGTTTGGACTCGGCAGCGGGAGCCCAGCTCGGAGGCTGCGAGGCAGAGCCGTGAACGCCAACAGTCTGGAGACAGGCTCCGGAGGGAGGCAGGCTTGGGCCCATGTGCCGAGCTCGGCTCCCACGACTGCTCAGCAGACAGATGGACCTGGGGAGCCTCGCTGCCTGGCCAGGAGGGTGTACACAAGAATGGGAATGTAGGCGCCCCCGTGGGGAGGCATGGCTCCCGGAGACAGCCGGTGTGGTGAGACAAGGGCTGATGCTGTGGCCTGGGCTGGCTTGTTAGATGGCTGTGCAGGGCTCCACAGTTAGACTGACCTCTGGACCTTGGCTGTGTACGGCCCTGATCCTGATTCCAGGCTTTTCCTTGATTCCAGCCTCACACTGAATCCTGATCCAGAACCCAGACTGAGCCCTGATCCCAGGCCCTCACGGAGCCCTGATCATTTCAAATGCCTTCTGATCAAAATCCTGCTCTCAGAAAGGAGGCCAGAGCCAACTGCCCAGGACAGTCCCCGGGAAGGATGGGGTCCTGCCAAAACTGACCGTCTCTGGAAGGCAGAGGGGAGCAGAGCAGCAAGGACCAAGAGCACTGTGGAGTCTGGGGGTGGCAGCCTGACCAGGATCAGGAGAGTTACCAGGATGGTAGACCAGAGGGCACTTTCTCCAGGGCAGGTCCAAAACTCAGGCCTAGGGACAGAGCCTGAGTGCATGGGCCCACAGGGCCGGGGGCGGCAGGAGGCACAGGTGGCTTCGCCGAGAAGCAGCAAAGGCAGGGTTTCTTGAGCCAGAGCTGGGCGGGGACATCAATGTTGGGGCAGTTTGACTGATAGGTAGAACTGGGCCTGGAGAGGAACTCTCCACCTAGGCCCAGAGTCACCCTGGGCTTAGAAACTAGTGGAGCCCAAGTAAGACAGGCAGGCAGCGGCCGGGTGACAAGGTCGAGGCAGCCCATGAGGGCCCTTCCTGTTCTTAATACTCCAGTGTCACCTCACCTAGTCCCCGTCACGGCTCGGTGAGATATGGGGGCAGATGCCCTAGAAGCCTGGGTCCCCAGTCTCCCCTCAGTCTTGACTCTGCCTAAGGGGTTCCTTTGGCCACAGGAGTGTGCCGCCGCAGAACTGAGTGTGTGTGTAGGTGTGTGTGGTTGTTAGGGCCCCTGGGAGTGGCCAACAACCAACTGGGCTTTGTGGAGAAATAGCCCAGCTTCTTCTCCCTCAAGGCAGACAACTCTGGAGTGAGTTCTGCACTATGTCCTGGACCAGGGGCCAGCAAACTTTTTCTGCAGAGGACCAGATGGTACATATTTTAGGCTGTGAGGGCCACGTGGTCTCTGTGGCAATTGCATGTTCAATTCTGCTGTTGTGGCGAAAAAGTGGTCACAGGCAACACATAAATGAATGGGCCTGGAGGCGTGGACGCCACTAAAACTCTGTTTACAAAAACAGGATGCAGGCTTGACTGGGACTATGGGCTGCAGTTTGCCGACCCCCAAGATGTCCCCAGCAGGCCTGAGCCCCCGTGGTCCACAGTGGTCACCTGCTCATCGACCCCCCCTTCATTGGCCTCCTCTCCTTCCCTGTCTTACCTACTGGAGGTTTTGGATCTTTCCCCAGATAAACAGCTCGCTCTTGAATTCTTGTCTCAGGGTCTGTTTCTGGGGCCCCCAACCTCAGACAGGTGCCCCATTTTACAGATGAAAAGACTGAGGGACCTGGAGGCTAAGCAGTGTGTGCATGGCCCCCCAGGAAGAGGCCGAGCTGCCTTCTTGAACCGCTGCGGTCTTTTCTGGAGCCACCAGACTCTGCTGTCACCCTGGGGGAGGATGTGCCTGCTCGCACAGGCCGAACAACCTCTAGACAGGTCCCAGGAATCAGCAGAAACTTCAGCTTGTTCATTCACTGCCAGGGGTAACAGGTACAGAGGGCGAGGACATCCCTGCCCTGTCCCCAGGCCAGCAATCTGGACAGGGAGTGGCAGCTAAATTCAGGGCAGAATGGGGTCAATGTCTCCAAGGCACAACCCTGTCCCATCCTTGCTTGGATCTTCTCTGGGAAACCCGTGGGACGTCAATTATCACCCCTACTTTTCAAATGGGTAAACTCAGAGAAGGAAAGGCACTTGCTCCAGGCCACACAGCACATGCTTGGCAGAACTAAATCTTGTTCCCAGGCTCCGTGAGAAGCGGGAGGAGGCAGAGGAAGGGGCGCACACCGTGTCTAGGAGACCACAGTGTGGTTCTCGTGCACTCTCCAGCCTACCCTCTGAATTGCTCCTACATTTGCTGCCTCATCGGATCATGGCGTCTTGAACAAAAGAGCCCATCAGGATCATCTGATCTACCTCCCATTTTACAGATGGGAAAATTAAGACCCAGAGAGGAGAAGGAACTTCCCAGAAGGTTAGTCAGTGAGCCAGGTCAGACAGGAGCAGAAACCTCAAATTCCTGGGAAAATAATGTAGATCCCCAAGCCAGGGGCCGTCTCTGACACCTTGACTTCCAGAGGCCAGCCCTGGAGTGGACAACGAGCTCTGAGCCAGCCTGTCCACTCCCGCCTCCGCCAAGCTCAGCTCCCTGGGCTCTGGCACTGTCTGAAAACGCCGCCGCCGCCCTGCTCTCGGCAGAGCACAGATTATCGCTCTTGTGCTAATTATTTTTATGATTAAAAGATGATAAATTATTAAACAAAGTCTGAAAAATGTGCCAAGATCTGCTCTGAGGCTGGGCCCGAGAAGTTGCCCCCTTGGCGTCCACGTTAATTAAAAAGCGAGGCTCTCTGTGGAGAAGAGCCACAGCTGGCACATCTGGCTGCCAGGCAGGGGCTGGCGGAGGGCAGATGCTGGGCAGGTGGGGAGGAAGGGGACTCCCTGGGAGCCTTCAGCCTGGGCTCCGGTACCAGACACCCCTCCCTCCCTGCCCCCAGCCTAGGACTCAGCAGAGAGCCCTGTGGCACCAGCCCGACATCTGGTCCCTGGAAGCGACCTAGGACTTGGAGCTGAGAAGCCACAGTTAATCCCCCAACCCCATTCTCTCCTCCAAATGTGGACTTGGGAGAAGCGCAAGTATTTAAAGGAAGGCAGGAGACCAGGATTCAAATCCCTGCCAGCTCTTTCCTCCCTTGGTAGTTTTGGGTAACTCACTGAATGAGACTCTAAGCATCAGTTTCCACATCTGTAAAATGGGTGGAAATGATCTCTACTTTGCAACACAAGGGCGTTGAGAGTTTCAAGTAAAGCAATGTCTATAAAGAGCACCCAGTTCTTAGCAGATGGTCCGTAGATGTTAGTTGAGCTGAGCTGAGCTGAAACTTGGGTTTCTTGCTGCTGTGCAATTGCCAGCCTTGAAATGTTGGTCAGCTTAGCTTTTCTGAGCCTCAGTTTCCTCATCTGTAAAGTGGGAATGAGAATTCCTAACTCTCAGGATCAAGGGAGAAGCTATATGTGAAGTGTCTAACACAGAGTAAGTGCTCAATTGATGGCAGCTATTTTATTATAATTGTTTATTATATCTCTCCTGCACTGTCGTTTCAACAAATGCATTTTCCTCCTACCTCACAGGAAGCTTCTTCACTGCCGCCTTCGCTGGGTCTCCTTCCTTCTCTCCTCGACTCACTGGGTTGAGGCCTTGGTGTCTCTGTGTTTCTTTACACTCTCTTCCTCGTGATCTCATCCATCTGCGTGCTGATGACCCCAACATTTGTAACTCTAGTCTGGACCTCTCACTTAAAATCCAGACTCCTCTGGATTCAAATTTAAACCCTCCCCTCAGAGGTCTAAGAGACATCGCAAATCCAATATGTCTAATAACACATCCCAAACAGAATTCCAGACCTTCCTGCCACAAACCTGCCCCACCCGTGGCCATCCCCCACCACCTTGGGTGATGGCTCCCCATCCTTCTGGTCAAGGATGATACCTTGGAGTCATTCTTGGTTCCCTCTTTCTTTTGTATCAAATGTCTAAACCATCAGGAAATCTGGTCAGCTCCCTTCCTCCTCTGTTAGAATCTGACTACCTGGTCCTCTCTCCCCACTTCCTATACCCCCCACCCAGGGACAAGGCACCATCTTGTCTTGCCTGGATTCTTGTGGCAGCCTCCTCGTTGGTGTCCCTGTCTGGTACCTGTACCCCTATGCTCTGTGCTCCACAAAGCAGCCAGGATGAACCCCTTAAAACAAAGGCAGATCCCGTCAGGCCTTGATCATCACCCTCCAGCAGCTCCGTCTCCCCAGAGCAAGACGCAAAGTCCTTACAAAGGCCACCTTACAAAGCCCTCCTTCCCTCTGTGCCCTTCCTTGAACACTCAGGGCACACGCCCACATCAGGGTCTTTGCACTGGCTGTTCACTCTTCTCGTCCTGGCTCAGTGTCTCACTCCTCTCAGATCTCTGCTTTAGGCTCACCTTCTCCATGAGGCCGACTTTGACCATCCTGTTGAAAAGTACAGTCCCTTCTGGTATTCCTTATTGCTCCTTCCCTCCTCGATAGCGCCTCCCATCTTGTTACATACCACAGTTTCTTGTTTCTTGTGTTATTGTCTGTTCCTTCCCTCTAGCACACAGACTGTTACCTGCTTTGTGCGCTGCTGCATTCCCACAGCACCCAGCATGGGGCCCGTTTGGAGGAGGTGCTGACTGCCTAGGTACCAGGGCCCGGGCACAAAGGGACGAATCAGGCAGTCAGAGCCCCTGCCTCCCCGGCCCTTGGCCCTGCAAGTCGGGTGGGCAGGCAGAAGAATGAACTGGCCGTTTCAACTTTTAGATGAGCTCAGTCAAGAGTCAGGGAAGGCTCTGCGGAGGAGGTGAGGCTGAACGACATCCTGAAACCATTGGAGTTTCCAGGAAGAGAAGGGCATCCAGGTAGAGGAGGCAGCATGAACAGAGGCTTGGCAGCACTCTAGAAGTGAGCTCGGAGAGTGGCAGGTTGTCAGTGGCAACCTGAGGAGGGGGGCGTTGGGGAGATGAACCAGAGAGAAGGTGATGCATGGGGCTAGGGTGCTGGCAGTGGGGCGGGGAGGGAGGCCTCTCTGGTCTCCGGATTTTGCCAAGGGCCTCTACCCTCAGCATAAGCAGATGGGGCACATGCCCACCCTCACCACTTCCAGCGGGGAGAAAGTGGTCTAACTGCCAGAAACGCGATATTAGCAAAACAACAGTTACATTTCAAAGATGCACAACTATTTTCCATACTACTAAGAAACGCTGCCAATTAACGTATGCCACAGCGTTTATTTTAAGACTCCTGTGAAAACGTGTGCGTTTCAAAGCCACTGCTGTACAGTCGCAGGTAGCATTGATCACACCATGGGCTGGGCCCTGTACTGAAGATATATTCTCTCCCTGAGTTCTTGCACCAGCCGATGAGTACCTGTAAGAGAAGAACATGATTTCCCCCTTTTATAGAGGTGACACCCAGCGTATGGAGAGATTAAGTAACTCTGCATCCGGCTGGAAGTGGGGGAGCTCAGGTTTCTACCCAGGCTGTCTCTTAAGCATTGTTTTCCAACAGGAAATGGAGTGTGAAACGTGGAAGCCGGAGAAAAGACAGGAGAATCAGCCATGTAAAATGGGAAGCAATGGTCCTATTTGTTCAATGGGGAGACCTGCCACTGCTGCTGTCCGGTCATCTCGATGTGCCCCCCAACATTCTCATCGTGCCCTACCTGGGCTGACCACTTGTCTTCTTGACCCCAGCGGGGTTCCCATGGTGAAGCTGACCTACCCTTCTCTCTTGGTTCTTGGAAAGCCATGAACCTTGAGGCCACAAACTTCTTGGGACCAATTGAGCATCCTGGAAAGTTTCCCGCTTTTCCAGAGGGATCTGACTGGTCATCTCCTCCTGTTGGGGGTCCCCCCGTTGCCCCTCACAGCCGTTACTTCCAACGCTCTGGAAATGGCTGAAACCAATGGGTTAACTTGCTTTCCCTATTAAATATTTACATAAACACGCTCGGGAAGGTGTGTGTAAGTTATCAATAATGCAAGGCCAGCCTAGGCTCGGTGAGAGCTAAGAGACCCAAATTGTATCATCATAATCCATTATTCACATATAATGCGTCTATTCTCCTCCATTAGCACAGGCAGGAAATGCCCCTGAGTGCCGGGCAGGGCTTTGGAAAGCGCAATAAATGGCGGATAGACACATGGCGGGAGGGCGGCAGCTGTAGTTAAACAAGTGTAAATTAGCGCCCAGGCTGCTTCAGGCCTGCATCCAGAGCAGCGGGCACAGGCCTGGCAGGGAGGGGTCACGGGGTGCAGGGAACTCGCCATCCATCCGGACTCCCTGCACGGCCTCGCCCGCCCTGGATCGGGAGCCTCCAGCTGGCCGCCGGGGAGACCTTGCCTTTCAGAGCGTGGCTTCTGCTCTCTCTAGACTGGGCTGGACTCTGAGCTGTGCCACCGAATGGTGACCGTGGGTGGGGGGTGCAGGGGGCTAGATGCATGCAAGCTGCCCCACATCGAGTGTTGGGGCCCCATCTATAAAATGAGGACAAGAGCCATCATCTCACAGGGTCACGTTGTGAAGGAAAGGGAAGGAGGAAGAAGTGCTCTTGGAGAATGAGAGATGCCCCCCACCCTCGCCCCCCAGGCAGTTCCAGGGCCAAGGGTCTGATGTGAGAAGCTGGGCCCCTAATGCGTGTGGTGCAAAGGCAAAGCAGGGTGAAGACAGAGTGGCCTCACGTTGTTCCCTTTTTAGCTTTGCAGTCGCTACAGGCAGCTTTGCCCCTTGGGACCCCACTCAGCTGCCCTGTGCTGCGGTCTGTCCCCCTGGGCTCAGCGGGCACATTCGACCATCCCGCCTCCTTTCTTCAATGTGTCTTCATCCTGCAGGCCATCCTCATCCTCTTCTCCATCACCACCGTGTTCCCCCGGGGAGCCAGGTCCCGCGGAGCTCTGTGTGTCTGCCGTGTAGATGACTCCAGACCAAACTAAATCTTTGGATTACCCATGGACTGGAAGGCAGTGCTGAGGCATTTGAGCACCAGACTGGGAGGGACATCTGACTCTCTGTGGTTTGGGGAGAGTCCCGAGGCCTCTGGGCCTCAGTTTCCCTCCCTGTAGTAAAAGGGAGGTAATCAACTGAGGTGATGAATACAAATTGCTTCGTGAATGTAGAGTGCTAGGTATGTCTGGGGGCGCTTCCTGGCTCTAGGTTCCCAAGGAACAGAAGCATCCTGAGATTCTAGAATCAACTATTCTGGTTCAAGTCATTGCTAAGTTTTGTCTCCGCAGCTAAAGGTGGATTTTTTCTAGCACAGGAGCTGCATTGTGGCACACAGACCATGGGCCCCGGAGTCGGGAGGACTGCGGTCCAAGCCCAGTCGCTTCCCTATCTAAAAATTGCCCCCACCCACTCTCTACCCCTATCCATTTTGACTTTTCTTCCCAGCCCTGAGCACCACCTGACGTCTTGTTTCTGACCTATTGGCTTACTGGCTCATTCCGTGTCTCCTCGGCCAGAGTGTCGGCTCGGTGAGCCCGGCAATCCTGACTGTCTGCTTTGGGTGGTTGCCCAGCACCTAGGAGACGTGGGATTCACGTTTATGGAGAGAATTAATTATTTTAGATTCAAATCTAACACGTCTGTTGGGCCCCTACTCTAGGCCGGTCACCGTGTGGGTGCTTTTATATATTACTTGTTTAATCAGCTTGACCGTGCAGTCTATTCACAGATATCAGGACCAAAGGGCATGAACATTAAATCACAATTGAGTGAAGCTGGCAGGAGCACTCACACCCTCTTCTCTGCCTCATTTGGGCCAGAGGCCCAATAATTATCTAAGCGGCTGAGCCGTTTAATGATCTGATGTCCTGGTATCTTCACGCAGACTTTCCTGCTGGTCTTCCCCTCGGTCCAGATCGTCAGTTCTCAAACTTGAATGCATCTAGGTAAAAATGACTGGATAGGGCTATAAAAAAAGAAAAGCTTGTAGATGAGTCAAGGGATTTTAACGGCAATTTGAACTTGTGCAATTTTTGCCTATGCACCAATTTTAGAACCTAATGCCTGTATAAGATGTAAGTTCACTGTGCCAGCTGTGTGGCTTTGGGCAAGTTACTAACCCTCTCTGAGCCTCAATATCCTTCTCTGTATATGAAGATATGAATAGCTACTTTATAGAGTATAGCACATCTGTATATGAGGGGTTTGAATTCTCCTTCCAGCACTTTCTAGCCATGAGACCTGGGCAAGTTCCTTCCTTCCTTCCTTCTGTGGCTCAGTTGCCTTCCCTGTAAAATGGCGGCTATTAAGAGAGCCTGCCTTTCAACTGGATGAGACCCCATTGGCGCTCTGCTGTGCGGGAGAGCTGTGCTCTGGGTCAGAGCTGCCGCAGCGTGGGAGCAGCACCTGGAGTGTTGGCTGGGTCTGTGCCCCCCACAGGCGTGGACATCCTGACCCCATGGGGGACTCCAGTGCAGTCTCTGCCTACGCACCAGTTGTCGGCAAGTGGTCAGAGGAAAACTTCACAGACGACGCAGACGGTGAGACTTGACAAAAAGGTAGAGTTCTAACAGAGCCCTTCCTGCTGATATCTCTAAATGTTCTTTTGTCCTAGATGCTTTATCCGTGACACACACTGGGCCAAACCAATAAACATTTGTTCGTTCATTCATTCAACAAACAGGTATTGAATGCTACTGTGTCCACTTCACGTCTACACAGTGGAGAGCACAAGTCAGACATAGGCCCCATCCTTATGGAGCATACAGGTTAGCGGCTATAACGATAAAACCAATAGCAATAACAACAACAACAACAATAATAACAACAACAATAATAATAACAATAATAATAATAATAATGGCTTCCATTTACAAAGCACATTGTAATGTGCCAGAGCCTGGGCTATGTTCTGTGCAAACAGTACTCTGCTTAATCCTCACTACATTCCTATGAGGTTAATATCCTAATTTTATGGACAAGGCACCTAAGGCTCAGCGAGGTTATGTGACTTTCCCAAGGTCACATAGCTCATCAGCGGCAGTGGGGAAACTTGAGTCCAGATCCATCTGTGTCCAGAGCTTCACTACAACTTCCTTCCTCAGAAGCAACTTGTGAAAATGGAGGGTCTCCTGGGCTCCCTGGGACTTTCCAGAGGAAGGAAGGGACTGAGGAGGAAAAGAGAACAACTGGCCCTGAAATCCATCGCTCGGTGCCACGGGGTGGCGAGATGCTGTCCTGACACAGATGGCGGGAGTCCTGGATGCGGCAAGCAGTAATAAGACCCAGCTCAGCGTGCGGGAGGCGGCAACCGCGAGGAAGGGCCAGCCCAGGGCTTGCTTGGGCAATGGCCCAAGCTGCTAGTGTGACATCTTTACTGCCTGATTAATAGAACCCTGGGGACAGCAGGCATCGGAGGCAGCTCCAGGGTTATGGGCCTGAGGACCGGGAGAAATAAACAGCCTTCGAAGGCCCCAGTGTGGTGGGGGGGACATGTGGGGCCAAGGCAAGATGTCTGTCCCCCAGTCCTCCGAGGGCTATACGAGGACAGTAGGCAGGACTGCTGTCCTTGGAGCCAGGCGGGGACAATACTGATGGTCTGAGGGCTGTGTCAGACTTAAGTCTCCCCCTCGGTCACTGGCCTGGGGAAACAGCTCTGAGAGAGACGGCTGTGTGGACAGAGGCAGTGGTCTCCCCAGGGTGGGCCTGGGGCCTGGGGCTCAGGCTGCCTCTCTGGCTCCCGAGAGTGGCAAGGAGCTCACAGCAGGGGCAGGAGCCCCAGGGCCTCAGCTCTGCAGCGAGCTCACAGTATCAGTTAGAGTTCCATCCAAGAAGCAGATCCGATGAGGGCTTTCTGCCGGGAATGAGGCCTTTTGTGGTCATGGTGGTGTCAATCTGCACCCATATGTCTGCTCCAGGCCTGGAGTCGGTAGGGCTGGCAGTCAGGGAGAGAAGATGGACGTGAAGAGGAGGTGAGCAACGACAAAGTGGAACCTGAAAGGATGACTTACTGGGACCCGTCTCTGTGTCTCACTGGGACCTGGTTGGTCTCCCACTGCTTCCGAGCGCCCAGCGGATGAGATGGGTGACCTGCAGAAGAGCTGGCCTGCTTCGCCATGGTGCTGCACACAAACCCGGCCCAGAGTTCAGAGAGGCTGGAGGAGGAAATCCAGGGGGGTGTGGAGTTGCCGCATGTCTGGTAGGTGGCCCGAGCCAACAAGGTGAGCCCGCAGGTGAGCAGCAAGCCTGAGTGCAGAGGTGGCCGCCGCTCCACTGTCACCTCCCAGGGCTCCCGCGGAGTCCTCCTGGGGCCTCCCCAGCCCGGGACCAAGCACGAAAGGGATTTGGGAAGGGGCGCTCCAGCTTCACGAGGTCGACGCATTCACTGTGTGACTTTGGCGACATCCTTGTCCCTCGGAGTCTCAGTTTCTTCATCTGTAAAATGAGAGGATGGACTCCACACTGCTTCCTCTTTTAACACAAAAAAAACCCCAAAAATCAAAAACAGACAAAGAGGGCTCGAGGCCTGGGTTTCCTCCTCCCGGCTTTGTGAGCACGTGGACGTGAGGTCTCCTGGAAATAGTCTGCAGACCCCTCGGATCCCATGCCTTCTCCCTTGGACAGTGGAAATGCGCTGGGCTCCCAGTCAGAAGACCTGAGCCTGAGCTTCGCTGGGTGACTGGGCGAGGCACCGAGTCTCTCTGAGCCTGGGTTTCTTCACTGGTGTAATAGGGACAATTCTTTCTTACCTTCCAGGGGACCATCAGATAGCTATTGCTAGAGGCTGGGCAAGGCTCAGAGTGTATGACAGGCTTCTTAGAGGGCAACTCAGTGGCGGCTCTCTGGGAACCGCTGTGCTGTGCTGAGGATAGAGATGGTTAAGTCTGGGTCTCCTCCTCCAGGGAGCTCTCCAGCCTGTAGGGAGACAAGAGAGATCATGCTATGGAAGCCACTTCCACAAAAGGTTGTGGGGCCTTGGGGAGGAGGAGACACGTTGCACCTGCAAAGGCTTATAGGGGAAAGAGCGAGTGAGTCAGGCCTTGAGGAGTGGACATGGCCGTGATAGCCTAGATGGAGGGGAAGGGCCTTCTGGAAGAGGCATGGGCGGGGCAAAGGCTGTGGCTGGGAGGGTGCAGTGGGTGTTTGGGGACTGCGAAGGAGTGTGGTGCATGGAACAGAGGAGGCGTCAGTAAGGAGAGGAAGGGGTGTGGTGGCAAAGGAGTGAGGGCTAGCTTGCAGAGTCTGAATACTTGCTAACAGTGTTCCCCCGGTGTTAACTGAAATAGCAAGTAGTGGGAAGCACCCAAAGCGAGGCACCTGGGGTCCCCAGAAGTATAGCTTTCTGGGGTCATTCTTTCACATCTAAAAAAGGTATCTCAAACCCCTTCCCCATAATGAAGTCCCCCTAAGGATCTCCATGAATTCCCAAGGGAGGCTTACCATCCTTTTTTCAGTCTACACTGCAGCTGGCTTCTGAGTCCACTCCCAGACCCCGCATCACCCATCCTCTCCTGCTGACAGCTTCACTCCAAGGTGGACCCTGTCCACTTGCCTTTGCTCCTGGAGAGTTCCCCTGGCCCAGGGCTGTTGGCGGAACAGCCTTTTATCAAGGGTTTAGGGGACAATGTTGTGGGGCATTTATTGGTGCCCTGGAGCCAGCTCACACCAAGGTGGGAGTATTTACACCTGGGAAATCAGCAGACAAATCATTTGGTTGTTAAGCCTCTGCCAGCACCCCGCTGATTGATTACGGCCGCTCTGTAAGCGACAGGACCCTAAGTTCTCTGTCATGTTGCCGGCATCCTTCTCCTTCCGTAAGCTCTGCATGCATTCCCAGCTATCCTAGATCCTTTGAAAACTCCAAATTTCACGCACAGTCCAACTCTTTCTTGGTTTTACTTTCTTTTTCCAGACCATGCCCATAATTCACCTTTTTTTACATGAAGGCTGCTGCAGATACCATAGCTTTAAGTAGATTTTTTTTTCTGCTACGCGAGTCGACTCAGTTGGATTCAAAAGGCGGTTGTGCAAATGTTAAAAATGATCATTGGGATGCTGGAAACAGTATGGAGAACACTTATAGGTCACATGCTAAGATCCTGCCCTCTCAGTTCTGAGACCGATCCTACAGCGACATTTGCACAGATGTACGAATGCATATGTATGGTGGCACTGTCGCACGACTTGTGATAAACATTGGAAATACTCTAATTGCCTGGCAATGGAGGCATAAGTAAAATAAGCAATGGGATGTATATAGTTGATAAAAAGACAGAAGTGGGTCTCTCTACGTACTGACAAGGAATTATGCCCATAACATTGTTAAATGGAAAAGTTGCAAAATGGGGATTTACATACATTTTTTTGTAAAGAAGTTTCGAAGTGTACATACATATATATGTGTATGTGTGTCTGTTTATAGATAGAGAAAAGTATCTGTAAGGACAAGCCTTAAACTGTTCATAGTGTCAATCTTGGAGGATGGGTGCCTCTGTGTGGGAGACTTGTTCCCTTTTTGTGTCGTGTATTTCTGTATTGTTTTAATTTCTTACCATGAGCTTGTATTGCTTACACGATTTTAAAAAACCAATAATTTTTGCAAAGAGAAAATGCTTACAGCACAATGCCAAATACAAATGGTAGGATGCAGAATTGTTTACACACAGTGCTTAGAGCTCCACAGAGACCCGCGTCTGGGTGGACAGGAATGGAATAAGAAGGAGCATTCTAGAAGAAGTGACTGGTGGTTAGGGCGGGGTCCCGAGAGATTTCTTTTTCCTCTGCCAGAAGGCTGGGCAGGGCTGAGGTCTGGGACATCACAAATTCCTCCCGGCACCTCTGTTCATTACACCTCCAGCCCATGTTCCCGTCGCTTACAAGTGGCAGTGGGTATCAACTATTCAATTATTTTCAAATAGTTGAGCTCGGGTCTGGATTGAATAAATCACATTGATGCCAATTTCCAGGGAAGTCCTTTCATATTTTATGATTCGCTCCCCACCTTTTCCCCGCTTCCTTCCTCATGCTCCTGTTAATGAACCTGGAGACGGCAAAGACTGCTCGGACGTCCCCACTGCTAAGCCCCAAATGGAAATGCTGCTGCTGAAAGCATTGTGGTTCTGGGTTTTTTCCTTTCCCTCCTCACAGTCCTGGGGAAATTGATATGCAGGCAGGATTATGCTTTGTTTAAAGCTCAGCCTTGGCTTCTGAAAGAATACATTATCCAAATCGGGGCACATGGCTGAAATTCTGCGAAACTCAGTTGTGTCACACGTGGCTTGCCAATGAGGTGTCCAGCGGGGTCTCAGGCAGCATAAAGGCCCAGCATCAGAGAGTACAATGGTGGAAAACCATCCAATAGGGAATATTCCTGGAGTCGATAATTTATCCTGTTGGTAGTGGAAGGATGGCTTACCAGGTACCTCTACCACCACTATGGCCGCCCAATGTGCTACCCAACTCTTCTGTCCGTCTCTCCAGCTCCTTTAGAATTAGGATTTGTTCAAAGAACTGATTGAACATGAACACAAATTCAGATTTTTTTTCCCCTTCTCTTTTTATTTTGTAAACAGGTTTTAAAGGAACCAAGTCTGATTTGGAATTCTGGAACTTCAAGAGAAAGGACTGGGCTTGGCCATGTGGGTTTCAGTGTCTCTACTAGTCTTGAATCTTGTCTGGGACCAGGGCATGGAGGGAACCCCTCATTGGCGATCCTTTGGGAGCCACTGCAGTCCCACTGGCTCTTTAAATGTTAGAGTTTTAATGATTTAGGAACCAAAAGAATAACTAAGGAGCCCAGCAGTCATTATCTCAAATAATGAGACTTTTTAATGCAAAATCAATGTTTGTTATAATGAAAATAGATTCCTCAGCTCCTGCAGGGCCAAATGTACAAATCTTTTCTGCTGTTAAATAAAATGTGACGGCTCATTTTCAGGAGGATGGTGAGCATTTTTATTCAAGAGTAAAAATAAAATGTCAGAACTTATTTACTTTTATTAAGTGCTCCTTCTCAATCAGATAGTCTAATCAATATCTAATTGGAGGCGAGGAAACGGAAAATAATTTTTATGCCAAGTTGGGGAAGGAAAGTAGAGAGAAAGAAGGCGAGAGAAAGCCATATAGTGCCTTTTCGGTTATAATCATAGCAGATATTTATTGAGCCGATGCGTAGCGTCAGGACTGTGCTAAACGTTTTGCTGGTGTTATATCCCCAAACCTTCCCGATAACCCGGTGAGCTTGGCACTCCTGTGGCCCCTATTTACAGATGACAAAACTGAGACACTGAGAAGATAATGACCCACAGTCTCATGTTTATTGCATGGTGGAGCCAGGATTGACAGCCAGGTCTGTCTGACCCTCAGCCCTAGCTCTTAATTACTCTATTTATCTATCTTCTCTATCTATCTCTTTAGAAAATGTCTTTTATTATATTTTTATGAGTCATTCTTGAGAGGTTAGCTTAACCAGTAACAGAAGTTTTTTACTCCTATGAGCATTGAAACTAAACTTAACCGTTTTGGAGGATAAAAGTTTCCTTCAAATATATTGCATACTTCTCTGTCTTGGGAAACAGAGTACCTTGAACATAATTTAGATTTTTTTAGTGACTCAGAACTAGTTTCCAGACTACTCTGATGTGGAGAATCTGTAGTCTAACAGGGGCGACAAAACATGAGAAGTGAGTTGACATCCTGGCGCTGGTGCCGGGTACTGTGTACTGTGGGCAAGGCTCCCGCTCTCTGTCAGGGGCGGGCCCTTGTGATGTCCTGTGATTTTAAGTTATAGGGAGATCAATTACACCATTTTAAGGAAGAATCTTTTAAACCTCAGAATTATCTGGAAAACGGCTGGGCTGCCTCAGGAGGGAGAGAATGCCCCGTTCCTGGCAGTGTTCCATCAAGACCAATTGTGGAGCTGGTTTAGATGATAAAGAATTAGACTAGCTATCTTCTGGGTGAGTCAGCAAACTTTTTCTATAAAGGACCAGAAAGTAACTATTTGCAAGCCATACAATCTCTGTCCCAACTACGCAACCCTGCCATTGCAGTGCACAAGCAGCCATAGACAGTGCGTAGACAAACGAGCGGGGCTGTGTTCCAATAAAACTTTATTTACAAAAACAGCTGGAGGGCCAGCACAGGTCGTAATTTGCCAAACCCTGCTGTAGGCTCTTCCGATTAGAAACTTGATGATTATTTTCTCGTCCCTTTCTTTAGTCACCGTGCTGGGCTGAGCCCTGGCATAGGGGCCTGCCATAATCAATACCAAAGAGTTGACCCTTACGTACTTCTTACTATGTGCCCGGCAGCTTTCCAAGCTCTTTATATATTAACACTTTTAATCCTCACAAAAATCTTGTAAAGTGAGTGCCAGTATGATTATTATTCCCATTTTATACATGAAGCTACTGAGGCACAGGGAGATTAAGTAGCTCACACAGGTTCATGCAGCTGGTAAGACGGAGAGCCAGGCTGCTAACCCAGGCAGTGTAGCTTCAGAGTCTGGGCTCCCAGCCACTATATGGCCTGTCATGTGCTACATCACCTTGAGTAAGTTACTGTTTGTCACAATACGGCAAATCCCACCCTTACAGCCCACCAGCTGTGTCATCTCAGGCAACTCACTTACCCTCTCTGAAATTTGGCTTCCTTGCCAGACAATGGGAATCATGATATTTGTCATGTGGGGCTCTTGTGAGGCTGCACGTGATGTGTGAAAGCACCTTATTTAGGGCCTGCACATAACAGGAGCTCAGAGAATGCCAACTGCCGCCCCCACCCTAGTCATTTCTAAAGAATCTAGGGATGGCTGAGAAACAAAGAGACGGCCTTGTCCAAGCAACTGAAGTGACAAGTTCCCACCGTCTCCTATAGGTTTGTCTTTTTTTTTTCAAACCTGTAAGAGTTTGTTGTAAAATTGGGTTTTTCCTGCAAGGAAGTGCTCTGGCCCTCGTAGCTGGGTGGCTGGTCCAAATTATGCCCTTGGCAGGGGGTCTGCATCTCTCTGGAAGTGCTTTCTATGGTGGGCCCTCATGGCGTCTGAGCTGGGGAGTCTGACCCCAGGTTCTGGCCAGTGAAGCCACCAGCTCTGGTCACTCCAGCCCAGGGCCAGAAAAACATGGGGACCAGTCCATTGGCCTTCACACTACGAGATAAGGAATGTAGAGCGTTTGTGTGTTACCTGGTGTGTTATGCCCTCAATCCTGGGTTGGTTACCATCTCTGTTGAAATGTATCAAGCGCTTACTTCACACCAGGCCCTGTGCTTAGTATTTTTCATGCATTATCTCATTTTAACCTCCTAACAACCCTATGAAGTCATTTCTTTCCTTATTATTTCCATTTTGCATAGGAGGAAACTAAGGCTCAGAGATATTAAGATACGTGCTCGAGATCTCAATTAAGTGGTGGAGCCACCCTTCAGCCCTAAGAAGCCTGAGTCCTTAATCCCCTTCGCAATATCTGCTGTCTCCCCAAATCCTGTTTGTTTCCTCCTGAAATCCACACCCCAAATGCAACTTCTTTCCGCCTCCACAGCTTCCACCCTCGGCCCAGATTATTGCAATAGTCTGCCAACTACTCTCTCTGCTCTCATCCTGTACCTCCCACCATATTTGATTCTCAAAATACTAGTCTGTATAGTTCACTAATTTTAAGGGTACGATTCAATGAGTTTTGCAAACGTAAATAGTTGAGTTCATCACCACCACAATCAAGATATGGAACATTTCCATGAGTGTGTATATTTTTAATAAAAAATTTAAGTTAAATCATGTCACTCTTCTGCTCAATATTTTCTAAGGGTTCCCATATCCCTTAAGTAAAAGTCAGAATTCTCTTAATGTCCTACAGTGCTGTGGCAAAGGAAAGGCGACATGTTTACCAAACCTTTCGTTTTTCTCCTGGGCACAAAAGAAGACCACGCTGCCCATCGTCCTTGCATCTAAGTGGGGCCACATGGCTACTTACTTTACTTTACTTTACTTACTTTACTTACTTACTTTACTGGAGAGTAGACAGAAGTGATATCCACCTCTTCTAGGCCTGAGGCCTAAAATTTCTAGAGGGATCTACACTGTTTCTCTCCTCCCATTGCCAGATGGATGTGGAGGACGCCAAGCAGCTCTGAGGCCTGGAGGACGCAGGAGTCACTAGAAAGAAGAGTTGGGCCCACGTCAGGCTGGGATGCGAGAAGAGACACATCTTTGCTCTGCTGCTCCTCTGAGATTTTGGAGGAGTTAGTAACACAGCAGCCAGTGGTGACCCTGATCAACCCAAAGGCTCTGATTGTTCTGGCCTCTGCCACACTTCAACCTCATCCCCTACTGGTCTCCTCTGAATTCTTTCCACTCCAGCCACACTTGAGCCCAGGTGTGCTTCTGCCTCAGGGCTTTTGCACTTGCTGTTTATGGTCAGCTGAATAATGGCCCCCTGAAAGATATCCATGTCTTAATTCTTAGAGCCAGTGACTGTCACCTTATATGGCAGGAAGGACTTTGCAGATGTGATTAAGTTCAGGATGTTGAGATGGAGAGGTTATCTGGGTGGACCCAACGTAATCACAAGTGTCGTCGTAAGAGGGAGGCAGAGGGAGATTTGACTACAGAAGAGGAGAAGGCAACATCGTGATGGAAGCAGAGATTGTCAATGATGTGGCCATGAGCCAAGGAATGCCAAGGAATGCTGGCAGCTACCAGAAGCCGGAAGAGGCAAGGATGCTGTGCTCTGGAGCCTCCAGAAGGAACCAGCCGGTTGATATTAGCTCCGGAAGCTCATTGCAGACTTCTGGTCTCCAGCCACTCAGTTTGTGGTAAGGTTTTTTTACAGCAGCCACAAGAAACTAACATGCTGTGCCTTCTGTCTGTAGTGCTGCCCCCCAGGGAGCCGAATGGCTGCCTCCTTACTCCTTTATGGCTTGGCTCAAATATTTGTCACCTTCTCAATGAGGTTTTCCCTCACAGCCCTGTTTTTTTTTTTTAAGATTTTATTTTTTTCCTTTTCTCCCCAAAGCACCCCGGTACATAGTTGTGTATTCTTAGTTGTGGGTCCTTCTAGTTGTGGCATGTGGGACGCCGCCTCAGTGTGGCTTGATGAGCAGTGCCATGTCCGCGCCCGGGATTTGAACCAATGAAACACTGGGCCACCTGCAGTGGAGCGTGCGAACTTAACCACTCAGCCATGGGGCTGGCCGCCTCCCTCACAGCCCTGTTTAAGAGAGCACCCTGCCACTCTCTCTCCCGCTTCTCTGCTTTCCTATCTCCAGAGAACTTCATAACTGTCTGAGTCACCATATTCTACTAATTTATTTTACCTGCTTATTTCCTCTCCTCATCAGAATGTAAGTTCCAATGACAGTGGGATCTTTATCTGTTTTAGTCACTGCTGTGTTCCCCAGGACAGTGCCTGGCACACAGTAAGCATTGCAGGAAATGTTTGTTGAATGAATTAATAAATGGATGGATGGCCAGAGGCCCCTTGGAAGGGGGAAGGTCTGAACTTGCAGAGCCAGCCAGGTGCCCTGGGTTTAGGGCCCTTGGGGTGGTCTCAGGCCTGGTGGTCCCTTCATTCACCCTTTTCTGAGCATCTCCTGGGTGTGGCACTCTGTGAGAGGCTGTTGGGGGGGATCCGCAGCACTTGTGGACCCTGCTCCAGGGGTGTTCACCTGAGTGGGGACATACGACTTGGTTGCACATAAGGATAATGCGGAGTGGGGTCAGGACCATGAGAGGCACAGCTAGGGGTTCCGAAGAAGGCAGAGCGATTCCCAGAAGAGGGTCATCTGGATGGGGTGAGAAGGTCGAAGATTGGGGACACTTTTTTTTTATTACGGTTATAAAAGTTAACATCCTTGTGAAATTACAGTTGTACATTATTATTAGTCATGTTGTAGGTACACCACTTCACCCTTAGTGCCCTCCCCCTACCTCCCTTTCCCCTGGCAACCACCAATCAGTTCTCTTTGTCCATATGTTAACTACCACCTATGAGTGGAGTCATACAGAGTTCGTCTTTCTCTGTCTGGCTTATTTCACTCAACATAATACTCTCAAGGTCTATCCATGTTGTTGTGAATGGGACGACTTTGTCCTTTTTTATGGCTGAGTAGTATTCCATTGTATATATATACCACAACTTCTTTATCCAATCATCAGTTGCTGGGCACTTAGGTTGGTTCCATGACTTGGCTATTGTGAATAATGCTGCAATGAAGATAGGGTGCATGGAACTTCTGGAATTGCTGATTTCAGGTTCTTAGGATAGATACCCAGTAGTGGGATGGCTGGGTCATAAGGTATTTCTATCCTTAACTTTTTGAAGAATCTGCATACTGTTTTCCATAGTGGCTGTACCAGTTTGCATTCCCACCAACAGTGTATGAGGGTTCCCTTTTCTCCACAGCCTCTCCAACATTTGTCACTCTTGGTTTTGGATATTTTTGCCACTCTAACAGGTGTAAGGTGATATCTTACTGTAGTTTTGATTTGCATTTCCCTGATGATTAGTGATGATGAGCATCTTTTCATGTGTCTATTGGCCACCCGTATATCTTCTTTGGAGAAATGTCTGTTCATGTCCCCTGCCCATTTTGTAATTGGGTTATTTGATTTTTTTTTTTGTTGAGTTGTGTGAGTTCCTTGTATATTATGGAGATTAACCCTCTGTCGGATAAATAACTTGTGAACATTTTTTCCCAATTAGTGGGCTGTTTTTTTGTTTCAATCCTGTTTTCCCTTGCCTTGAAGAAGCTCTTTAGTCTGATGAAGTCCCATTTGTTTATTCTTTCTATTCTTTCCCTCATGTGAGGGGTTATGGTGTCCAAAAAGATTCTTTTGAAGCTGATGTCAAAGAGTGTGCTGCCGATATTCTCTTCTAGGAGACATTGTTTCAGGCCTAATCTTTAGGTCTTTGATCCATTTTGAGTTTATTTTAGTAAATGGTGAAAAAGAATGGTTGATTTTCATTCTTTTACATGTGGTTGTCCAGTTTTCCCAGCACCATTTGTTGAAGAGACTTTCTTTCCTCCATTGTAGGCCCTCAGCTCCTTTGTTAAAGATTAGCTGTCCATAGATGTGTGGTTTTATTTCTGGGCTTTCAATTCTGTTCCATTGATCTGTGCGTCTGTTTTTGTACCAGTAGATTGGGGATACTTTTTGGCAGAGAGACCAATGTGAGGAAAGGCCCAGGGGCGTCATAGTGGGTGTGTGTTGGGACATCCTGGCAATTTCCTTTCATGGAAGTAGAAAATGTGTGCCGGGGAAAATTATGAAGGAGCTGGAGAGGTAGCAGGGGCTAGATCAAAATGGCCTTCAATGTCACTCTAAGGAGAACAGACGTCACTCTGTAGGGGATGAAGTGGGAGATATTAATGATTATTGGAGAAGCATTCAAAAATGGGAAAAATATATCTGTGATGCTAACACTGAACTTTATCAACCATCTCCACTTCTCTGTGGGCCCTTCTGGATGTCCATCTGTGTAATTGTCCTGGGAGCACCTCTTGGAGCTGGCCAGTCCCTGCCCTTGTCACTCCTCACATAGTGCCATCCTTTGACCAGTGTGTCACCGCAAGGCCCTATTCCCTCGGGCCTGGCTTTTCCCTTCCACTCTCTGTCTCTCTGGTCATGGAGGCTAGGACCCTGGCTGGGCTTCAGAATCCAGCGTGAGAAAGGCATCTCTCTGAGTTCCAAAGTAGCTGAGAGACCCTCCCTGCCTGTGGAGAACAGAGATGAGATGACACTTCTCTGCCCAGAACCTCGTCCAGAGCACAGGCTGGCTCCGTATCACTGATTCCCATGTTAATGGAACAGCTGCCCACTGAGCGTACACCAGGTTTGGGGTGCTGGGCTAAGGAATCCACACACAGGAGTTCTTTAGTCCTCAGGACAGCTGGGGGATGTCGGGCTGGCTCCTCATTTTCCAGATGAGGAGACTGTCACTTGGAAAGGTCACAAAACAAGTGCCAGAGCCGAGGTTGGGAGCCAGGCTGTCTGAGTCAAAAGTTCAGTCTCTTGACCACTGTGTAATATTCCACTCCATCTGCAGGGCTTCTTAAGATGCGGTCCATGGAGTTTGTGCGTGGGAACGGGAGAAACAGCTACATCTTTATTTTCTCCGACCTCTAACTGAAATGCGGCATTTCTTTCTATAATGAATGCAGGCAACAGACCACAGTGAATTAGTGGTTCCAGAACTTGGGCACCAATAGAATTCACAGGTATTACACTTGTCACAAATACCCTGAAATATCATTTATACTACCTAGAAATTATAGTTGTTTTAAGAATGCCACTAGCTCTTGCTGTTTATTACAGTAATAAAGAAGCTCTAATATTTCTATCTCACAGACTTGATTTTTAATATTTTGATATCTATATTTCAAAAACAATTGGTTCTGATTGTGATCCTATGGATTTTCTTTTCTGCATTCTAAAATATCGTTCTGAGAAGCCTTCATAGGCTTCACAGTGGGACCCATGGGATAAAAAAGGTTAAGAACCCCTGCATGGAGTCTTTGCTGCCCCTTCAGGAAGTTCTCCCCCTCTCATTACCATAGGTCCAGTTGGTATTTTTCTTGTGCCTCATTCTGCATGTGGGACAGTCATCAATGGGCATGTCTGACCACTCCCCCCAGGAAACTCTGAACTTTCTGAAGCAGGACCGCATCTGATTCATTTGTGTACCCCCCACAGTATTGTTGGGTGTGTAATAGGTGTATAATAAATGCCTGTAAACTTAATGAATGAGTGAGGGATGGACGGATTGATGAGTGAGGGAATGAATACTGAGCAGTGTGGGGATTGCCCTCAAGAAGGACTGTTGACATGTTTCGAGTTCACTGTATGCCAGCCACTGGGACTTCTCATTTCCATGATCGCATCCAATCCCACAGCTGTACCAGAAAGAGATCATGACATCTATTTTATAGATGTAAGGAAACTGGGGCTCAGAGAGGATAAGCAACATGCTCAGTAAATGTCGGAGGAAGGGTTTCTCAGCTTCTTTCCTCTATGCTGCATGACCCACCTCTAGGGAGGCATAGGATGGATAAAAGGCAGGAAGTGTGGCGACAGAGAGGCATAGCAAGTAACATAGAGTCAATGACTTGTGCGTGATAGGGGAGACTCTTTTCAGTTGCTCTTGACTTGAAAGTTGTGTTCTTCAGCCCACAGCCTAGGTGGTCCAGAGTGTCTCTCTTCTCCTGTGGCACCAAAGAGCACAGGCAGAGAGAGGAGCCATTTGTATATAACAGACACCTGCTGCCAGTGTTTTGCCAAAGGGCTCTGTATCAGTGAGGGTCCAGCTAGGAGGACAGAAACCACTCTAGGTCTTTTGAACAGAGGGAATTGAATACAGGGAATTGGTGATGGAAATCTGAGAAGCCAAGCAGGGGACTATGAGGCAGATGCTGAAATTGTCAACAGCTGGAATCTGTTCCTACCCTCAGGGATATAGGGACAGTGAGAGGAGGTGGTGTAACCAAAGCTGGGAAACTGAGGCCGTCCAGTGGGAGCTGGAGCCTCAGTGGGCACTGCTAGGTGGGGGCTAGACAGCTGGCATTCTTGGGAGCACAACCACTGCCAGAGACTCAGACACTGCCAGAATGAAAGGGGGGAAAACATCCTGCTTCCTCCCCTCTTCCTACCCTCCCATCTTCTACAAGTGCCTTTCATTGACTGAACATACCAGAAAGCTAGAGGGTGGAGGAGCCTGGGAAATGTAGTCTCTTGAGATTCTGGGCAGATCAGAGAAGGGTGGGGATGGATCTAGAGCAAACCAGTAGCTGGCTGGCACAGATCTACTCCTGGAAGAGTAGGAACCCCAGGGCTTGTTCAGTATTACACAGGGCTGTGAACTGATCTAAGGAAGAGCTGATGGACGCTGGCTTTAAGCATGACTTTGGAGCAATTACAGCTAGAGAGACTGAGAAATCTGCCATTGATATCAATCTTGGGGCTCGGTCCTCCACCTCTTCTCGTGTGTCAACGTTCACTCCCTGGGTGGCTGCGTCCTGTCTTGTGGCTTTAAATATCATCTGTTGGCTGATGACTCTCAAGTGTCTTTCCTTGGCTCTGAAATGTCCCCTGAATTCCATACCTGTGTATTCAGTTTCTTACCTCACGTCTTCAGTTGGATGTGTAAAAGGGATATTAACCGAACATGTCAGGATGAGACATTTTATTTCCATCTGCCCCCCATTCCCTCTTCCCCAGAGCTGCCCACCTCAGTAAATGGGACCACTAGTCACTCAAGTGCTCAGGCCAAAAATCTTGTAGTCATTCTTGACTCCCACGTTTCTTTCATGCCCTGACCTCCCATCCATCAGCAAATCCCTCAGCTCTATGTTTGAAATAAATCCTGAATCTGACCTTTTCTCACCACCTCTTCTACTACTCCCCTGGTCTAATCACCAACATTATCCCTGGACTATTGCAGTAGCCTTTGCATTGGAATCCATCCCTCCATTTTCCCTGTTGCCCCGTGCCCAACTCTCACACAGCAGCCAGAGTGGTTCTGTTAAAACCTAAGTCAGATCTTACCGCTCTTTTGCTTGAATGTCATCCTCTCATGTTTTAAGAAAAATGCTTACCATGGCCTACAAGGCCCTGTGCATCCAGCCCTGTGCCCCTCGCTTCCCTTGCTCTGTCCACCGTGGTCTTGCTGTTTCTTGAACAGGTCAAAAATCCCTCTGACTTAGTGCTTTTGCACCTGCTGTCCCTCTGCATGGAACATTATGTCCCTAGATGTCCACAGGCTTCCTCACTTTATTCATGTCCCTTACCACCCTAACACAGAGAACATCCCAGTTAATCTCTCTCCCCTTCCCGGATTTGTCTTCATTACATTCCTTAATGGTATTACATATACTAAATTTGGTTTGTTCAATGCCTGTCTTCCCCATAGAGCTATGCTGGATTATCAGTCAGTACCACTTCCCCTCTTCTTTGCACACTCTTGTGTCATGAGGGCTAGAAACTTGGGAACCATGAGGGCTAGAAGCTTGGGAACCACATTTTCCAGAACCCCCGTGCACAGAATGACTCCAGGTTTGATTCCGCCAGTGGCACACCTATAAGATTTGGAAGGTGGAAGAAAAGCAGAATCTATATTCTTGTTCCTCCAGCAGCAACGGGCTGATGCCTGGGCTTTGGTAAATTGAGATGGTTGCTGTGGCCTCTGGATGTTTTCTTGCAAACCATACACCTTAGTCCCTGAGTCCTACAGCCATTTTGGCAATTTCCTTGTTTCATGCAACTTCCTAAGATGTAACAGTGGGTTTCATCATTAATGTGTGTCTTTCCAAAGGTTTTGTAAGCCACCTCTTCCTTGGAATTCCTCCAGTGGTTTCTGTTTTCCTAACAGAACTACCTGCTACAACTCCCAGCATACAGTAGGCACTCAATAAATATGACCGAAGAATCAACAAATCTTGATATAAGGAAGTGATTGGTCCAGAATGGATCCATACTAAATACAAAGCAGCATCCTCAGAGGCTGGAGACTGTCAGCTCAGTCCCGTCTATTTCAGGGGTTTAATAGGACCTCAGTGAGCCAGGGATCGACTTCAGACCCATTCTATAGAGCGTTGGGAGTGTGCCATTTCTGCATTTGTGCAGAAATTAACATTTTAGAAAATGGTATGTAGTTCGTTCCACGATGTGGGTTCCATCCCTTCTCAGCTCGTCCATTTTTAAAATAAATATTTGAGGTCCAAACAGCTCCACCAGACGCTGCGGAGGAAAGAGGGTTCGGGACTGGGGAGACCTTCTGAGATTTGCAGTCGAGGTTCTGGACCAGAATGGTCCAAGTGTGCAGCCCCTTTAGATAAATAGCTCGTCTTCCTGAGGGCTTGGCATGAGTTAAGCTCTGTGCTCAGGGCTCCTCATGCCCCATCTCATAGAATCCTCGCAAAGATTCCATGAGGTAGGTATTACCCCTCCATTTTATGGAAGAGGAAACAGGCTCAGAGAGGTTCAAGGACTTGCACAAGATCACCCAGCTAAGGCAGAGTGAGGATTTGAGCCCAGGTCCCACCAGGTCCTAATTAACCACACTTTCTCTGGAATCTTCCCTCTCTTCCCTCTGATCCTCGGGCTTGGGTCCTAGCAGCCAGGCTGGCACGTGTTTGGCAAGAGTAAAGAAGGGCCCCTGGAGCCCCGTTTTCCTGAAAGCCCTCTTCCCTTCCTTTCCCAACGCTCGCCACACCATCAGCCTTGGAGCCCACCCACTAACCCCATGCTGTTTATCCTTTTTCATGGTAATCATCACAAAAATCCCCAAACTCCCAGTTTACCCCTCAGCCTCTGCCCTCTAATCTTCATTTGGCTCCGTACGTCCACCAATAAGACTCCGACCCTCTCCTTCCTTCCTCGTGAACTTCTTCCACTGCGCTTTCTGTGGTTAGTCCTCAGACACCCTGTATCCTCACCTTCGTCCCAGAACCATCCCCTTCACCTTCTTACCCAAGGGGAAACTGTGCTTCCCTCCGAGAACACCACTTCCCCCGCAGCCTCTCCAGCGGTGCCTTCCTTGTTCAACCGCAGCCCTTGACCAGGCCTGGCAGGTGGGAGGAGGATGCTCCTGGCTCTTCATCGGCACTTTCCGATTGTTCCTTCTCATGTGTTCTCTGCAAACCGCTGCTCTGAAGTCATGCCATCAAACCCTTTGATGCTCCTCCCCGTTCCAGTCCTCTATGGACCCCTAGTCACCCCCCTCACTCTCATTCCATGAAGATTTGAAAATCCTGGTCCACTGTTTCCCCAACACTGCGCCATCACCATACTTGGTGACCTCAGTGTACACAGAGATAATTCTTCCAGCAGCCTGGCTCTCACTTCCTGGACCTCCTTTCTCACATCTTCTCTCCACCTCTCAGTCCCAAGGTCCTACATTCATGCTTGCCTTTAACGGTAACTGTATCCTCTGAATCCAAGCATGCTACTTTCTGAAGACCACCTTACCTTTTCAGCTCACTCTGCCTGGGGTGGTGTCATCGCATGGTCTCCAGGAGAGGGAAGCTGTTCTCCACCAGCAGAGGTGGGTGGGCTGCTGCTTCTGGCACAGAAGGCTCAGGGAGAATTTGAGGTTCAAGATTTTTAGGCTTGTGTCCACAAATGTGCTCATCTGACATTCAGGGTCCCACTCTTTCCCTGCCACAGACTTTAAGGATACTTGTGAGACTATGCATTCATCTCCTTTGCAGGTCTGCCCTTTAATAAGCAAACCCTGGGTCCAGTTTTCAGCCCTGTGGCTTCATCCTTTAAAGATGCCAAGGGACCTTCTGCCTTTCAAAACATACCTTAAGTTGTCAGTTAGCTTCCCTGGGTCCACCATTTTATTTTTGCCAGGTTTTCAAGCCTTTGAAAGCAGCCAGCCCTCACCACCATCCTTCCCATTATGATTTCCTCCAGACTGATCAAGGCCCAAAGCCACGCCATATCCCAATGCCTCCCCTTCCTGCCGTGCCTTATTTCGTTAACCACAGGTTAAAGTTCAGTGTATGTGGAGCCCTGCATGCCAGAGGTGATCATCACTCCACTCTCCACGGCAAAGTGGTCCCTACTGTCTTCAGATAGATGGGCAACCCAGCTCCTACGTCCCATCTTGACGATCTGCTCTCTAGGACCATGCTTAGTACCAACTGCCTTAGGCCTGGTTCCCAGAAAGCAGAGCCCAAGGAAAAAGCTTGTCTTATCACGCTAATGGAGAGTGTGATCCAGTGGTCACAGGAGTGAGGAAAGTGGAGAGTGAGGCAGGGAGATGGGGAGAGCAGACACCGGGAAATGCAAGGCTGAACTTCGCAAAACACAGCTTTGTGACAGGTGTGGCTGATGGTCTCAGGTATATCTTCTTCTGTGCAGGACCACACATGCTGTCTGAGCAGACTGGTGAACATCTAGTGATGGGAGGGGGTAGGGAGGCAATTGATCCTCAGGATCCCTCCCATCCCGTGTCAACGTTTGCCTCATGGGATGTCAACCCTGCTGCACTTCTGGATGGTGTCACCCATCCCTTCAGTGACCCTGAAGAAATCAGAAACCATGCGTTTTGGTGTGACATTTTCCTCCGGGTGCAGAAGTGGAGGGAGGTCAGGGGACTCAGGGCACGCTACTGTTTATTGAGCATCGCTGTATATGTCAGGAGCCGCGTCCAGCCTTATCGTGCTCTGTGGGCCCTGGGGCCCTGGAGGAGTTCTCTGGCTGCAGAGCTGCAAGGTCCCTGAAGCTGTGCTGAACGTCGCCCACCTGGAGAGCCCGTCAATGTGGTAGCAGCTGAGGCAGAAGGAGGAGTCAAGGATGCTAGAGGCCGCGACCAAGAGGATTTGGGGTCGCGCAGGAGGCCCTGAGACACCCTGAGAAGCAAAGTCAGATTACGCCATTCCTTGGCTCAGAATCCCCACGGTTTCCTCCTCCCAGTGGCCCACAGACCCCATCCAATCTGACCCTGCTCCTTCCACTCCCCACATGGCTTACTGGTCCAGGAACACTGAGCTCCGTGCCTTTCCTCGGTCCCGCCACGCCCGCCCTCCTTGGTACCTGCTTTTCTCTGCCTGAAGAGCTCTTCTCTCGCATATCTGACTGCCTGTTTCCTTAATTCCCTTCAGGTCCCTTGTCAGATGTCACTTTATCTGTGAGCCCTTCTCTGGTCATCTTACTTAAAAGAGCACTTTATTTCCTACACCCTCCCCAACACTCTCTCTCTTTACCCTGCCGTGCTGTCCTGACAACTTCATGTTTAGTTGGCTGTTTCTTGCTTGTCTTCCCTGAGCTAGAATGTAAGCCCCCCGAGGGCAGGACTGTTTCTGTTACCCCAGCACCATGGTAGGTGCCCCATAAATCTTTTGTCAAATGAATGGATGATTGAGTAAATGAATGACTACTACCCAACCTCTATTCTCCCCTGCCATGACTGATAGACCAGAAGGAACCGCTGATCTAAGCTGGCCAATCCCATGTCCTCTCCAGATCCTTTGGAATTGGAATTTGGAATTGAGAACCTGGCGAGGTTCTGCAAGGGGCAGAAATTCCAACCTGTGAATTCAGGGGCTGCAGGGCGGCACCTTCCACCATGTGCCAAAGAAGCGGAAGGAGCTGGTCTGCAGAAACGAGATATAAGGAGCCCTGCTGAGAATGGAGAGGGGCCTGTGCTGGCTCTATTCCCCACTTGGGGTCCAGGAGATAGTCCAAGACCTTATAATAAATTCTTCCTTTCTACTCAAGTTGACTGGAGTGGTTTTACTTTTGTTTGAAATTAAAGTCTTAAATATCAACACTACTATTTCTTGAGAATGATATGTATCAGGAGCTGTGCTGATCCTTATCATGCTTTGTGAGGCCAGAGCAGGCCACTTCCTGCTGGCGCGGACCACGCAGGGCCCCTGGGTCACAGCGCCACGGTTAACACACGGCCCTTGATGCGGGAGAGTCTTCCCTGCCAATTTCCACTGCGGCTGCTCTGAGGCTGCCCTGAGGCCTTTTCCTGGCACCCAGGGGGTGCCCCAGCTGCCCAGGAGCCCCAGGCCTCTCCTCTTTACCCTGGCACATGGCACCCCCCCTACCCCAGCTGTCAGCACAGGCTCCCAGCTCCTTGTCACCTCTGTGCCTGAGGCTCCAGGTCTCAGCCAAGCTCTGGGTTGGGCCTCACACCCCCGCTCCCTGACCCCGCTCATGCCCACCCAGCATCTGGCTCCTTCTCTCCCTGCCTCCTGAGCCCCACGGTCCCCTCCCCCCAGGCCTGACCCCAGAGCATGGAATCCATTGTCCTACTCCATCCCAGCCAATCCCCAGCCCGACCTGACAGCTCCCCCATTACGGATGCACATTGACAAACAGCTCATTTACATAGAACACAAGGGAGCAGCTTCTGTCTTCAGAAAACAGGAGACTCCGGGTCACCTAGACCGGGCGAATCCTGAGATGAGGGAGCCTCTTGCCCTTCCTCCCTCTTTCTAGGCAACTCTGAATGGGCCCTCAGGCCAAGGGTGGGGGTGAGGAGGATGAAATCCAGTTGAACAGAAAGAAATGAGGTGTTGGGCAGGCAGATGCTATTTAGTTGCCTGCGTTTATTTGTTTTTTTAGAACAATTTTATTTCTTATCTACATATGCCCTTATGAAACCTTTAGGGCCTGTTTTTTCATTCGGCCAGCCCCCACCCTCCTCCATGTTACCCTGTCGCTTGTTGGGCAGCCCCCACGCCCCCACTGCCTCGCACAGATTTTATTTCAAAGGCTAGCCATCACCCTGCAGAAAGGAGGCGTGTGCATTGGGGAAGAGGCCAGGCTTTGGAGTGAGGAAGCCCCCTGTTTGAATCCCAGTGCCATGTTTGATGAAAAACTCCTTCGGGGCCTCAGTTTCCCCACTGGTAAACTGGGGATAATAATATGAACTCCATGGAGAGTGAGCATGTGGCTGTAAGGGACTTTGTGCAGTGCTGGGTGGAGGATAAAGGATCCAGAAGCAATAGCTACATTATTGAGGTTTAGGAAACAGAAAAACTCAACCGCATGCCCCATCCTGGCCTCCTCTCCCATCCTTCCAAGAAACCCTGTCTCTTGTTCTGACTCAAGCACGGATACACTCCCGCCCCTAGTGGCAGGCAGAGGATGTAGACCATTCGTCCCCCTGCTTTTATTAGTTTACATTCTTCTCTGGAAATGGTCCCTCTCTTCTTGTTCTGTTCTTGATCTGTTAATTCCTTCTTTCCCCAAACCCACCCATCTCAAGAAGGTGACAGATGTGGACCATGGTGGGACTGGGGGCAGGCAGGGTCGGGACACACTAATGCGACAGTGCTGAATGCACTACCGTGAGCCAGGTATTATGCTAAGCTCTGCACAGCAGTTGCCTGACTTAGTCTCGCCCTTGGTGCACTCACGTCAGGCATTTCCCACTGAGCCCAGAAAGTTCTCGGAAAGTGTCATGATCCATTAGCAATGTCTGCCCTGGGTGAAGCCGCAGGGATGTCAAGACTCCATTTGCCTTCTCAGCTGGGTGCAGTTGGGGACATGTAGGAGGGACTCTGGGCTCAAGGCGGGGCTCAGGTGAGCTTCCTGAGGAGGTGACCCTGAGCTGACATCTGCAGAATGAGAAGAAGGATGGGCCGGGCTCTGGGCAGGGAGCAGCCTGGGTGTGAGATAGGAAGCAACATGGAAGGCAGATGGGTATCACTGGAGCTTAAACAGGAGGCAGAGAGAGCTGGGAGATGGAATTAGAACATGTAAAGCATTTAGAACCCATAGTAAGTGCTTGATAAATAGTCGCTGCCAATATTGTTATTATTACTGTTATTATTATTACTGGAGAGTTTCAATAAATGTTTCTCGGCTGACTGGCAGCAGGCAAGGCCCACTGAGTACCTAGTGGTTACTGCCCAGCAAATCCCTAGTCGATTTGTTGGCAGCTTGATCAATAATCAATTGACTCTGGGAGAGTCCAGCCATGGCGGGTGATAACGTGTCAGAATAAAGACATAAGTGGCAGGACAAATACTGTGCCCCAAGTTCAAGTTTAGGTAAACACTGCTTTTTCCTTAACTCCTCCTCTGAAGATGTCCTCCTGCCTTGCTTCAGGTGCACCTGAGCCCACCCCTGGGAGCTTCTGATTCTGGCGGCCTCTCTTTGTGGCACAGCTGTGTCCTCCCCTGGTCCACATCCTGGAGAGGGGGTTGCACTCAAGAGAAACAAGAAGAGAGAGAAGGCTTCTGCTCATCCCTTCTGTGGAAGTCCCGGTGACCATGGGGTGAGGTAAGGGCCATGGACTAGGTGGGGCGGCCTGGGGAGCTGGGCCTGACTTCCTGCGTGTCTAGACTGGCTGTGACGAACTGGGCAAGGACGGGGGTTTCTCCTGCAGGTCTGTGGGCTGAGGGGAGAGTGACAGAGGGGCAGGGGCATTCTTAAAAAGCCATTGCGCCCTGTTGCTGTAATCTATCACCTCTCCATCCCCACCCCAGTGGTCTAGAGTTTTTTCTCTCTGCAGCCAGTCAGCGGGGCATCCCCCTTCAGCAGGGGGACTCTGAGCTGTCACCTGCTCCCAGCCCTGCCTCCTTCCCTGAGACTAGGGACGTCTCTGAGGGGGCTGGGGCTAGTGGATTTCCTAAGGCAGAGCCCCCTCCTCACCCATCAATTTCCTGCGGGAAGGGGTCCCAGTGAACTCTGGGTGCCTTGAAGGCAGACACTTTCCCCCACTGTTATCATTTCCTGTCTCCTCTGCTCACTCTCCCAAGGACTGCTCTGAAACTCAGACCCTGTGCCTCCCCCACCAGAGCTGGGGCAGACCCCACCCCTCATTTTCCACATTGCGCTTCCTTATTTTATGGGATGGAGGGCCTGGGTCAACCCCCTAATACCCCGGCTCTTCTGCACAGGAGGAATTTGCGTCTCCTTCCCTCCACCCTCAGGGCACTGTTCCTGCTCCCACCCTCCCCTTCATCCCTCAGAGCCTAATTGAAGAGGCTCCCCCTGGCAGAGAAGATGAAAGCTTTATCTTCCCAGTCCATCCTGAAGCGTGTTAAGATGATGGATGAGCTTCCAGACCTGCATGCTCCTCCCAGTAGCATTAACAAAATTGCCTTTCAGGATCCCAACTCCCATGTCAAGATGGGCTGCGGTGGAGACGGGAGACCCGAGCTTTGGCACTCGACGGTGAGCATTAAAATTATTTTAAGACGGCATTTAGGGTCTGCGTTCCCTGTGTGTGAGCCAGTCCCATTGCTGGCACCGGAATAAGATGAATCATGTTTGTTAAAAAGCTCTTTGGTATGGTCTGATTGACCATTAGGAACACTCAGCTTGGAGCTGGGATGCATGGCCCAGCTCTTGGGTCTGGATGGGACCCGTAAGAGATGTGGTCACTGTCAGCCCTATTGGATCATGGCCAAGTCTTTTCTTTTAGGCCTCTCTAACCTCCCCTGGGCTGATGCTGTCAAGAGTTCGGAGATAGAACACAGGTACGAGAGTCTGGAATTGGACTCTCACCTCTGTAACCAAGTTGCTGGTTGACCTTGGTGAGCTCTTTCCCCCTTGCCCATTGGCATCCTCATCTATGAAATTAAGGGGGTGGCTAGCTGTTATGGGTTGAATTGCATTCCCCCAAAATTCGTATGTTGAAGTCCTAGACTCAACAGTATCTCAGAATGTGATCTTATTTGGAAATAGGGCCTCTACAGAGGCGATCAAGTTAAAATGAAGTCATCAGAGTGAGGCCTCATCCAATACCGTTGGTATCCTCATAAGAAAGGGACACTCGAGTACAGACAGGCACGCAGGGAGAACACCATGTGTAAACTCAGGCAGAGATCAGGGTGCTGCATCTGCAAGCCAAGCAGCACCAAAGAGATCCAGCAAACCACCAGAAGCTAGGAGAGAGGCACGCAACAGACTTGTCCTCACAGCCCTCAGAAGCAACCAACTCTTGAACTTCCAGCCTCCAGAACTGTGACAATACATTTCTGTTACTTAAGCCACTCAGTCTGTGGTACGTTGTCACAGCAGTTCTAGGAAACTAACATACTAACTAAAGCCTCTCCCATTCTGATGTTCCCTGAGTCTTTGATTCCAGGATTCAGCCTTGGGTACCAGCTGGGACAGGAGGAGGGGCAGGGGGGTGAATCTGCTCTCTGCTGCCCCAGGACCTTGGAGCTGAAGCCCCTTTGTTTCTGAAACTAAAATGGTTAGAAAGCCCCCGGAGCTCAGAGGGATCGGCTGGTCTTTGGGGAATAGCTGGATGGAGGAGGGGCAGCTGCCCAAGAACAGGAGCACAGGTAGAGGTCTGGCGCTGAGTTTGAGGTTACCCGGATCTCAGGATGGGAGTCTGGAATCCCCACCTGGAAACTAGAAGCAGGGAGCAGGGGTGTCTGCTTCTAGACACTTGGGACGAAGTGGATGTGTTGGGCCAACCTCAGCTTCTTGACACTCCCAGGTCAACTTATTTTTCCCCCAAATGAGAATCTTTTTAATTACATGGAAACTTATCCACTTGGAGTAGACATTAGTGTGCATTATAGAAAAATAAAGCTAAAATTATTGCATACCTGAATATGTGGCTTGAAATACCCATGAATATTTTTTTACTGAGTATCCAGCATAGCCAGACGTGGTAACTACATTCTGTCAATCCTATTGACAACTGTGTTAACTGTATGTAATATTACTGTCTCCGCCTTACAGGTGAGGAAAACCGAGACGCAGAAAAGCGAAGTGACTTGCCCAAAGTTGCACAGACAAGTGGTACTGCTTATATTTGAACTCGGGGAGTCTGATTCCAGACCTTACAGTGCCCAAGGGCCGGTGCCTCAAGGGCCTGGAACCTGATGACACTGAATCTTCTCAGGAGATGCTACGAGCTGGGGACCACAGAGCAACAGATGAGGGACAATCATGGTGTCATTGAGCGTTTGAAAAACTTGTGCTGGCTATAAGACATTGGTTAAGAGCGCCCTGGTGACATACGGACCACGTCTATCATGGGGCTGTAGCCGTGGGCCCTCTAGGACCCATTCGACTGACCTCATCTCTTATCAACAGAGTGATTAAGAATTGTCTTTCAGAAAAACTGCAAAGTCACGTAGCCAGGGCATGTGCAAAAGAAGAAATCGTGGTCTGAAATGACATCCAGACCAAAGATTGTCCTTCCCACAGAACCCAAGGACTGGACACGACCAGAACTTGAAAGTTGGACTCTTAGCCCTCCTTCAGGAAGAGCCGGTGTTTAAATTCCTTCCCCATCCTGTCATAAACGTTGAAAACCTTACCCTAAATGCTTGAAGCCCACTGATCAAAACCTGTCCCACCAGTGTTTCCGTGTGCCAGCCGGTTCTCCCTAACCTCTTAAATTTCACCCCAAATCCTGAATCTGGGAGACAGATCTGAGGGCGCGAGCTCCCTGCCTTCCTGCAGACTGATCTCGCAGAATAAAAGCTGATTTCTCCCCCGAAGGCTGATGCATAATTAATTAGCTTGTTTATGTGCATCAGGCAGAGAACCCCAATTCTGTGCGGTAACAGGGCCACCCTGTTTACCCAACACAAGTTCTGGTGACTGAGCAGGTAGTGTATGCTCTTTTGTTCCTGGGAGGTGGGGGGTGGGGGGCAACGTCTGCTTGCAGGGACAGGAGATCTGCCCGCTGTGACTCCCCCGCCACCCCTCCCCACGAGGCAGGTAGCACCAGGTGTATCTGGCACAGGCGCCGGGGAAGGGCAATCAGCAAGAGAGAGTGAGCCGGGCTGTGCTGGGGCTCAGGATGGCACTTGCAATCAGGGCATTTCACACAGCAAATTGTGGTCATTTAGGCTTCTTTACGGCGAGCTTAATTTCAGGCCCAAGCGCGGAGGATATTCAAAGACACAATGAGGTAATTTCACATTTTAAAGCAGAGAATGCAGTGTAAATTAGTAGAAAAATCATGACACTTATAAACCCGTTCTAAAGATGTATTGTTCCCTTTTCTTCTGGGAGAAAAAAATCAGCTTCTATTAAGATTGAATTAACCGCTGGAAGAGAATTCCTCAGACGGCCAATTCATAAGGAGAAATCTATTTTAAACTTGGTCAAAAGGCTTTTGCAGAAAGTGGTGGGAAGAGAGTTCCCAAGGAGATGCAGGTGCTCCCTAGGCAGTCCCCACACCTGGGCACCGAGGGCGGGGCCCACACATGCCCTCCCTGGGTTGACCCCCTGTGGGTGCAGCCTTGAGTGGTCCAACTGCTGAGCTCAGATGCCCCCCAGACAATGGGGCCCACCCCCTTCAAGTGCTGTGACCCTGGACCTACTGTCTAGTGAAATGGTTAGGTGCACAGATTTTGGGGTCTTGTTGCTTGGATTAGAGTGCTAGCCCTGCCAGCAATCAGGTCTGTGACCCTGAACAAGAACTTAACTTTCTATCCTCTGTTTTGTCCATCTGCAAATGGAGTCATAATAGTACCTATTTCATGGCTCATTTGAGAGGAGATGCAAATTAAGAGCCTGACATGTAGGAAGCCCTCAGATAGGATAACCGTCTTAGTTTGGGATCCCCCAGAAGATGACCTGAATACCAGGTGAAGGGTGGGGGGAGGGGACACGAGATGCCCAAGGCAAGGCAGCCACCTCTGTGGGCAACTGGACCCAGAGGAACTCTGGGAGCAGCATAGAGAACACATCTTAGAGTTCGGCTGCACGATGGGTGACTGAGCTGGGGTATGTATACACCAAAGGCCAAACGTCATTCACGGGGGTGCTGCTCCAGGAGGTTTTAATTTCCTGGCATTTCTGGCCTCTATCTGGAAGTTGTCAAAGTGGGCTCCAGAAGCCAGAGAAAGGCCCCAGGCAGGGAAAGCCAGGTGGTGGGGCGGCGGGCTAGAGACACAGCACCTGCTGCCATGCTGCTGGCGTTCTTATTCCCGGCCCTGCCCAAGACTCCTCCCTGGGCTCTAGCTTTTCTTTTATTCCAGACAGACAGGTGCCACGCCAGTGTCTGTGTCATTCCAGGGGCCCCACCAAGGAGGTAAGCTCTATGTTCGTGTCTCAGCTCTTTCCCTAGCACACTGTAAACTGGAGCTCCTTCTGTCCCTTTCCCTGGGTCACGGTGTCCCAGTATTTTGGGATGCCCTTTGAAGTCCTTCCTTGCTCTGAAATAAGAACTTTGATGACAGGAGAGTGGACAGGTGACGGGCACCCATTTCCACCCCTCTGCCAGCACCCAGCTCTGGCTCTCGGGCCTAGCAGACCAGCAAGTCTTTCCTGCGCGGGACTGGACTGTGGGGCTGAGCAGCAGAGCTCTGGCCAGGTGGACAGGCTCTTGGTTTCCCGAACCAGAGAGAGGCCTCGGGTACCATGCCAGTGGGATGTTCTTGCTGGCTCTTCCTGTGCCCATGGTGCTGGGGTCAGAAAGTGCTGGGGAGAGAGGGCCCCAGGCCATAGGCCTGATCTTGGGGTCCAGGACACCAGGATCCCTCATTTTTAAAATGACATCCATTTTAAGGCAAGTATACCACAGAACTGACGAATTTGTCTCCACATGGCGAATATTTGAGCACGAGACTAAACTCTGCACTGGGTGCTTCCCCACTTTTCTGAGTACTTCCCGCTGCCCCCTACCCCATATCATTGAGGTTAAAAGAAGATTCTGCCTTTAGGCCCTACATGCCTTTTTAATCTACTAACACTTTCATGAAGAACCTCAAGTGCCAGAATATTCCTTGGCTTTTCTCTTTTTTCCTTTACGATAAGTTTCCAGTCCATTTTTTCAGAGAAATCGATTTCAGTGTTGATCAAAAGGCTTTTTCAGAGACCTGGGCAACAGAGCCCAAGAATTCAGTTCTCAAGGAAGTGCAAGGCCGCAGAGCTGGTTCCCCGACCAGAAAGCAGGGTGCGGAGGCTGCCGGCAGTCCAGCATGTCGGTCCCTTCCCAGTGCCACCTGAACATCCGTCCCCCAGGCTGGCAGCCTCCCGGGGCCACATCCAGCCCTGGACTGCGGCGTCCCCAGCCCCCTGGACAGCCAATGGCAGTGAAATGGCTGCTCTGAGAGTCAGCTTTCTACAAAGACAGAAATAATCAGGTTGACCAAAGGGGAAAAAAGGGAAAATTGAGCATTATGAGGGTGATAATTCAGAAAGTGTCAGCCTCAGAATAATTGAATCGGATGACATTTCGTGCTACGGGAAACAATAGCAGCTAGCCCGCTGCCCGTCTGATTCATGTCTGGTTCATGTTTAACAAAACAAGGGCAAGGGTCACGCAGCCACGAGCCCCATAAATAACCCGTTAATGGGATTTCCAAACAAGCTGTCCGCAAAGTGGCTTTCCGTCTCACTGAGAGAATATTAAAATGCAAATGGATTCGGGCTGTGTCTTCATAAACAACCGTGTTCGTTTAACCTCCGACCTCCCCGCTTAACTGCCCATTCCAGCAATTTGTACGGCTCCTCGGCCGCCGGCTCCGCGCGGTAATTCAGGGAAAGTGCATTAAAGGAAGGGGTTACAATTTGCGATGCTCAGTTAATCACGCTATTGAGATGTTTATGGACAGAATAGCGCTCCTCCTCGCACTTGTCTCAGGCCCTGGGCCCCCAGCAGCCCAAAGGTGGCCGGCCGGCTCCTTTTGTTGTCCAAGGATCTGGTGCGGTGGGTGCGGCCCCCGGGCTTCAGGAGGCTGCCTTCCCAGCTGAGTGAGGGCCCCTTTTCTGGCCTCCAATGACCAGCCGGGTCTCCTTCCTTGGCTGCTGTCCCTCTTGGGTTAGGCCAGAGGCCCGCAGTTAAATGTTCCTCCCAGCGGATGGTCTCAAGGCTCATTCTCCTTTGTGAAATGGCCCAGGCTCTCCCCAGGCAAGTGTCTGTCCCTTGGGTTCTTCCTAGGAGCGCCCTGTCTGTTTCCCCCAGGCCTGCCCTGACTCCAGCCCTGGCGATGGCCTGGCAGAGGGCTCCTGCATCGACCAGCTCTGAGAGAGGCCGCTCAGACGTATATTTCCTCCTGGCCTCTGGGCTTTCTCCCAGAGCCTTGACCCTTCATCTCTAGCCGTGCAGAAAGACAAGGCATGCGCAAAGAGAACAAGGGGGAGCGTGAGCCAGGGGCCAGCGCCTGAGGTCTGGTACCCAAGCATACATTTCAGGGGATGAGACAGGCACTCTTTGGAGGAGGGGGTCTGTTTTCTCCTCGGTTGCCCAGACAGATCACATGTGCACTGTACTCTTCAGTTTACAGAAGGTTTTTTCACGTAGATGATTTTCAGCAGATGTGTTTGGCACGTGGCAACTAGGGGTTCAATCACGAAGGTTCGTCCTTCTCTTAGACATGAAGAAAATTAAACTGGAGGGTGGGGCAAGTGCTTTGCCAGGGGTCACCCCGTGAGTGGAAGGCAGACGGAGCCTGCAGACCCGGCCTGGCTCTGAGGTAGGGCTTTACTGCATTCCCGGAGGAGGTCCCAGCGCTGTCGTTTCTCTCTGAGGAGCAGAGAAAGTCTGCGAGGGTCTGGACTGGAATGTGTCTCCTCCTGTGGACCGGAGGAGAGTTGAGGAAGGGAAGCCGTGCTGGGGAGGGCGTGTGGGAGTGGAGGGGGGGCGGGGGTCCGCGTCATTGGCCTCAGCTGCATTGATGGCCTTCCTCTCGAGAACTGGGCTGCCCCATTCCAGCTGAATTTTTGTGTTTTTCTCCAAGGCGAGCCTCTCTCTCTTTCAGTTTTTTCTCCTACCCCTTTATCCAGAAGAGAGGGGAATGAATCCCCAAGAATCTTTCCAGTTTACTAACGGGACACGGGCCTCTGGGGACAGCCACAATGAGAAATATCCAACTCTGCCTGCTCCCTTGCTCGATAAACTCAAACATGCTCCTAGTTATAAGTCTGTCTCTGGACATGTAAAGGCTGGAATTGCAGATATGAGCCCGTTAAGGAGCTGGGCTGAGGCTGTAGCCGCTGGGCTTTGCGGCCCTCCCTGGCCCTTTCCTCCCCACCGCGTCCCTTTCCTCCACTCCTCGTCTCCCTTCTCTATCTGCCTCCCTTCCTCCCTCAGGCTCAGCACCTGAGGCCTGGCACAGATGGGGAGAGAGCCAAGAGTCGTGCAGCCCTGCCCCCCTCCCCCCACTTTCCTGTTATGTTTCTTAGACACTTTCCTCGTGTGGATGGAATTTCTCTCTTTCTCTTCCTTTCTCCATTTGTCTGTTCCTTTCTCTGTTCTCTTCGTGTCCCATGGACTCTTTCTTGTTTCTGTGCCTTTGTCCCTCTCCTTTCTGTCTCTTATGCATCTTCTCCCTGTCTCTCCATCTCTGTCTTCTCTAGTCCCTAATACACCCCCAACCTATCCCCTGCTGCCATCCGCCTTCCCCGCCCCCGGTTCAGCTCCATCACCTCTTGCTGGGATCCCCATAACAGCCCTGTGCTTGTTTCTTTGTCTCCACTCTCATCCCATTCTCTATTCTGCTCTCACAGAGATTTATCTGAAATGCAAATTGGACTGTGTCCTTCCCTGGCTTAAAATCCTTTAAGGCTCCCCGCTGCCCTCAGGATTAATCCCAGACTCCTTATTGAGACGTGTGAGGCCCTGATCAGATCTGAGTCCACCTTTCTAGACTCATCTCTCTTCACCACCCTGGGCTCCACTCTACAGGGTATGTGTGGAGAGAGAGAGAGAGAGAAACATATACAAACACACACATGGAATGAGACCCTGAGCGAGAGACACACTTACTTGAAGAAATAGAGACAAGAGAGATAGGGAGAAAGAGGAGAGACAGAGACAGAGAGAGACAGAAGGAGACGCTCTGCTGGAAGAGTGACGGGCCCTTCAGCTCTTCGCTCTCCAGGCCGTTCGCCTGCGGCAGGGCCTTTCTACCTGCCCAGATCATCTGACGCTGGAAGCTGTGCTTCTAACCACCTCGACACACTGACTGCCCCGGAGTGACCTTAGGGAGGAAGAAGGGGGACTTTCTGATTGTGCAAAGTGAGAAGAAGACAGGGGCCCAGGGAGGCAAGTTTACAGGTGGCTATAAGATGTTGGTGGCCCCTTTCTTGGTGAAGTGGGAGATGTGGCCTCTGCCTGTGGAGTGTGTAGGGCATTAAGGAGGGAGGAGAAGGGTGAAGGCTTGGCCAGGTCTCAGAGGGTCATATGACAGGAAGCCAACCAGGCAAACACCGGAGGCCTGTTGGGCCACAGTGAGCCCCAGGTGATGACCATGAATTTGTGGGAGAGATGCCCGTGTGGCTGGATGGTTTCCTGCACTAGTGTTTGCCGGCACGGGTGCCGAAGCACAGAGGTAGACAGTTGGACTGACCCAGAAATGGGGCTTCACTAAGGGTGTGGGGGGAGGACAAGAGTTAAAGGAATTAAAGACTTTAGCGAAAGAGTGGATGATGTAACAGACCATAGGATCTCGGTGGGATTGGGAAGGAAAGAAAGACAGAAAGGGCAGACTGGGAAAATACAAGGGGAAGAAAGAGTTGGTGGTTTTGATGAGACTGAAGATCAGGCATAGTGGAAATAAGAGGGTGAGGGGCTGGAGGATGGGCAGACGCAGGTCAGAGAGTGGCTGGACTATCTGCCCATTTCAGAGGAGTGTGGTTCTGGGTAACGACATAGTGCAAGGGTCATGGAGCAGTGGCTGAGATGCAGCGCGGGGGATCACTGAAGTATGACAAACCACTCACAGACCTAGCGACTTGAAATAACAGTAATTTATTACTCCTTTCAAGTCTAGGGTCAGCTGGCAGGTTCTGCTGATCTTGGCCAGGCTCTGCTGGTCTTGGTTGGGCCTACTCATGTGTCTGAGGTCAGCTGTCCTGTTGGTTGGAGCTGGTTGGTCTAAGATGGCCTCACTCACAGGTCTGGGGTTTGACTGGCATTGGCTAAGGTGTTGGGGGTGACCAGATGCTGTGTCTCTCATCATCTAACTCAGACCCAGATTGAGAATGTGTGCAGCATCGCCTCTTCTGCATTCTGTTGGCCAAAGCGAGTCATAAGACCCGCTTAGAATCAAGGAGTGGACCAATGGGCTCCTCCTCTTGGTGGGGGGAGCTGAAAAGAAGTGTGGCCATTTTCCCAATCCAGCACAGTTAAGGCCCTGAGCGTTCAAGGGGTTGGCTAGGTGTTCAGTCCCAGCACTGAGTTCCTCCAGGACGTAGACCAAGATCCAGGGGCTAAGGTCTTCACAGAGTGAGGAGGAGTGACACAGAGCACTGTAGAGGACAGTGTCAGGGAGGACAGAGGTGGTTCAGGCTCTTAGAGGAGGGGCTGCGCACGTGTGTGTGTGTGTGTGTGTGTGTGTGTGTGTTGGGGGTGGGGGTGAAGTGTGAGGGAACTGAGAAGATGCCAACCTCTGATAGAGTGGGGGTGGCAGTGACAACCCTGGGAAATAGTTCCTGGATTTTTGTGGAATCATAGCATTGGCAATTCAGTCCCTTTCTTTCCCCTGCCCCACCCCCGCTGCTGGTAACTGACAGAAGGTCACGGCCCATCAAGACGCTGCCCAGGGGAAGGCTGCTACGTCAGCTCTTTCTTATTGACTGACTGTCTTCACTTTCTTTCACTCAACAAGTAATTATTGAGCATCAGTCATGTGCCAGGCTCTGTGCGGGGGACAGGAAAGAAGACAGAGTCCCTGCCCTTGGGGAACTCAAAATCTAGGCATCACAGCCGAGGTGTGTCTACACACAAGTATTCAGATGTGTATGCACACGTGTGTATACACATACACACTACTCCCCTGGCACGCACACAAGCTTTATGAATTAAAATATGTACACTTGCTAATTAAAAAATAAAACTTCAAAATCATCCTCATCATTTCTCTTTCTATTTTCATCCCTGACAAATCTGAGATTTTTCTAGACTAAAAACCAATATTTTTAAAAGTAATCACAGATTCTGTTTAATGGATTATTTGAAATTTCCTATATTCAGACTGACTCTTGAATCTGTTTCTATGAATAAAGGGAATGCCAGGAATCTTCCTTAAAAAATAAAAAACACAAGAGTAACAATAGCAGCGATAATAAGAAGTTCCGTATCTGTGACACTGCAATTGCAAAGGCCCAGTCATGCATGTTTTGTCATTTATCCTGTACATGGCATCTCAAGGCTGGCCTTAGGGCCCCTGGGAGGTTTATGGGACCAAGTGTGGCTTAAGCCCTGCCCTAATTGAAGAGAAGGCAGGCCGGGTCTCCAAGTGCCAACCAGCTTTGAAGGGCCAGGGTGAGTCCTTTGTCTCCTCTGTCCCTGTCCTGTTGCCTCTCCTTGGGCAGGTCTTGCGCTCCCAGCAGAAGACTACAGAGCTAGGACCAGCCCTGGGTTCCATGGCTCTCCATGGCCAGAGGCATGGCTGGTCCCCATGCGTAAGGTCCAAGAAGAGTCATTGAATCAGGAATGTTGGAGCTGGAAGGAACTTAGGAGACCACGGGGCCTCAGTGACCATCTGTAAAATTAGGGCTGCCATTCACACTGGCTTCAGGGTGGTTGTGAAGTAGAAATACTAATGACTGGGCTGGTGCTGGGGCAGATGCCCTGTGGACCCTGCGGATGTGAGGTGGATGTCAAGACTGTTGGTTCCCACCTCCCTCAAGTGGGGTCTACATGGAAACTTGAGGCTCTGACCACCCAGTCCACGGAACCTTCTCCTTTCTTCATCTCTGGAGACTTTGGCTGGGCTCCTAACTCCATGCTCTCCAGAGCTACTGGGGTGCTCTAAACTTTCTCGATCCATGTCCCAGGAGCTGAGGCTTTTGACCTCCTGGAGAAATCCGGGACGGCTTCAGTTGAATGGGAGTTCTCTGGACAGCAAAAATGGGGAAGGGTGTGGCAGGCAGGAGCTGCCTGATAGGGTCCAGGAGGATGTGAACAAGGCTGATGTGTTTTAGGAGGGGGTCAGGGCTGAAGATACATGAGGGGGCATGGCAGGAAATAAGGCAGGGAAAAGTAGGGAAGGGTCAGCTGAGGGAGGGCCGTGATGGGACTTGCTAAGCAGTCTAGGCTTTATCTTGGGGGCAACTGGAAGCCACTGAACAGACCTTTAGGAGCAGCCAGCATATGCCAGGCTAACGCGGAGACATGTTTGATTTGCCTATGTGCCTTCAAAGAGCAGAGGCGGTGTTTCCTGTTACCACGTCATGTGGCTGTTGGGCATGGCCCGCCAAACCGCATCTCTTCCTGCTCCCTATGCTATCGCTGGTCTCTCCCATCTCTTCTCAAGTCTCTTCTCATCTCTTATCCCCAAGACTCCCTATCCTTCAGGCTCAAGGATGGCATGAAGCTTCGGGAGGTCTATCTTACTCATTATTTGCTAATAACGAAGAGTGGAAGTTTCCAGGATTTGTTTTATAAGCCACATCAAAAGTCTTGCTTGAAATGGCTCCATAAAAACCTCTGAGTCTAAGTATCAGGGGGCCATTCCACCAAACCAGACACTACAGAGACAGATGAGGAAGTGTGGTCCCTCTCAGGTAGCTTCCACTTCGTGGGGGTTGCACAAGGACATGTAACTTTACTCCATGTTGCAGGCACTTTGACAGAGCGGGGCAGAGGAGTTTTAGGGCCCTAGGACAGGGACCCTAACCCAGGCTAGGTCGAAGGACATTCTAGGAGGCCTCCAAGTGGGGTTCCCTGGAGAAGGGCTCTGAGATGGAGATTTGTGTGCAGAAAGTTTCCGGGTGGTGTTCTTGGGAGCCACAGTTGTGAGGAGGTGAGGGAAGCAGGACTGGAAGGAGGAGGTTTGACTGCCAAGCATTGCACCGGAAGCCTCGGCCGATCCCACAGGAGCCCTGGAGCTGGAAAGGCCAGAGTTGTCCAGAATTAGACAAGGGAGCTGGGCCTTTGTCCCTCACATTGACCAGTCACTGGCCATGGGCGGCCCCAGGGAGGGGTGCATCCTGAGGGAGCAGCTGGTGCTCCTGCTCCCGGTAGTTGGGGCATGAGTGCCTTGGTCCTGAAAGGGGTTCTGGGTGGTGCACCACAGCATCCCCACAGAAGGCCGTCCCGAGGGGAGACACCTGTGCCCAGACCTGAACAGCGAGCAGGAGCAATTCAGACAAGGTGGGCAGGGCAGTGGGAACAGCATGTGCAAGGTCCAGAGGCCTGACTGTTTTGGAAAAGAACAGGTAACGCGGCTCAAGCCCAGAGCTCAGAGCAGGTGGTAAGAGAAGAGGCTGGGTAAGTAAGCGGGGGGGCAGGACCCCTGAGGGGCCTTGTTTGACAAAACCGGGTTCAGAAACTCGAATTTTCTCACAATGGCAACGAGGAGCCATGGAAGGCTTGTGATGTCATTGTCCTCTAGACTCACTCTGGTTATAACGAAGAGGGTGTGATCCATGGAAGCTGGAATAGTTCGGCGATTTTTGAAGTTAGTCCTGAACTTAGGAGTATTGACAATATGGTGGAAGAGAAGAAGGGTCAGGATGCATTCAGGGGGCAGAACTGATCCAATTAGTGACTAATTGGATATGGCTGTTACTCCTCTAACTTTACCTATACTAACTCATTTACGGTTCACAACGAGTCAGGAAGTGGGAAGTATTATTATCCTTATATTGCAGATGAGGAAACTGAGGCTCAGAGAAGTTAAGTAACTTGTCAAGGTCACACAGCTGGTAAGTGGCAGAGCCTGGATCTAAAGCCAGACTTTCTTGCTTCCCAATTTCTGGCTCAGCCAGTTGGATGGATGATGGTACTGTTTAGTGAGATGGAGAACACAGGAGGAAAGCTGGGTGGGGAGAATGATGGAGATTTGCTTTGGACATGTTGACCCTGTATTCCCTGTAAGTCATCTGAACAGAGATATTCAAAGGGTAGTTGGCTGTGTGGGTCTAGGTTGGATGAGCGCAGGCTGGAGTGAGAGATTTGAGGGCCAGTAGCCTTTAGGTGACGAATGAAGCCATGGGGACGGATGAGCTCACCCAAGGAGAAGTCTCAGAGTGAGAAGAGAACACAGGCTGGAAGTGAGAGGAACGTGGAAGCTAAGAGAAAGGCAGAGAAAGAACTCAATGCCTAGGAAGCACAGAAAGATTAGCCAGAGATTTTCGAGGAAACCACTCAGAAGAGTTTTCACAGAAGCCAGAGGAAGGGAACGTTTTAAGGTTAGAAGTGTCAGATGTTGTGGAGAAGGCCACTAAGATAAGGCCTAAAAGTCGTCCTCTCTTCGCTGGGGGGGAAAACGGACTGCCCAGCACCCACTGCCTGGAGGAAACGGAAGACAAGTGCAGATCTGAACACTGGCTTCCGCACTCTCTCTTGGCAGGAGTAGAAGTGAAGGGTTTTCGGAACAAAATATCTCTTTGGAGATTGATTGGAACAAACACCCCATTTATCATTTCCTCCCGGGATTTTCCTAGCACCTCTCTGCTCAGATAGAAATCTGAGGCTTGCCATCAAAACGGGGAGACAGATCATGACAGCCTGTCCTCTGAAGCCTGCCCGCTGCCTGCGCACCTGGAGAGCTCCCGGAGGCCCGGGGCGCCGGCGGGTGGGGGAGCAGCCACCCCCCAACCCCCGCATCTGCTCCCCTCGGCTCCTGCAGGCAAACACCTGGAGCTCTCTTGGCAGGCCCAGGGCTGTCCCAGGACAAAGCCCCACATCTGACAGTGGTGTGTGGCTGCACTCTGTTCAGTCCTCATACTAGGCACCCTGCCACCTGCAAACACATGCATACATGCACACGTGCACACACACATGCACACTCCTGGCTGCTGTGTTCTATCTCCCACTGTGCTGGAGAGGCAACTAAGTTAGAAGAAACTGTGCTGGTTTGGGATCCACGCTTTCACGCGTCATACCAGCTAAGTGTGCCCGTGACTACACCTTTTTGCATTTTTGTTTCCTCATTTGATAAAACGAGGATCCATTTTTCTTTGAGTGCCTGATATGCAGTGACTATAGGAATAACAGCACAAATTAAGTGCCAGGGACTATGCAGAACACTTTGCACACCTTTGCTCATTTGATCCTCACCATGATCACCAGAGGGTGGATTCTGTTATTATTCCCCTCTTGCATAGGAGGAAACTGAGGCTACAGCGGGTAAGTAACTCCTGCTCAAAATCTCACAGCCGGTAAGAGGTGGGGCTGGGAATGGAACCCAGACATCTGGGTTCTGAGCTTTCGGCCACTTTCTTTCCCTGTGATTTTTTTCTTTCCAATCCACTCTGCGCATGTAGTCAGAGGCATCTTTTTATTTCCCTTGTCTGCCTAGGTCACTCCCTGCGTAGGAGTGGTTCAGCTGCATAGTAAAAGCCAAATGCTTTTCCTGGGCCTCCAAGGCCCCATTTCTCATCCTCCCACGAGGATGGGAGCTAGAACTAGAACCCGGGGAGCTAGACTTGGACCCTGGCACCCAGCAAGATGTGCTGTTTTTTTTTGAGGAAGATTAGCCCTGAGCTAACATCTGCTGCCAATCCTCTTTTTGCTGAGGAAGACTGGCCGTGAGCTAACATCCTTGCCCATCTTCCAACACTTTATATGTGGGACGCCTGCCACAGCATGGCTTGCCAAGCAGTGCCATGTCTGCATCCGGGATCCGAACCGGCGAACCCTGGGCTGCCGAAGCAGAACGTGCGCACTTAAACATTGTGCCACTGGGCCGGCCCCCCCCTTTTTTTTTAAGATTTTATTTTTTTTCCTTTTTCTCCTCAAAGCCCCCGGTACAAAGCTGTATATTTTTAGTTGTGGGTCCTTCTAGTTGTGGCATGTGGGACGCCGCCTCAGCATGGCCTGATGAGTGGTGCCATGTCCACACCCAGGATGCAAACGGTGAAACCCTGGACCGCCGAAGCAGAGCGCACGAACTTAACCACTCGGCCACGGGGCCGGCCCCAAGATGTGCTGTTTAACAAACGCGCTGTGTGCATTCATGTCCGGGGGAAGGTGGCGGGCCCTGGGGGGCAGGACTCACGTTGTCTCATCTCTGAGCACCTCCTCCAACTTTGGCATCTTCTCTCCCACTCCTCCTTCCCAGAGTCCCTCCTACATGTCCCCAACTGCACCCAGCTGAGAATGTTTGTGCAATAAAAGCTAACATGGGAAGAGTACTAGCAGTGGGAATACCAGGAAAGGTTAAACGGAGCAGCTGACAAGCCCTGACTGAGGGCCATCTATATACCCAACTTTGTGGTTGGCCCTTCGGGGCAAGAAAGAAGCAAGACACTCTGTCTCTACTCTCAAGGAGAGGAGCGTCTGTATGACACGCAGGGAACAAGGAGATGCTAACAAGTGCAGCTTTAATGCTAGCTGGAGGTTGTAGCTTGGTAAGAAAACAAGGAGAAATCAATGCGGACTTCCTGGGGGAGATGGCGTTGACCCTAAGACTTTGAAGGACTGGGAAAGCAGAGGGCATTCTGAGACTGGGGAGAGACTTGCACGTTAAAATGCTTTTATCCCTGTGGTCGACCCCACACCCACACCCCATGTCCCCCACCCCCCACTCTCTGGGCCTCTGCCACCCCCTGCAGTTTTATCTCCTCCCACTCCAGCAGGTGGGGCTTCCTACAGTTTCCTCATTGTATCTTTTCCTCCTGAGAGGTTGTTTCCTCTGACGGCAGGATGCTCTCCCTCCTCGCCTGGCTAACTTCTAACGATCCTGCAGTCCCCGCTTAGGCACCACTGCCCCCAGCTCCTGCTGGTTGGAGCACCCTGCTTGTTGCTCTCCGTGCATCCTCTGCTTCTCCAGCACAACACTTACCAGCCTCACTGGTTATGGCTTAGTTTTGGTTATGGTTATGGTTGTCTGCCAGCCCCACTAACTAGCTAACTCAGGGAGGCCAGGGTCTGTTTACCCTGTATTCCCCAGCACCTGCACACAGTAGGTGCTCAATAAATGTTTCCAAAATGAATGACTAAGTGCTTGACACATGGTAGCTAGACTTCTTATCACCGCCTCGAACATTCTTTCAGGTCAACATCGCCTCCTCTGCCATTGTGCTCTGCCCTGGTCTTCTGGGTCCTGGTTCCAACCCCGGGGAGTGAAGAGTCATGTCAGGGCCCCAGGGATGCTCGTGATCTCTTGAGAACAGGACTGTGAAAGCCATCATGGGCCTGATCCGGAGCACTTGTCCCTGCTAATTATTACGGACAAGCCTCCTTATTGAACCTCGTCCTCTTATTGACATTCGGATGCATGAGCCGAGGCTGTTGTTTTAAACGCGCTCATTAGCCACACAAATCAGTCCTGTTGACAGAGCGCCTTTGAATTAAGCATCTCGCCGTAGTCATTGGACAAGGAGCAATTTATAATGCCATTAGCAACGCTTTCGAAGGTTACAGGCATCAAAAATTGTTCAGCCGTAATTATTCTTAATGGATACAAGGAATAAACTGACGCAGGACAGCTTTTTCATTAGCCTTCAATCAAGGCTGATGGCTTTGAGAAATGTACAGTAAGTGCGTTTTGGGGAGAAATAATGATGTTACAGCACCTTTCCCAGGCAAATGCTCTCGGTACACAGCTTAACTTTTAATGGCCTTAATTTGACATAATTAAAAAAAATTTGAATTTGTTTTTGAAGATCCTGAAATAAATTATTTGGCTCCCATTTTTAACCCTTGGGGGAACTGGTGCTAAAGAGCAGTAAGGGAACGAGGGAGCCAGTGTCTGGGAATGGAGGGGTGCCACGGGGAGCTGGGGCTTATAGGACAGAGGTCTCCATGAAGCCCACCCAGGTTGCAGTTGTGAGGGCTGCACCCCCACCTCGGGGTTTTCTAGTGACCGTGGGAGAAGGGATCGGTTTCCTGCGTACCCAGGCACAAAGAGATTCAAGGCAAGTCTGTAGCTACAGAGCCCATTTGGGTCACCCAGGAGGTGGGGCCCCTACAGGGAGGGAGAAAGGAGTCCTACCCCCTGGGTCAGGGCAGGCTAAGGAAATGGCAGAACTGGGCATAAACCCAGATCCTGAGCTGTGGGATCTCAGGCAAGTGCTGACATCCCTCTGAGACTCGGTTTCTTCATCTGTGAAATGAGGATGATGATGCCTATATCTTGGGGCCGTCATGGGAGTTTGAAGAGGACCGAGAGGAAAGCTGATGGCCAGTGCCTGGCACACGGTAGTTGCTCAATAAATGTTCATTCCTGAGGTCGGGGCTGGATCTATGTGCTGTGGTAGATGCTATCGGTCAAGGCCAGGGCACCAAATCCACCGGAAATGTAGTAAGATGGGGACAATTATGTTTGCCAGAACTTATCCTAGGGAGGACAATGGATGAGGCTGAACAGAAGCTGCTCAGCGATAAGATGTCTCATTGAACTGCCCGCTCAGACTGAGGACTGAGTGGAGGTATGCACGTTTGGGGCAGAGCAGAATTGCTGGGACAATGACGGAGAAGGCACAAAGTGGAAGAGGCCAAGCGTCTGCCTTGTCTGTCCTTCATCAGGCAGGACTCAGTTTCTCCCCATCCTAAATGCTGAACAAGTCCTTCGAGTCTGTCAGATGGAAGGTGGGTCAAATCCTGACTTGCCTGAAGTGCTCATGTGTCTGGTTCAGTTCCGATTGTAGCAAGAAGGTACTCACACAGGGGTCCACCCTGAGCCACGCTGAACAACGAGGATGGGGCTTATTCACTCTCATGATCACTAGCCTTCAATAGGACTCAGCAATGGCAGGCACAGTGGGACAGCCTGGGGTCAGGCCCACACACTTGGCCTGTAGCCTTCGCTTCATGCTGCCACAGTGGGACCTTGGATGTGATGCCCCTTCCCTCTGCTCTCAGATTCCTCACCTGAAAATGACTGAGTAGCTGGAAGTCAGTACTTCAGACACCAGGAAAACTCAGGGCGCTCACTGCCCATCAGGATGCCGTCTCCATCAGGCCTGCGTGATGCAGGGGCACATCCACACAAAGGCTTAGGAGACTTTTGTGGCAGAATAGTAAATGGAAAGCGTTTTGCCCATTGCCTTAGTGCTTTTTGGGACTCGGGAGAGGCAGCCGTTGTTGCATCCCGGCAGGTTGTGGGGCATCCCTGGTTGGCAGATGCTTCTCTTGGGCTCCACTCATGGACAGGCTCAAGGCCAAACACTGAAATGGTGGCTGGAAGCTGGCAGAACTGGGTTCTGCCCCCGGCTTGGCCTTGAATTCCCTGTGTGACCCTGTGTGTGTCAATTCACCTCTAGGGGCCTCAGATTCCTTATCTTTACAGCCTACGGAATTTGGACTTCACACTTTACTTTTTCCTCTCTCCTTCCTCCCTCCCTCTTTCCTTTCATCCTTCTTTTCTTTCTAGCTGCCGAATCCTATTTTCAAGTGTACTCTTACACAGATGGCTAATTTAGGAAATAAATAAAGATGGACCTCATCTGGTTGAAGCATGCGTGGGGTCCCAGAACCTACCCCTCTAAGGTCCCTCTGCAGACCATCAGGCTCCTGAGAGCATGGAGGACCCCTCCTGAGATGGCCTTAGCCTCCCCTTGAAGCTCCATCGCTTGCTGTTGCCTTACCCATCCCCTCCTCCCTAACACTGGCCAGCTTGCCAGTCCCCAAATGTGCCATGCACTGTCACTGTTCCCTACCTCTCCTCCTGGAATGCTCTTGCTTTGTCTGTCTGGCAAACTCCCGCTCATCCTTCAAGGGCTCCCTCAAAGGCGACCTTCTTAGGGATCCTCCCCGAGTGCCTCCTGCAGAATGGATCTCTCCCCCGGCTTCGTCCCTACAGGACTGTGTAAGCCACCTGGAAAAAGATGGCCCGGAGGGTATTTTAGCTGTTGGGTCCTATCTCTTTCTTCCCGGACAAACTGCAATGCCTTATCGGCAGGGATGACACCTGAATGAGCCATATGCCCCAGGACTCAGCTCTAACAGCACGTGCTGGAGGGGCACACACAGCACAGGACCTGGGACACTGTGGCAGCCCAGCCATTCTAGAGTCTGGCACACAGTAGGTGCCTGCCTAGCCTAGGTCCCAGCGTAGGTACGTGATCCCCCATCCTGAGCCAAGGCACACAGGAGGCATCCGTGGAGCGTGGCACATAGTGGGAGCTCACCCAGTGCCGAGTACTCAGTAATTGTCTGCTAAGTGGAATTCCCATGGGATGGAAGCCCAGCCCTGGGAAAGCTTCCCCAGTCCAAGAAACCAGTACGTTCCCTCCCTTCATCACTTGTCGAAAGAGCAAACGTAATCACCTCCTAAAGCCAGGAGTAGACAGGGCTGCAGGTCTGAGGTGGAGGGAGAGGTGTGTGGGGGAATGAGCAGATTCTGTTTCCTTATCGCTATCGGCATGTTCTCGAGCTTTTACTCCCCATTGCCCTCCCGGCTCAGCCTCCATTTAGACTTCTTCTGATAAACACCAATATCTGTGCAAATTCTGGAGGCTGCCTGCACCCCCAGCCCAGGGGCCACTCTGCTGGAACTCCAGATGTGTGATAAGGCAGGGAAATACATTTTCAGCCCACTAAGTCGTCACATTTTCTGACAAGGTTTCTCAGGTGCGCAGATCTCTGATGGCTAATGTTGCCTTCACTCAGCCGAGGGCTTCAGAAACCAGCCAAACCATCACCCGGCTGTCAGGGGTCTGCTCATGCTCTGACTTCACATTTTGAGAGGCCCCCTGAGGAGCTCTGAGTCCCGATATGGCCATGACCCCGGCTCTGCATGAAAGAAGACGGTTGGCTGGCGGTCAACAGTCCTGGGGCCTGTCCTGCTCTCCGTGGGTGACTTTGGCGGATCTGTGACCTTTCCGGGTCTCAACTTCCCAACCTGTTCAATGGGGGAGGGACAGATTCCGTAATCTCTAAGGGACTTTCTGGCTCCAAGACTCTGTGAGTCTCTTACTTTTCTGCCATTAGGAGCACGGGATGGCAGAATCTCATTGCTGTGCAATGTCAGGGAGGGCTCAGAATGCTGGGAAGAAAGTAACAGGAGTAGCTGTACTCGTTGGGACAATAATAATAGCAACGACTGCTTTTCATCCGTTATTTCACCTATGTATAGCTCTGGAATCAGACAGATCTGGATTTGAAGCCCTGCTGTGTTACCAATGAGCTGTGTGTCCTTGGGCAAGTTACTTAACCTCTCTGAGCCTCAATTTCCTCCCGGGAAATAAGGAGATAATAAAAATTTAATGAGATGATATAAAGTACTGATACCACAGGGCTTAGAACACCAGAAGCACCAGTAAATGTTGCCTTTTTAAAAATCATGGTTAATAACGATCCTTATAATATTCCTCATGAAGTAATGACCACTCACCTGATTTTGCTAATGAGGGAAATGAAGCACAGAGAGGTTAAATAAGAGGCTGTCCCCGGGTCTATCTGACCCCAGGTTCGTGCACTGGGCACCATTGCAAGAACCCCTCAGCCATTCACTCTGCACTCCTTGCTCAAAGCTGGCTCGGCCGGCCAGGACTGGCATCTCTGGAAATGAAGGCAATTGGCTGAGAGCTGGTGAGTTGGGCAGGACTGGGGGGAAGCAGCCAGCCTTTGGGAGCTCCAGGGACCCCTGAGGGAGGGGGCTGGGCCCGAGGCCCAGAAGTCATCCGGCCACTGCAATTTGGGCTTTTCTTTGGGCAAAAAAAGTTGAGAAGAAAATAGATTGCAGCCTGTTACAGACCCAGTGGCTGCAAATCATTCTGGAAATTAGCTTTCTATGGGAAAATCTATATACTAATTAACTCCATGGCCTCTCTAACGAGTTTAAGCACAATAAGGCCCCTGAAAATATCGAGGCATTTTGCAGCTGCCTTAAATTCTACCTTGGGAGACACGCTCACAGCTCATGAGGCCGTTCGAGAGGTTCCGGAACGAAAGGGGAATCTTAAATGATTCATTTCCAAGGGCAGAAGGTGGGCGGCTGTGACTTTGGTTTATTGCAGAGGGAAGCACAGAGCTCCGGGCTTGTTGGGAGAAATGGCGGCTCTGCCTCGATGGCCCTGGTTGGCCCCTGGGTGTGGCCCAGTATTTCCTGCTCCTCCAAACCCTGCGTCCTCAGTGTGAAGATCATGAGGCCATCACCAGGTCGAGACGGAGAAAGGGCCCCTGGGATGTGGCCATGGAAACCTAGGTGGGAACCTTCTGCCCACTAGCTGCTGTCCCTGTGGGATAGCGCTGCTCAGGCCAGGGGAGGTGACAGGCTCATTCCTGTGTGTGATGTGGGAGGCAGCCCAGCCAGCAGAGTCCCTGGGCACTTAGCTTCTCCCAACAGGTCCAGATTGCTCCTTCTGGGGTGCTGCCCTCAGACTGCTGGCCTTTGTCCATCATTTCTTTTAGAGACCAGCTTGTGCAAGGACTAGCCAATACAGTGTGGCGCAGCACACACACATGCTCACTCGGAGCCACTTGCACACCCATGGGTGCCCATGAATAGTCACATGTATGTGCAGCCGCTCCCTGTACACCCCACGCTTGTGTAGATGTGAAAACACACGTGCCTGAACCCGTGTTTGCACATACTCCTTCGTCTGCCCCTACACACGGCTCTCAGGCTGGAAGCACCCTTGCGATTGTTCCCTGGAAACACAGGCCACCAACCCATAGCCCCTGATAATCCTGGGGGGAAGGCTAAGTGTGTCATGCTTCTGGGGGCAGGAACCCAAGCTGCCCTCTGCCTCTGTCCCCTCCAAGAAATGCACACGAGTGCCACTCACTGCCACCTTCATAAAGCAATGGTCCAGGTGTGGTTCTGAACAGAAATCCCTGCAGGGCCTGCCCATGGTCCAGACGCCCCTTTGGGTCTGACCTGCCGCTGCCCACTGGCCTCAGTGAAGTACGCCCTGCTCAGCCAGGCAAAGAAACTCCTCATGGCCAATGCGCTCTCCACATGTGACTTGGGGTGTCAATGGAAGCAAGAGGGTTCTTCATTTCACAAAGGGAGGGAGGGGGTGAGGGAGGGGGCCCCTCAGCCCTACTGATGATGGTGATGCCTGTGCCTCCACCAGCCATTCTTGTTTACCATGTGCCTGGAGACCGTGCTGAGTATTTTATGCCACCCTCTCACCTACTCCTGAGAGGTGGGTCTGATCGTTCCTGTTTCCCGATGAAGAGACCAAGGTTCAGAGAGGTGAAGTGACCTCCTGAGGTCCCATCGCAGTGAGAAGTAAGGCTTTGAACAGAACACGTCTGATGCCAAAGTCCACTTTTTATGTTAAACTGCCTCCCTTGGGGTTTGGCCAAGATGTCGGCAGCCCCTGTGCAGCCGTGAGTGAGAATATCTAAGTGAGAAAGGCGGATTCCCTGAAAGGGTGGGAATGAGGCAATGCCTGCAGGGTGGTGGTGGGGAGACCTGGCCTCGAATCCCAGCTCCGCCGCTCACTGGTTGGGGGACCTGGCGCACCGGGTTCAACCCTCCGGTCCTTTCCTGGTCCTAGCTCACAGGGTCTCCTCACAGCCCTGCACAGTTGGCCACTTCCTCCTCCTCCTTGACACCCTTTCTTCCACGTGGCTTCCAGAACTCTGCTGGTTTCTGGCTTTTCTCCTCCCTCACGGACCATGCTGTCTGGGTCTCCTTTGGGGTTCCAGCCTCCTGTCCCTGGAGTGCCACAGCCCCAGCTCCCCGTCGTGTCTCTATGACCCTCCCTCCCCTGGGCTCTGATCCATTCCCACGGCTTTAAATATCGTCTTGGGTTCATGACTTCAGAATGTGGATGTCCTTCTCAGACTCTCCTAACCCCACACTCATGTCTGTGTGCCCCCAAATCTCCTCTTGGGTGCCTAATAGCCTCTCAAAGGAACTTGTGCTGCCAGTTGCTCAGGCCAAAAAGACTTGGCCCTCTCCTTCTCTCACTTGCTGCATCCACGGGCGCACCCCGGTCCAAGCCACCAACCTATGTCACCTGGATTATTGCAACAGTTTTCTTAACTCACTGCACTTCTTCCACCCTTGCCCCCTAGAGTGTAGCTCGACCCAGCAGCCAGAGAGAGCCTTTAAAATACAACTCGTATCATAATTCTCTTGTGCTCAAAACCTGGCAGTGGTGCCCCAATTTCACTCAGAGTAGATGCTGAAGTCTACAATGGCTTGAAGGCCCCCATGATGAGGCCCCCTGTGATCAGCCTCCCCGTTGACCTCCCTGACTCCCTCTCTAGAGGCTTCCCCCTAACCGATGATTCCAGCCACAGGGCCTTTGCACCTTATGCCCCATTGCCTAGAACACTCTTCCCCAGATACCCACGGGGCTCACACACTTCACTCCATCCCTCAGCTTTTCAGTGAGTAAGAGATGTTAAGCAAATTTTCAAGGTTAAGTTGGTGGCTAGGCGTAATCTCAAATCTTCTGAATCTTAGCGAAGTATTTATTTCACAATGCTGTCTACCCTGGCCGTCCCAAGGCCCAAGTCCCCCGATCCCATGGCAGACACTCCCAAGCCCTCTTACCCCGCGTGCATGCACATGCTCTCAGCGCTGATCCCCTCCAACTTGCTCTTTATTTTACGTATTGATTATGTTATTGTTTTATTGCCCCTCACCTCCAGCTAGAACGCCTGCTCCGTAGGAACAGAAGTCTGCCTTCTTGTTCTCTGAACATCCCCCGTGCCTGTCCGTAGCGGACATCAAAATATATTTGTGAAATAGTTGTCATTTCTTAACCTCTATGAGCCTTGGCTTCTCCACCTGTAGAAGTGAGTTACGTGGGGGATTAATTAACGTAATTGAACACCAGCACTAGTGGCGGCATGATGTCCACTCCCTCTCTCGTGAGGACTCCGGCTCCTCTCTGAGGTCTCTGCCTCGTTTCAGACACTGCTGATGTTCTGGCGCCTTTGGCTTCCTGGGGGCAAAGAGGGTGGGGACAAAGTGTCTGGGGTCTCCAAGCCCCTCCCCTGGAATCTCACCCTTGTCCATCACAGGTCCAGTGGGAAGATTGCCCCAGCAGCATTGGTTTTCAGGATCCCTCTGGCCATAAGCATAGCATTAGCTGGGGGTGTGGGGAAGCACAGGTCCGCGCCTGCCCTGCAGATTCCTGGAGAGAAAAAAACTGTAATGACGGGAATAGCAACAGAATGAAAGAAGGAATTTGCTTCATAAATAGTGAAACCGGTGATTTTAATGGTTAGTAAGGAAGAATCAGGAAAGAACAATAAGATATACATGAGAACAATTTACTGTGATCTGGAAGCTTGCGGCTGCAGCGCTGACGTTTTCCTGATGGAGGTGTGCACAATGAAGGCCTTGTTTTTCTTTGAGGGGACATTATTGTCATAACACGGCAAGTTTAAGTAAACTTTTTCCCTCTAAATTGCAACCCCCACAAAAAACCAGCGAAACAGAGTCATAGTTGTGTTTGCTCAGTGACAGTATACATTTATTCTTTTTCTGTCAAGATGGAAAGTGAAAACAAAGAAAAACTGTGCAAAACTGTGAGTGGCTGAACAGGAGTCACCCATGAACTAGAATGGGAGCCATGAAGAGTGACAAGTGGCTCTTCTCTCCATAAAAAAGGAATGTAGTCAGATTATTACTACATCCTGAGCTGATGGTGCGTAGACCTCTACAGCAGGAGATGGCTACAACAGGTTGCTTAGATTGCCCTTCTCTGCCCATCCCATGGCTTCCCTTCCTCTCCCTCCCATTCCTCTCCCTTCCTCTCGCTTTTTTTCCTTCCATCTCTTCTTCTTCCCTCCCTCTCCTTCTTCAACTATGTTCGAATACTTGCGATGCCCTGCCTTGTGCTTGGCCCCTGGGATGCAAAGACAACAAGAGAGTTGATCCCAAAGAGCTTGAGTCTTGTGGGAGGGGCACGCTTGTGAACCAACAGCCACATCCTATAATAGATGTTTGTGCAAAGTTCTGTGAAAACCCAGAGGAGGGAGGTTGCCAGGAAGTCTTCCCAGAGGAGGTGACTCGAGTTGTGACGGGAGGGGTGAGTGTTTGGGGAGGGGATGGTGAAGCTTTTTAGGAGGAAAGAAAAGCAGGGAGAAAGGCATGGAGGTTTAGCTTGTACATTTGGTGTTGTTTGTATGCCTGTATGTGTGTGTGCGTGTGTACGGTAGGGCGCGGGCCTGAAGAGGTGGGAATATTGATGGGGACAGCCCTACCCTTTGCCTCAGGAAGCTCTGCTCTGTCTGGGTTCCCTGTAGTCATTTCCCTATTGCTAAAGCGGGACCATCAACACGGAGGGGACACCTCTCCTTGGAGGCCTTGGCGTGGCAAGCTGGGCCATGGCCTGAGGACCTTTCCTGTCCCTACACTAGACTGGGGAGCTGGATTTTCCCCTCCACTGGATTCCCCTCCCTTGGGGCTGCTGTGCGCCCAGGACAGAGGCATAGGGCTTCCAGACCACATGAAGACGCCGCTCGTGACTCTTGTCATGGAAAGTTTCACGTAGCGGTGTCTCCTGAGACCTGGGAGAATTCCGCTGGATTCATCAGGAACAGTCGGGACCATCCCTGGGTTGGCGGCTCCCACAGTGGAGGAGCTGTGCCAGCTTCGTGGACCGTGATCCTCAGTGGGTGAGGGCTTGCCCACCTCCTGAGTCTCCCTCCTCCCAGAACAGCTCAGGGCAGAGGCACAGCACACCCGGAGGACTCTGCAACTGGGTCCCTCCCAGCCTTGATGCTCCCGGTGGCTTCTCTGTAGTGGCAGAAGACGGGACAGAGGGGCCCTGGGCGGCTGACCTCCCTTCTCCTCGGGCCTGGCCCGGAACCTGGGAAGTTGCTGCCATTGTGATGGAGAGGTGACTTCCTCCTTTTCTGTTCAGTGAGGAGACCCGTGACCAGTGAAATCCGTGGCCGTTCAACAAGACCTGAGGCCTCTGGCAGACTCAGGATGAAGGGTCGGAAGGAGGCCGAGGTGGAGTTTGGCGCTTAGCAAGCACTGGCTGATGGTGCCTGTGAGCTCCAGGAAGGCAGGGCCCTCTGTCTTTCCACCACTGCCCGGCAAGAGCCACATGCTTCGGAGGTGCTTGGATGGATGTTTATTGAATGAGTGCGTGCATGCATACGCAAATGATTTACTGAGCCTCCATCCCTCCACTGAGCCTCAGCTTTCACTCAGGGCCTCCCCCTCGACCAAGTCCCTTTCTCTGAACTTGAGTCTGGCATGTCCTTCCAAGTAGCCAGGCTCAAGGGCCATTTCTCTTTTCTACTTCTTTGTCCAAGGCTGAAGTTAAACTCACTCCCGCCCAGAATGTACCTCTCACCTATTTCCTATTGCAGGTGGCTGCACATTTGCTAAAATTTCTTATGTGCTTCCCTAGATTTTTTCTTTGCGAGCAAGGAGGTAGGAGGGACCTCAGATTGCTCCTCCGTATCAGAAGGTCTGGTGTTCCTGGCTGGCCGGGGACTCTACAAGAAGCCCATCTGAAACCCTACAGTGAGCAGGACCGGCTCATGCTGTAATCATTGCCCCAGTGCATAGACAAAGTGGCTTACCCAGAGCCGCTCAACCAGTAAGCAGTGAGTGGCTAGTAATGGCTGCAATGCGCTGGCTGAGAATGTGGGAGGCAGTTGTTTAAGTACGGATTCAGCTCTTGGAGCCTCAGTTTCTTCATCCATAAAGTGGACATAATATCTCGTACCTCAGAGGGTTGTTGGCTGGAGTCAATGACTTAATATGTGTGGAGGGCTTTGAAGGGACTTTGGGAGCTAGAACGTGCTCACTAAGTGTTGCCCACTCTTGTCACATGCTGTGTACTTAACTATGGCCCAGACTGAGAGCTAAGCATTTTTCTAGAGCATCTCCTTGAAGCTTCACAGCAGCAGCGGTACAGGTGGGGCCACAGACCTGGAGAGAACACAGCTTACCCCAAACCACAGAGTCAGCTCCTGCGGGGTGGGGACAAGAGTCCCTCATCCCTCCAGAGCTCTCTTCTCGTGGAGGGCCTTATCAGGAACTCTCTCTTCCAGTCCCTCTGCCTGGCACTCCCCCTGAGAAACAGCTCCCAGTGTAGACAATGGGCAGAACCCAGGGCCAGTGGGAAGGGTGCTGTCTGTCAGCACCTGGGGTCACGGCAGTGCGCAGACCCACCTGAGCTCCGCAGGTAGGCAAACCTGGCTGGAATCGGGAGACAGGCCCGCGGCAGAACCCCCGCCCGGCACCTCCTGGCAGCCGAGGCAGCAGCAACACTTCTTTCTTAAGTCAAATGTTGCCTGGAAGTCATTGCTTCAGCAATTACCTCTGAAACCCATTGTTTCCTCAGCCCCATTAACATGTCAGCTCCTGGCAGCCGCTGACGGGGCAAACACCCCTCGGAGGGCTGCAATTCAATTTAAGATCACCTCCCCTGCACAGACAGCCTCGGAGCCGGCCCATCTCCAGATTTCACCAAATCGAGGAGCGAGTCTCAGGGCGCAGTTTGATCATGCTGCTTCCTAAATTAAAAACAAAATTGTAAGTGTTAAACATCTTTAACAAGTCATTAAGCCCCAGCCATAATCCAGAAAAAGTCCCTTAATGAGTAATGACATATGTTGCGAGCGCAGTTATCTCCTAATGTTGGATGCTGAGATGGTGTGATGAAATGGCACGGTGCTCAGAAGGGATGGCTCACCACTAATGGCAGGATAATTCGAGGCTGTTGGGCTGAGGACCCTGGGGGGCCGAGGAGGCAGCCCGAGCCAGGCGGCCAGGCTGTCTCGCTCGGATTGGGTGGTCCTCAGTCTCCTGGCCTGTCCTGGCCCTCCAGCCCCCTCTCTACACTGGGGGCTGCTCCGTCCCCACTCACAGACTCAGCTCTGCTCCCAGCTCTGCCCCAAGACGGGGTCTGTAGGAGTCCAGAGGCTGGGTACTAGCACTCATGCATTGTCCCCTGATCATGGGTACCCCCAAGCCCTTCCTGTGTCTCAGCTCAAGTCCCTGGGCTTTTGAATGAGCCAGGCATTTTCTCCCAGTCCCATCTTGGAGACTCTGCCTTGGCCCAATGTCCCTGGGGACCTCCCAGTCTGCCGCCCGTTCCTCCTTCCTGGGCTCGGGATCCTGTCCTTGATCCCCTGCCCGCGTGTTGAGGCCCTGACCTGCTCCCTGGGCCTCCACCACTTTGTGCTCCAGGAGCCCTGCCTCAGTGCTCTGGCCTTGGCTGACCACCCTGCTGGACCCCTGCCTGCTGTTCATCTACCCCCGGGATGGCTCCAGGCCTGTGAAGAAACTGACTAGCTGGCCCTGAGCCCCAAGTCCCAATTCTCAAGAGAGAGAAGTGTTTGCCTGAACTTGGATCATGTGACTGCCCCTAGGGTCATCGGGCGTAGCCCACCCGCAGGGTGATGAACAGTCCCAGAGAAAGGGGCTTCCTTTATCCTACTTGGACTTCTGTGGCTTTGGCCCCACACAGTCCACCCACCCACCGACGTCCTCCTCCTTGCTGGGTCCTGCTTCCATGGTTCTCCCTCCATATACCGCTCTGGGATTGCAGCTAGAGGATGTCTTCAGTCGGAGAATCCAGAAGCAAGCCTGAGCACTTCAGTAAGGGACGGGGAGAGCAGAGCGAGGAAGGGGAGGTGGTCCCCAGAGGGTGTGACTTCAGGCAAAATCCACAGAAGGTGGCTTCAGTCTGATCTTGCAGAGTGGCTCTGGAGTGGAAGTTATGCTCCAGGCCTGAGCCAAGCTGCAGGTGTGGGCATTAGAAGCAGGTACCTCTGCTCTGCAGTTTCCTCAGTCACTCATTCATTCATTCATTCGTTCGCTCACTTATGTATTCATTCAACATGGATTAATTGTCACATTCTTAATTATTCAGTATTTACTATCTGCCAAACAGTGTGCCGAGAACTTTATATGCTTTACTACACTGAAAACACGAATGACTCAGTGACATAGGTACCATTATTAGCTGCATTCTACAAGACGAGGAAACCGAGGCCCAGAGAGTTTCGGAAAGTGACTTACTCAAGGTCATGCAACCAGAAAGTGGTGGAGTCAGGATCTGAACTCAGACTCCAGCGTCAGTGGGCTGTTGACTCTGAGAGCAGAGGTATGGAGAATATATATCTATTTCTTTTCCTTCCTAAAGCCCAGGTCTATACAATTATTTGAGACAGCCTAGCTAAATACTTACACACTGGTCCCTCCGAAACCCAAATCATTTAAATCTTAACAGTAAATAAAACAATTGGAATCTTGGTCCTGTAGAATTTCAGAATTGGGAAGGAACTAAGAGATCTCCTGGCTTAACCCTTGCGTTTAACAGATGAGGAAAATGAGCCCAAGAGAAGAAGTGTCTTGTCCAAAGTCGCTAAGCCAGTGCGTGGGAGAGCTGCCGTCACGGAGGCACGCACGAGACGCTGCAGGAACCTCGCTCTCCCGTCTCACAGCCGTCTGCTATTTTTGCGAGAGCTCAGGAAAACTCACTGAGCAGCTTACTTAGAAACAGCAGCAACATCCTAGGAGAGGATCAATTCCTGACCATGCATTCCAAATGAGACACTTGCATGGCCTTCCTTGCAGCGTTCCCTCGATTGGTGCCCAAAGGAAGCAGCGTCATCGCTGGAGGTGGCTGATGCAACCAGGGAAGGCCTGGAGCGCGGTGGGAGCCTGCCTCCGGCCCAGGATGCTGTCGCTCGTGCTGGCTTCTGCCAGGCCTTTGACTTTCTACCCTATCTGTGCATCTTATCTTTCCGCCAGTCCTGAATTCGAAGTTTGACCCATATCTTTGATCCCCTGCCTCAGTGACTCTTTAGTACCCAAGAACTTCTTGGCTGTCCCACCCTTGGGATCACCGCCCCATAACTTTGATGCCCTTCCAAAGCTGGGCCTCTGCTGGATGCTCAGAGGTCACCATTTGGCTACAGATCCAGCACCGTGAGCCTCTCTGGGACCCTTGGTGTCAGAATGGGTGCCCAGGAGCCGCCTGGTTGCTGTGACAATTAAAGGAAGGACATTGAGGCTGAATCCCAGGCTTCAGCACCTGGCAGGAGATGGTGGGGTACTTGGGCTGGGGACTGGACTGCGAGTTAGGAGAAACAGTTGCCAGTTCTCGCCTGGTAGAAGTCGGCTGTGCAACCTAAGGAGAATTCCTGCCCCTCTCTGAATGTTGGGTGGGTGGACTAGGCTACTTTCAAGCACACACGTCTTCGATTTTCTGGACGAGAGAAAGGGCCGCCTTCTATATTCCCTGCACTCTCTTTCACATATCTACCTTAGGGGGCATCCCCATGCCCCAGATGGAAAATGCTACTCAGAGGTCTGCCACAGGAGAGAGCAGATGACTAGGGGTTTGTCGTTCCCAGCTTCTGAGCATCCAAAGTGGCTGGGATGGAGTGGGCTTTGCTTAGCTGTCTGGTGATCACAGCATGCTGGGCAAAGGGCTTGTCAGCCACCATGGAGCTTCCTCCCAGCCTCCGCCCTACAGCAGCGGCTCCTCTGCCCTGGGACCCAAAGGGGGATGAGAAAACCCTCTTTGTTCTGGGCAGATAGTACAAAGCCTCGTTGCCATAGCAGCAGCAGCCATTTCCTCCAGCTCTGAGCTGGGGCAGCAGCTCAGCTGGGCCTGGGCTCGGGCCCTGAGCAGCCGGGAGCAGAGGTCAGCCTTGCATGCGGGGGGTCTGAGTCACTGAGGCCCCAGCAATGCACCAGCAGAGGAACAAGAAGCTGGCAGTCACCAAGGCTGCCTTCCTGTCATCATCCAAAGCTGGGCGGGGGGGTAGCCAGGGGCTGGGCCTGGGGCCAGGGCTTGGGGTCCCAGCTGCTGAAACAGGGCTCCCTGGATGCTTAAACCTTCCATAGCCTGGCTGGCACAGGAGTCTGCCCTCAGAGGGACTAGGGATCCCTGGAGGAAGTGATGGAGAGGGCTGAGGGATGTGGGGAGGAGAAAGAGGGGACAATAATCCCGGACCTATTGGGCCCTGAAATATAGATGAGGCCAAAGAATTTAGAAAGTCCTAAACTTCTATAAAGAAGGAACCCACCAGCCCAACAGCTCCTTTATCTGTTGAGCCCTGTGGGGAGTGGGCCTGTGGAGGAAGGTTGGAGGAACTAAGCGTACATTCTAGGACTTTCAGGAACTAGAATGGGCCGAACGTGAGGCAAGAGACTCAGCACCTGGCTTTTCCCCAGCAGGAAACAGGCGCTCTATGCTCTGAGGCCACAGATGGGATTAGATCTCAGTTGTGCCAGTTTGAGTGTGCACAAGGCGCCTGCCTCGCTAAGCCTCAGTTTCCTCCTCTGTGCGATGCGGATGCTAATTAAGACTCAGAGTGTTTTTGGGGACATTAAATAAGGTAATCAATGCGACGTGTAGGGGCACTTTTGGCCCAGGAAGCCCTCCGTCAACAGTGGTTATTAACGGTATTAATAGGTTGAACCAGATAAAAATGCCATTTTTATGGGGCTGGCCCCGTGGCCGAGTGGTTAAGTTCGCGCTCTCCGCTGCAGGCGGCCCAGTGTTTCATTGGTTCGAATCCTGGGCGCCGACATGGCACTGCTCATCAGACCACGCTGAGGCAGCGTCCCACATGCCACAACTAGAAGGACCCACAACAAAGAATATACAACTATGTACCGGGGGGCTTTGGGGAGAAAAAGGGGAAAAAAATAAAATCTTAAAAAAAAAAAATGCCATTTTTGTTAAGTCAGAAGCGGCTAAATACGAGCAGTTTCATCTGGTTTAACCTAGTATCAGTGGGTGGGGTGACCCATGTTTTCTGGATGGGGCTGTGGGATAGTTTGAGAGTTTGACCACTTGCTGGCTGGATAAGCCTGGGCAAGTCACTCGACTTGCCTGTACTTCCGTTCCTCCTCTGTGAAAAAGGAATATGAAAGTGTTGTGTGGAGTACATGAATGAATACAGGGAAAAAAGAAGAATGCCTGGCTCAAGTTCGTGCTAAATGAATATTTGTTAAGTGAATAAATCTGGTCAGCCGGGAGGGGATGGTTGTTATTCCCACTTATATGAGAGGAAGTAAGGGATGTGCCCAGGTCACACTCCTGGGGCTCGAACTCAAGCAGCGTCATTCTAAGTCCAGTGAGTTCTCTTACCATTGCTCCCCCTGCCTGTCCTCTGCAGCCTCCTGTCCTGTGCTGCCCAAACCATCTCTCCACTTTGATGATGGCCCATGTGTCTGTCCAGCCAGCTGGTCAGCTAGTCAGCCAGTCACCGCTCATGCATCAATTCTTCCATGTGTGTATCCACTTACTTTCTTCCTTCCTTTTCTCCCTTCCTTAGAAACCAACTTCTGTTGGGTGCTTGAATTTGGTTGAAATGATCTAGAAACCTAGAAATCATTTTTTAAAAGTCAGGTCTATTGGGGTAAAATTAACATGCAGCAGAGTTCACCCTTTTAAGGACATAGGTTGATCAACTGTCACCATCCCATATAACTGTGTAGCCATGGCCAAAATCAAGATACAGAACATTTCCAGCATCTCTCTCTCCAGATCTCTTGGGCTCCTTTGTCACCAACCACTCCCCTTAATCTTGGCCCCTTGATAGCTACTGTACTGTTTTCTTTCTTTATAGTTTTGCCTTTTCTAGAGTGTGATATAAATGGAATCAAACAGTGTGCAGCCTTTTGAGTCTGGCTTCTTTAACTCAGGTTAACGCATTTGAAACTCACCCTTGTGGGCGTGTGCATCAGTAGTACGTTTATTTTTATTGCAGAATAGTATTCCTTTTGTATGGCTATACCGCTGTGTATTCATCCATTCAATCATTGAAGGACATGAGCATGGCTTCTGTTTTTTGGCAATTATGAATAAAGCCACGGTAAACATTTGCATGCAGATTTTTGTGTGAACATAAGTTTCCATTTCTCCTGGGTAAATACTTAAGAGTGAGACCGATGGTTCATATGGCAAGTTATTAATTTTATCAGAAAGTGCCAAACGGTTTTCCAAAGTCGCTATACCATTTTGCATTCCCATCAGCAACATACGAGAGTTTCAATTGCTCTGCGTCCTTGTCGGCACTTGGTATTGCCCATTTTAAAATAACTTTTAGCCATTCCCACAGGTGTGTGATTGTATCTCTTTATAGTTTTAATTTACATTTCCCTAATGACTAATAGTGTTGGACATCTTTTCATGTGTGTGTGTCTTTTTTCCATCCATATATCTTTTTTGGTGAAGTGTCTGTTCAAAATTGAAAATTGGGTTATTTGTTTTCTTATTTCTAAGTTTTAAGAGTTCTTTGGTTCTTTCTATGTTCCTTATCTGACATGTGCTTTGCAAATATTTTTCTCCCAGACTGTGGCTTGCCTTTTCATTTAACAGCGTCTTTCAAAGAGCAGAAGGTTTTAATTTTGTTCAAGTACAATTTATGAATCTTTTCTTCTATGGATCATGCTTTTGGTGTCACATTCTTTGGAGTCTTTTCCTAACCTAAGATCTACCCTTTTTTCTCCCCTAAAAATCTTACGAGCTCTGCTATCCATTTTGTGTTCATTTTTATATATGGCACAAGGGATAGATGGATTTTCTTTCTTTCATTTTTTCTTGGCATATGGAGGTGCAGTGTTCCAGCACTATTTGTCGAGTTATCCTTTCTTCGCCGAATTGCCTGCGTACCTTTTTCAAAAATCATTTGCTTGTAGATGTAGGAATCTATTGCTGGACACTGTGCTGTTCTGTTGATCTCCGTGTCCATTCTTTCACCAATACCAAACGTCTCGATTACTCTGACTTATGTTAAGTCGTTTATCCAACTTCATCCTTCTTTTTCAAAACTGCTTTTGCTATTCAAGTGCCTTTGTTTTTCCATATGAAGTTTAGGATCAGCTTACAAATTTCTGTAAAAATTTCGCTGAGATTTTCATCAGGATTTTGCTGAATCTACAGAGAAATTTGGGGAGAATTTATGTTGTAACAATACTCCTCCGAACCATGAACACAGCATCTCTCTCCATTTATTTAGGTTATATTTGAATTCTTTCTTCAGTTTTTGTAGTTTTTAGTGTACTGATATTGCAATGATTTGGTAGATTTGTGGCAATATTTTAAGTATTTTGGTGTCATTATAAACAGTTCCTTTAAAATTTTAATTTTCAGCTGTTCATTGCTGGTATATAGACCAACAATTGATTTTTGTATATTATCTTTCTATACTTGGATCGTGCTCAGCTCACTTATATGTTCTAGTAAATTTTGTGTAGATTTTTGGAATTTTCTATGTGGGCAATCATATCTCAGCAAACAGAGACAGACTTATTTCTTCCTTTCTATCTGTATGCTTTTTATTTCTTTTTCTTGCCTTATTGCTCTGGCTATAATGTCCAGTACAATGTTGAATAATAGGAATCATTTCTGATTCCTCTTTTTTGCTTTTTCACCCAGCTCCTCCAGTCTATCAGACTGCCAATAAATATATCCAGAATCTGAACACTTCTCACCGTCTCTTCTGCTGTAAGCTCTTTCGCCTGGATATACTTACCATCTCCTCACTGGTGTCCCTGGCTCCACTCTTGTCTCCTGTGGTCCCTCCTCCACAGAGCAGCTGACGTCCTATTTCTGTTCCAATTAGAACAAAACTCAACATCTAACCACAGCCTGTAGGGTCCTACAAGAGTCGGCTGCTCCCCTTCTCTCTGACTTCATTCCCCTCACCTACTGCACCCCAACCACGGTAGCCTTCTTGCTGTTTCTCAGACATATTGAACATATTCCCACCTTGGGGTCTTCACACTTGCTTCTTTTGAATTGTTTCAGCTTTACCTCAAATGCCGCCCCCTTCAGGAGGCCTTCTCTAACCCTCTGAACTAACAAGGCCTACCAGTCACCCTCTAGCTTATTTCTATTTTATCTTCTTCACAGCACTTACCAGGGCCTAAAATTATCTTTTTCCTTATGCAAGTGTTTATTTTCTCTCTCTCCTCACTAAACAGGGATTCTATCTCTGTTGTGTACCCAGACTAGATCCATATCTCCTAACACACCAATGAGTCACTCTAGAGTGGTCACTCACTGTTTACTGACCAGCTTCTTCCAGCTCTATGATCCTATGAGTCTGAATGAGATCCTCTCTCCAACTTATCCCTTAACAAACCAGACAAGTTTCTCAAGGAAGCTGTCATTTCACGCCTGTTGAGTCTACTTCCTGAAGTCCCATGCACTCCCCACCTGACAACAGTTGGACTTTGGCTGCCATCGCTTTTCTCTGGTAAAGGCAATCAGTGTTCTCCTTAAGACAAGCCAGCTCAGTCCTTACATTACCGGAGATGGAGCAGTTGCCTTCGATGCAATTGATTACACTTTCTCTCATGAGTTATCTTCCCCTTGGCTTCTGAGATCTTGCATGTGACTGGTTCTCCTCTTGTCTGTCTCACTGTCCCTTTTCTCTGTCCTTGGTAAGCTATTGTTTCTTTCTCTTTATCCTTAAATATTAGTGCTCCCTAGGGTTATGACATGGACTCATTACCTGCTCATCTAACCTCTTGGTTTTAACTCCCTCCTTACAAGCCATGTGACTCAACAACTGTTTACGGAACTCCCAGTAGATGCCAGGCACTGGGAAAATAAAGGTGACAAACACAATCGTGGTTCTTGCCCTCTTGGAGCTCATAGATGGGAACGTACAACTCCTGCTCCTTGCTGTTTCTCGAGCATCTAAAACAATGCCAGACACTCAACACATGTTTGGTGAATGGGTGCATAAATGGAGTAAAGAGATAACAAGCAAGAACTACACAAATATTTGCATAATTATAATGATGATAAGTGCTGTAATGTGGAAATACAGGGTGCTATGAATTTTTAAATCCAGGAAATCTAATCTAGTTGAGCTTGGGAGGCCTGGCTTAGCCATGAAGAATGAGCAGGAGTTGGTAAGTCAGTGCAGATACCATCAGGTTGGAAGATCTGGTGGTGGGAAGTTGAGGAAATTCCCAGTCTGATGGTTTTTGTCTCTCTATGAACTAAAAGGAAAGTTGATTCGCTGAGAGTGAAGGGGTGGAGGGCAGATTGGAGGTTTGAAGGGAGAGTGTGGAGAATGTAAGGGTGAGTTTAAATGTAGTAAGATCTCCAGGCATTGCTTTTTCTGGTAAGTGGTCATTGATTCAAGGTTGCGCATGTTGCCTAGTCATAAGATTTCTTCAATGCATTCAGCCTCTTGGGTCAAGTTGTAAAAAAAGGGAGAGTTTGGCTCATTCAAGGTTGGGCTCTTATCATGTGAGTGTAATGTCTGAAAAGATGGGTAAGGGAGTTGAGGACATTCAAAAAGGGCTATAATGACAAACTATGGAACCTAAGCTCGATGAACAGGAAAGTGAAGTCTTAGGTAGATGAGGAGGAAAGTAAAGTTAGGTACCAAAAGAACCTTGATTTGGCTCAGGGAAGCAACATGCTGAGTTAAAAATACATACCCTTTCATTTAGGGTGGCCACATCACAGAGTTCTAGTCAATGAGATAAAAGCAGAAGCTTCGGCATGAAGGTTCTTTGTGGGCTTTTTAAAGAGGAAAAACTCCTCTGGGATGTGCCTTCTGCTCTTTATTCTTCTTTATTTCTCCAGTGAGTTGGAGAGGCTGGAGGGGAAGCTACTATGTTGAGATCCTAAGTGTATTTGTTAACTGTTGCCACAATAATGCTGCAAAACAAACCACCCCAAAACTTAGTGTCTCATGAATCTCCTGGTTGTCTGCAATTCAGCTGATCCAGGCAAGGCTGGGTCGGCCAGCTCAGCTTCAGTCTGTGGCAGCTGGGGTGGCACTGTTCCACGGGTCTCTTATCCTTCTTCTGGGGTATGTTCTTCTCATGGGTAACGGAAGAAGCCCAAGAGAGCGACTGGAAATGCACAAAGTCTCTTAAAGCCTAGGCTGAGAACTGGCACATAGTCACTTTCTGCCTCATCCTATTGCTTCATGCATGGCTAAACCCAAAACCAAGAGGCGGGGTGCAATTTACTACAGTGGATGTAAAAGCTACCCTCAAAACGTGGCAGACCAGGAAACCAAAAGGAGTCTGATGACTTCCTCAAGCAGCCTACATCTTGTTAGGGAAGGAAAAACAGATTCCTATTGGTTAAGCCATTATAATTAGATTTCCATTACATGTAGCTAAAGACAATTTCTAAGTTATAGAGGGAGCTTAAGGATGGGAAGAAAGTGGAGGGACCGATGACTTGGAATCTCAATGAGATCAAAGATACTTATGGAAAGAAACTAGAACGGTAATACACTTTGATTAGAGAGTAGGTATTTTTAACCAGTGATTTCAGAGGTGGAGCCGTTCCTAGCAGTGACAAGCCCCGAAGTGTGACAACTGTGGAGGAGAGGAACCTGGAGATGAGGAGGTCAAGACTGAAAAGCCAGCGTGTGGGAGGGATTTTCCATCTGCACCCTCAAGACGTCAAGAATGAGTTGGGGTATAAAGAAGACTGGCACCCAGGGTCTGAAGCCTTCCTTGAATGAGGAAATGGTCAGCGGAGAACTGGAACAAGAGAGAGGGCAGTACAGCCTGAGGGCAAGGGTCTCAAAGGAGCGAGGGGTTTACAAGAAGATGGGGAGGAACGAGGAGGTCTGTTTCATATTTATAGTGCAAGCTGCCCCTTGAGGTTTAGACTCATATAACAACCCCCTGGCTCTTTTCATTTCATGAAACTCAACATATCCGAGATCAGCTCAGCATATTTCTCTGCAAACCCACCTTTCCTGCTGCTGCCTCTCTCAGTGAGTGACCTCCCACCCACTCACCCAAACCGGAAACCCGGGGATCACTCCAGGGTCCTCCCTCGCCCTCATCCTATCATCGCACCCTGCTAATTTCACATCACAAATACATTTCAATCCATCTTCTCTTCTCCTTCGTATCCTGTTTCAGGCCTCCGTCATCTCCCATCAGTCCCTCTGCCTCATTCCCCGAACCGTGCTCCCTGCCTCCAGTCTCTCCCCATGAAATCCATTATCCAACACCTCAGGGAACCACTCCAGCATTGGCTGCATCTGAAATCAAGCTCTGCACAAGAAAACGATCATGAACTCCCTGCTTTGTCTCTCGGATTCATGAATATGAAGGTGGACGCTGGGAGCTAGCAGGGTCAGGGAGCAGGTATGGGGGATGAGGGCCGGGCTGCCCTGGGAGGTGGGCTTCACCCACGGAAGACCGGGCTTGTCCAGTCTTGGGCAAGCTGAGAGGTGGAGACTTATGTACACCAACTGGATGGACTCGGTTGTTGTGCTCACATTGCCAGCTGCCTTGAAGGTCCTGTGGATGTCTGAGTGTGGGACAGTGAGCGGATGTGGAGCGGAGAGGGCTGGGGGAGGGGAGGCCAGATGGCAAGATGGGGGTGGGGGTGTGAGAACAGTGGGAGGGGTTGGCAGCAGCTGGGAAGGATCAATGCCTTTTCCCTTTCTGTGTTTGCCTGTGTTGCTATTCCTGCTCAGATGAAAGAAATTCAAATAGTTATTGATTGGCGCTGAGGGGAGAGTGCGGGGATCCGGTCTGGCTCCGTTACAGCTGCACCCAGCCCCTGCCCGGCCTGCTTCCAGCCTTGGGCCCTCAGGCCCTGCTCTGGCTCCTGCCTCCAGCCTGTTCCCAGCCCCTGCCTGGGCACCTACCCTAGTCTTTGTCTTGGGGCAGCCAAAGGAGCACATTTTAACATGTGCTCAGTTAAAAACACTTCCTGACATACGCTTTCATTTAGAGCAGTCATCAGGAGCAGTTCCAGCCGAGGAGATACAAGCAGAAGTTGCTGGACATGAGCCCGGACCCCAGCCTCAGCCCCAGGTGACGGGGACAGGTTAGACCAGGGGGTCGGTGGTGCATTGCGGGGCCTGAGGGCTAATTCCAGTCTTTGCCTGGCCCAGGAGCTAGGAATGACTCTTTCCTTTTTAAAGGGTTGTAAAGAAAAACAAGCGAGAGTGGGCCACAGAGACTCCCTGTGGCCCGCAAAGTCTAAAATACTTACTATCTGGCAAAAGTTTACTTTACAGCAAAATTTTGCTGAACCCCCCCATTTGCACTGTTCTCCTGCTTGTGGTTTTGCAGGTGAATTTTCCCCAAGTCTAAGTATTAAGAACTGAAAGCCTTGTGCTACCTCCCCACAGGCCTCAGCTGGGTCTGTGATCTCGAACCCCAGAGGGACAGGAAGGGAGCCAATCCCTCAGGGAGAGCCTGAGGCTGCTTATAAGGGCTGTTTTGGCCCCAACCGCCCTCAGTGTCCTTGTCCTCTCGGCAGGGACACCCACGGATGCTTCAACTGTAGAGGCCAATCAAGGACCGGCTCCTGCCCAGGAGTTGTTCTGGGAGCAGTGACCCCAGGGCACCTGGAGTCCAGATGCTGTGTGTCCCTCACAGGCTGCACACAGCCTCTGGCCCGGGGGTTATCCCGACTTCTCAGCAGGCTTCAGCTTTGTTGGCCAGGCTGCAGAACTGCCAGGGTCCAGGCAGTTGGGGACAGTCCAAAGGCTACAGTCCTGATGCTGGCCTCCTTGCTGGGTGACCTTGGGCAAGCTACCAAACTCTTCTGAACCTCGGCTTCCTCAGCTTTAAAATGGGGATAAACACAACTGTGAGGGTCATTTTAAGTATTAAGTATTTTTTAAAAATTCTGGTTCTACATCAGCATTTAGTAAAGATAAATGCCAAAAAAATTGTACTGCGTTTCTGGCCTGCTTACCATTGGCTGCAAAGTGCACACACCCCATTGTCGAACTGGAGCTCTGGACCGGCAGTCGGAGATTGGGGTCTTGTTCCTGCTCTTGGAGCAGAGTCGCTTGGGCAGGACCCTGCTAAAGTTCGCAGAGCGGACTCGAAGCTGCTGAATTGGGTCAACACAAGGAAAGGTTTCTTGGGGACTGCCGCACCTGACGATGTGTGTCTGGAACGCCCCCTTCTCAAGGCCAGGTGCTGCGAGGGCAAAAAAAAAAGCCCAGAGTCTGGCTGAGGTGCTGAGCTCACTGCTGACCCCACTCCCGAGGAGATGTGCAGGAATCAGCAGGAAGGGTCATCGACCGCCATCGGCAGCTGGGCCACGTGGGCTGCCTATCGATTGGAGGCCTCCCTCTCCCCACCCCTTCCTCATCCCTCCCCGGATGGGCAGCGTGAGTCCCTCTGGCATTCTACCTCTGACAGCACACGGGAGGGGTGGGGGTGCGCAGGGGGAGACCAAGAAATCTCCTTGATCCCTCTGGACAAAGAGATCTGGCAGCTGCATGTAATTTGGGACTCTGATAATCCCTAATTGCTAATCCGGCTCCATTTGCACATAAATGCAGCCCCTGGCTTCTGACCCCAGGGGTCCTGGGAGCCCTTGGGGGGGTTTGCCCCCCTTTATTTACTCTGTGAGTTTTCATTGGCTGAAAGCCCCTCTTGGCCTCCTGGACACTGAAAGGAAGAGGATTTCCCAAAGACGGTCCCTGATAAATCAGCATGGAAGAGAATTCCTGCAAATGGGGCTCCTCAGTAGCCAGGGCTCCAGACAAGACCCCCAGAAGAGCTGGGGAGGTGCCCATGGGGCTGGCGGGCCTGGCCGAGCTGTGGCTGTAGGACCTCAGCTTGCTGCACCCTTAGAACTGGTGTGCGGAGAAAGGGAGTCCTGGGGGAGGCCTGATGGAGACGTAAAGACAGGGCATCTCAGGATTTGGAGTCGAGAACTCGCAGCTGTGGGAAGACAGGCCCTTGATGATCTGACTTAGCACAGACATAGATACAGACACAGAGAGACACGGCGTCTCTCTCTCTCTGACGTGTACGAGAATTTACCGCGTGCCCGGTACCAAACTCTGTATTTTACAAACGTTATGTCGTTTAATGCCACAACAACTCTTCAAAGGGAAGTCGTTAAGATTATCCTCATTTTTTAAATGAGGAAGCTGAAGCTCAGATAGTTGATGCGTGCTGCTCAGTATCTTAGTGTCTGCGACTGTTAACACCCCTGTGTCTGACTCCAAAGGCAGAGCGCTCTGCCTTGGTCCCTCCTATGGCGGGTCCATCCCTCAAAGAGAGGACTCCAGGTGCAGGCTGAGCTGGCTTCCTGGGCCTTGGAGTGTAACGGCCAAGAGCTTAGACTCTGGAGTCAGGAGCTGGGTTCAAATCTCAGCTCCACCACTTAACACGGGCAGCATGGTGGGGGCTGCAGGGCAAAGCCGCCCCCACTCCCACCCCCAGACTCAAAGAAGAGAGGCGCCAGCTCTGAGGCTCACGCTCTCCAGGGAGCTGCTCTGGCCACACCTGTTCCTCTGAGGTGAGGAAGCCATGGGGAAGCGCCCACCTGGAACCCTCCTTCTCCTCTAGATGAAGATTCTGTTTCACGTACCTGGGACACCACAGTTCCCTGCCCAAACGGCGCCACCCCCACTTCCTGTGGGGGCCTCTTCCTTGGGTCCATCCTCCAGGGCAGGCCACACTGCTGGCGGGCGTTGGAGTGTTGTGTGTGGACAAAGAAGGCAGCTGGGCTGTGGTCAGTGTGGAACCGCTGTGAGTCCAAGAATCTAAATGCGAATCTGGCCTTCCAGGTCCTTGTGAGTGTTCATTTATGAAGGTATTTCATTCAATGTGTTTCTCATTTTTCAGCATTCAGGCTTATGGTACGTGGGCCTCTGTTTGTGGTTTCGCTTGGGGCCCTGCAAATGTTAGGGGCAGCCTGGCCCTAGCAGAGTCTGGAGCCAGACTTCCTGCCCAGGTTCAAGTTCTGGGTTCGGCCCTTCCTATATCAGCTGTGTGACCTTGAGTAAATTACTAAGCCCCTCTGTGCCAGCAGTATTTTCATTGTAAAATAACAGCACCAACCTCATAGGGTTATTGCCAGAATTAAGAAAGATTATACATGGAAAGTGCTTAGAAATATTGCCGGGAACAGAGTAATGCTGACCTGGATATGACTCTTCTTTCTGTTTTGCAAAGGCTGTTCTTAGAAGGAATCCAGTGACCCCAGGTGGCAGGGCAAGGGTGTAGGGGGAGGTCAGGAAAGACACAGAGCATTGCAGCTGAGCTCCGGGGCTCTGCCCCTCTCTTGCTGTGTAACCTTTGCTAATCCCTTAGCCTCTCTGTGTCTCCTTCCTCGTCTCTAAAATGGGGATGATTTGAACAACTTCGAGCTGGAGAGCGGATGAGGATTAAATGAAAATATCTGGCAGTGTCTGATACAGTGCCCAGCACATGGTAGAGAGTTGACAGTTTCCCAGTTTTGCTTTCGAAACATCCTCGTTTCTTTGCCTTGTCTTCCCTTCCTTCTCTCTGTACTCCTCACTTGCCTTTATGGCACTTGTTTCATTTCATCTGTGCAACCACGTGAGGTCGGTTTTCCAGATTGGGAAACTGAGGCTGGGGAGGGGAAGTGATTTCCCCAAGGTTACACAGGGATTCCAGAAGGGTCGGGGCTTTGGCCAACCAGCCGTGGAGAGAAGAACAGAAGGCTGCTCCCGTCGGCTGTGCACGCGCTGTGCTTGGCGCTCATCTGTGGGCATGCAGTGCTCACAGAAGCCCCGGGGTGGGGAGCCTTTTTACAGTCAATGAGACCCCATTTTACAATTGACAAGACAGAGCCTCAGGACTTGAAGGGATCTTTCCATCGTTGACCCTTCTCTCTGCTCCCACTTTTCTGCTTTTGGAAAGCGTGGTGAGTAAGCACTCCTAAAAGGGCTCCAGCTTCCAACAGGCTCCGCTTTGCAAGCTGATTTCTGACCGTCTCCCAAAGGATGGGGCATCACGGCTGTGAAACGGTTGGTACCTTCCTCCCCTGGATTGGACACCGGTTTCAAGAATTCCCTGAGGGGCTAACCTCTAATTTCAATATGTTAATGTGTGGAATCTAATGGCATATTTATTGCTTATGTAGATGCTAGTTATTTACGTGGGAAACTGATTTATCTATTAGATAATTAGTAAACTTCAATAATTGCAAAAACCTTTTAGCAATCAGTTGACATTTAATTAACATACAATAACTGTCTTATTAAATCTACATTAAATGCCTATTGGAATTAATTAAAACTCGTACCTATGACTCCACATTCTTTGGGACTCCTCATTAAAGGCCACCAGTAAGAAACGCAGGTGGGAAAATTCCCCGGAAAGCGGTTTGTAATGAAGTTGCTTGAACAGGACTCAAACATTTACTCTTGCCTACTATGTGCTTAAAACAATGACAAGCAAGACAAAAATAGACGTTGCCTTCAAGGAACATACAGTCTGGTGAGGGTGGAGGTTCATCGATTAGTGACACAGACAACTGTCACTTGCAACTCTGACAGGTGCCATGAGGGGGAGGTAGGTGCTGGGGAGACCCCTGAGAAGGAGGATTTGACCCGGTTGTGGGGGTTAAGGTGGCTGCTTGAGCTGAGTTCTGAAGGTTAAGTAGGAGCTATCCAGGGAGAGAGGGATGCGGAGGTGCTCCAAGCAGCGGGAACAGCATCTGCAAAGGCGCTGGGGATGGAGGGAGCATGGCCAGGAGGAGGGGCTGAAGGACAGTGTTGTATAGCAGGGAGCAAAGAGGAGCCTGGAGACAAGGAAGTTGGTCCTTTTTCTATGAGCAATGGGAAGTGGAAATTTGTGTGTGTGCGTGAGTGTGTGCGCACAGGATTGGACTTGTGTTCAGAGAAGATCGTTCTGGCTGCAGCTAGGAGAATGGGTTGCAGGGGACCCACACGGATGTGTGTAAGCCACTCAGGAGGCTATTGCAGTGGTCCAGGTGAAAGACACTGGTAGCTTGGACTGGACAGTAGATACTGGGAAGGACGGAGAAGTGTCGCAACAGTCAGCCCTCAACAGGAGCCGGCGGTTGGAAGGGAGGAATCAAGGAGACTTCTAGGAATCTGGCTCTTGGAACTGGCTGGAGCCATTCATTGGAAGCAGGAACGTGGAAGAGGTCCAGATCTGGAGTGAAGACCTGGAGGTCAGTTTTGGGTATGTGGAGGATGAGTTGTCCAAGAAGAGATGTGAAATAGACAGATCTGTAGGCTTTGAACTCAGAAGAAAAGTTAGGGCTGGAGATCGAAAGAATCCTCATGCTTGGGTTCCACTCCAGAGTTCATGATTTAGGTGGTCTGAGCTGCGGGGGATTTTAATGTGCAGCCAAGTTTGAGGATGACCAGCCTAAGTAGCAAGGGTAAACATATAACGAGGATTTCATTACCCGCTGGCTCCATCCAGGCATCTCCGGCTGGTTCGGATCACCTCCACCAGACTCATTCTTATCTGCCCGTATGTACGCGCTCATATTATTGTTGATGCTGTGAGTAATAATTATATCACCCTTGTTCCTCGGTGCTCACTCTGCTCCAGGCACTGCGCTCAATGCTTTGCTTCCGTTCTCTCATTTGATCTTCACAACAAAATTATGAGCTCGGTATTGTCTCTATTTTACAGACAAGGAAACGGAAGCTCTGAGAGGTATAGTGTCTTGACCGCTGTCACACAGGTGGTGTTGAGTGGATTTGAACCCAACTCTGTTGGACCCCAAAGTCTCCGTGCTCCATCGCTATGATACACTGCCAGTCTCCCCATGAAACCAGGGAGAGGTTCTTGGATGTGCCCGTATCACAGAGTGTGAGTCTGACCAGGGATATGGAAGGACCCGTGAATGCCACCTGGGTCTAAGGGAGGACCCTGGTCCTCAGCAAGAAACTCTTGCTCTTTGCTGGAGAAAGAAAAGAGGAATGTTTGCCAGTGGTCTTCCTTCCCTGTGAGCTGTCTTGGTTTGGAGCCAGAAAAAGCTAACAGAGAAGAGCAAGAGAATTAATGTGGATCGAATAGGTCAAGAAATTATTGCAGAGGACCCCAATTCACACATGTATCATCAAACCGTGTTGATAAGCCAGCACTTCTTAAAGCGTATTCCAAAATTAAATGGTGTTACTCGGGAAACAAAGCCTTCTGTGGTCAAATAAGTTCAGAAACTGCAGGACTCCCCAGATCCTTTATCATGCGACTCTGAGGCTCCACGGGAGGGAGAGTAGACAGTTTCCTAATCTTATTGAAGCCAAGAAGGCTTCTTTTCTTTTTTCTTTCTTTAACAGAGCATTTGGCTCAGTGCTTCTTGAAGTGTGAGTCCCCCAGCCACCTGCATCAGAACCACCTGAGGGGCTTCTCAGAAAGGCAGACTCTTGGGGCCGGCCTGGTGGCCTAGTGGTTATGCTTGCACACTCTGCTTCGGTGGCCCAGGATTCGTGGGTTCAGATCCCAGGTGCGGACCAATACACTGCTTGTCAAGCCATGCTGTGGCAGCATCCCACATACAAAATAGAGGGAGATTGGTACAGATGTTAGCTCAGCAACAATCTTCCTCACCAAAAAAAAAAAAAATAAAATAAAAAATTGCAGACCTTGGACCCCACCTCGCCCCTCAGATCTTGCATCAGAATCTCTCTAGATGGGCACAGAGATCTACAATTTTGTTAACCACACAGATGATTCTGGTGCCCGTGAAGCTTTTATAACTCATTTCCTAGAAGGACTAATGTTTTGAGAAACACACTTTGGGAAATGCTGCCGCAGGCTGAATATATCTTTAACTTCCATGAATTGCTTTTTTAAAATTGATGTAGATGCTGTAATAAACAAAACACAAATTTACTTGAATTGTTGCCCAAAACCCAGAGTGGTTTTTGTTAAACATTAATGTTCTCCATCAGGGGGGCTAACAGTACAATTGCCCTTTTGTGTGGGGTCAGTGGGATGTTTTGAAATTAACGAGGGGTTCTCACATCCCCAAAGGTCAGCCTAGAGCACGTCGAAACCACCTAACGCAGGGGTTCTCCATCTGAGCTCTGAGCAGCCTGGGGATTCTGAAGGGGCCTCAGAAATGTGCAGAAAGGGAAGGAGATGTAACTCGGCCCAGCCTCTGTTTCAATCAGGGCAGTTTTACTACGATCTGCTTAAATTTTGTTTGAAATCAGCGTCCAGCTGCTTAAAAAAAAAAGTTTGCTGACCACTGATGCAATTCCTTCATTTGTCAGAGGAGGGATCTGTGACCCAGAGAGGGAAAGAGACTTCTCCACAGTCACCCAGCGGGCCGGTGGCTGAGTGGGAAGGAGCCTTCCCGGCCAGCACTCGCCCGAATCGCTGTCCAGAGTGCCAGGCTGTTGAAATGCAGCCCACGGCCGGCGGCCAAAGTCAGCTGTAAGTCAGAGCCGGATGCAGCCGAAGAGCGCCCGCGTCGCGCTCCTTGGGGCTGACCTCCCTCCCTGGCCTCTCGGCTCCTCTCCTCGCTGCCTTTTCCGAGCACCTAAGCATATGTATGAAGCGGAAATCAAACGCCTGCCTCGGACTTGACAGAACTGCTGAACTAAGAGCCATATAATGTCCTCTGCTGAAGGACATCACCTTGTCAAGATAAAGCTCGGTAGGCGCTCCGCAGGAAGCCGGGCTTCCAGGGCGGGATCATGCATATTCATGGAGGCTCTGAGCCTGCCCACTGCTCCACCCCCGGCTCCCTGCCGGCTTGCTGACCAGCCTGGGCATCCTGGGGGTGGTCTGGAGTCAAGGGGACATGGTTCTTCCACTGCCCACCTCTTACTGGGAGTGGGCGCTGGAGGGGGCCGATCTCCTGCCTCTGTGGATTTCAACTCTCCTGTTAGCATTATCCGCACTCTGGAGCTTTGGCGACCCAGCAAACTCCTAAGCATGGCATTCAAGACCCCTTGTGAGGGACCCTGGCCTCCCTCCATAGCGTTTCTGTGGACTCTGCCCAAGAACCTCATGGAGCTTCTTTCTTCCCTTTGCCCTCCCCTCCAGGCCCTCTCACAAGACGGTGCTTTTGCTCAGCGTGGCCCCCTGCCTGGGATTCCCTCTCCCCGTTCTCCCCTTGGCGAACCCCCATCGTCCCTTCAAGGTCCGGCTCAGATGTCAGTCCCTCCTGAAGCGTTCCCCGGCCCCTCACACTGGTTTGTCCCTCGCTCCTCTTGGCAACCTGACAACATCCCAGCGTTCTGGCACGCCCCTCATCTTTTACACTTTCACGACTTATTTACGTCTCTTTCTCCCTTTCCGCTGAGAGCTCCTTGAGGTCAGGGCAGCACCTCCAGAACCCACTCTAGGGCCCTGTCTGGAGTGGGGACAAGTGAGTGTGAACTAATGTTCTGGTCACTATTCCTGTGTGTATGTGTTTGCTCGGGCCGCCATCACAAAGTACCACAGGCTGGGGGCCTTCGACGGCAGAAATGTGTTCTCTGACCATTCTGGAGCCTGGAAGTCTGAGATCAAGGTGTGGGCGGGGTTGGTTTCTTCTGAGGCCTCTCTCCTTGGCTTGCAGACGGCTGTCTTCCTCCTGTGTCCTCATGTGGTCTTCCTTCCGTGCCTGCCTGTGTCCTGGTCTCCTCTTCTTATAAGGACACAGTAGTACTGGATTAGGGCCCACCCTAATGACCTCATTTTACCTTAATCACCTCTTTGAAGATCTTATCTCCAAATCCACTTACATCCGGAGGTGCTGGGGGCTAGGCCTTCAATGACTTTGACGCGTACAATTCAACCTGTAACACCATGTAACAAAATCACTTCCACAGTTAGCAGCTTAAGACGATGACTTTATTATGCTCATGGATTCTGTGGGTCAAAGTTTTGGGCTGGACACCGTAGGGGTGGCTTGTCTCTGCTCCATGACATCTGGGGCCCCAGCAAGGACAACTCAAAGGCTGGGGCCGGAGTCCCTTGAGGGCTCACTCCTTCACAAGTCTGACAGGTGAGCTGGGACGACACACAGACCAGGACTGGGACGGGAATGCCCACAGGTGCCTTTCCAGGTGGTTTGACTTCTTCCCAACACGGCAGCCTGAGGAGAGCTGGGCTTCTCACTGGTGGCTCGGGGCTCCAGGAGCAAACGTTCTAGCCAACAAGGCAGAAGTGCATCACCCTTGAGGACCAGCCCCGGGGGCACACGGCCTCTCTTCCCTTGTGCTCCGTGGGATGAGCAGTCACAAGCGTACCCAGATTCAAGAGACAGGAATGAGGCTCCTCCCGCTTGTCGATGGGGCAGTGACAAGGCCACACCGGAGAGGGGCATGTGGCAGGTGGAACGCTGTTGTGGCCATCTTTTTGGAAAGTGCAATCTGCCCAACTGAGCTAAAGACAATTCAAAGGGACACCTTGCAGTCATCATTGTGGGGCATGTTGAAGCTGGTTGCAGTCAGGGGAAAACAAGGCTTGTTCTCTTGCTATCCTTGGAACGTTACGTTGAATATATGCGTATTTCTGGGTTCAGCATCTTTATGCTTCATGTTTGTCCATTCTAACGACCACACCTATCATCTGCTAGCTATGTGGCTTTGGACGTCCATGAACTCTTCCTTGCAGACTGCTCAACACAGGGCCTGAAGCATGATAAATACCCGTGGTTTTGGAGTTCCCTGTGGATTGAGCGTTTTAGAATCATCTGTTTGTTTTATCAGCATGCATTTCTCCACTGCCTTCAGGGGGCCCCACACTATGTTTAGGAACCTGTCTATCACTTGCACAGTAAACAGTATTTGTGGATTTTGTCATTCAACAAACACCGTCATCGTTCAGTCATTCAACAAACGCTGTGATGGCGTCCACCCTGGGGAAAGAAGAGGCTCTTGGCAGAGGGGGCCGCTCCTCAGCTAATGCTGTGCTCGAGATGCATCGGGCGGAATTCTAATAGCATCCGTGTGTTTCATTTTGCCCATTATGACACCATTATATTTTAAAGCTTGTCTTTCTAACTCTCCTATTTTTCTTCTAGACGGCACCCCTGCTAGGTGGCTCCAGTTTCTCTAACCATTAGGAAGGTATTACAGTTACTGGAGATTCATCTATCATTTTATGAGCCTCTTTCAAGAGAGGAAATAACAGGTTGTTTCAAGTGTGAAGTGACAGTTCGCAAAGCCCCATGGAACAAGCGTCCTGCTCCTGGGGGACCAGCCCAGCGGTGTTTATCTTTGACACAATGAGCAAAAGATCAGAAATGATTACAACAAATGGCAGAGTAAACAATCCATCTGCAGCAAAGGGCACCTGCCCAAATGCCGGAAATTGGATCCACACACAGCTGCCAATTCCAGACTGTGGACTGACGGCTCCATCGCGTCTCTGAGGGATGTGGCCGGTGGCAGGGTCCAGGCTCGCCCATCCCCACCCTAAATGCCTTGGCAGGAGGACCCAAATCTGAGTCCCTTCGGTGGCTCATGTCCCCTTAGCCTCAAGTCCAGCCTCCCTACCCTAGCTCAGAAAGCCCTGTGTGATGTGGGACTTGTCTGTTTGACCTGCTGCTTTGTCCCCACCGCCCAGAGCTATGTCTGGCATAGACCAGACATTCAGTAAATATTTGTTGGTAGAGGGAATGAGTGGTCTGGCCCCTGCCTACCTCTCCAGCTCCATCTTTTGCTTCCCTCTCCTGTAGTCTTCATGGAATTTCTTTCAGTTCCTAGAATCAGCATGCTTTATTTTTCCCTCCTTTGCCCATTCTGCTCCTTCTGCTTGGAACACTCTCCTCCACTTCCTCCTGGTTAACTCCAGACCCCCTGTATGTCTTAGCTCAGATGCCCATTCTTCTAAGAAGACTTGCCGGAGCCCACTGCCCCAGGCCAGCCCACCTTAGCGGCCCTTTCTCTAGCACATTCCTTTTCATAGCTTCTATGTTCCCCACTGGGGTGTAGGGTCTCTGAGGGTGACAATGGTGTCTTGCTCACTGCCAACACTAAAGTCTCACACTCTCCTTCCACGGTGGAGAGCTGCTGCGGGGAGGCAGCCGTCCAGGCAGGGACTCCATTCCTCAACCTTCCATCCGTGGGACTGCCTTTTACAGTGGAATAGGAGGGGAGGAGAGACATGTCCCTTCTGGATCAAAGTGGTCAATAGGGGGCACCGAATCCTTCGCACCCTCTCTCTTCCCTCATTCTTCAACCAGATGCAAAGGATCTCATGAAGGACTCTTTGGGGATGCTAGATGGAAGCACCCTGAATTCCTGAGCTCCCCGAGAGGACCAAAGGGAACATCTATGTTGGGCTTGGCATGAGTGTGAGATGAACTCCTACTGTGTTAGCCACTGATATTTGGTGATGCTTGTTATACCTGCCAGCATTGATTGACTAATTACTGCTTTGCCTCAACAAGTATTTGTTAAAAGTAGAGCCACACCATGTCTGGGCAGCCACCCGGGCCAGCACTTCCCAGGAGCCCACGGTGTGGCTGTGGAGGGCACTTTGGGAATCAGTACACATCATCATTAAAGCATCACTTTGTCAGATTAAATGGACTGAACCTGGGACCATTGGGCAACATAAAGATTCTTTTCTCGTGGACAGAAATAGCATTATTCAATACAGAGCATCTTCATTAAAATAGGCAACGAGCGGCCTTTGACCTAGCCCATTAGGTAGGATGAGAGTTACTTTATCCCTCAACCCTGGTCCCATTAAGTCCTGTAGAGTCCACCTCTAGCCTTCGTTTGTCTTCTCTCTGTCTCCACTGCCCACCCAGGGTTCAGTCCTTCTCGTCTCTCAACAGAACCGCCCGAGAGCCTGTGGGCTGGTCTCCCCTCCATGGTCAGATTTGGCCAACAATCACTGTTACGTGTGTTTACCATCTGCCACATCACAGGCTATATGGGTCTTCTAAAACCCAGAACTGACCTCTTTGCCACCTGTTGCCTTCGGGGAAGACCACATTCCCTACCTAACATTTGAGACCCTTGAGGGTGTGCTTCCTGCTTCTCTCTCCTGTCTTGTCTTCCATGAGTCTCCTTTATCCACGTAATATTTCAGAGGCTCTAAGCCCCCCTTCTCCCACTCATGCCCTGGGCATTTCTGCATCCAAGACTTTGCTCATGCTCTTGCTCCTATCAATGCACGGCCAGGCTTCAAGCCTCCACCCAAATGGCAACTTTTCCAGGAAGCCTACCTAGACTGTCCTCTGAAATCCCACAGTCACTTAGCCATGCCTCTTTTAGGACCTGTCCTGGGCTGGGTGTCCCTGAAAGCAGAGCCTGAAGAACAGGCTTGTGTGTGTCGAATGTATTTGGAAAGTGGTTCCAGGGAGCAAGTGTGAGGATTTAGGGGAGTGGAATGGGAAGGAGGAAAAGCCGACACAAGGACGGGTTGCTGAGTTGACCATCATTCAAGGCCTTAAGAAATGAGTCTTCGAGTGTCTGCCTGGGGGGATGAAAGGTGCCCCACAGGCATCAACCGCCTCCCCTTCCGGGTTGCGCATGCGTGTTCTCAGCAGGTTCCCCTTCCGGGTTGCGCATGCGTGTTCCCAGCAGGTTCCCACTGATTCCTCTCCCTGTGACTTCAGAGAAGGCGGGGACAGGAAGTGAGCGGCACGTGTCACGGACTCAGACCTGGCTCTGTCTGGTTGCACCTGCAGGAAGCTGGCCAAAGCCTGTGCAGAGCTGGTCACTCGGTGGTGGCTGGGGTGACAGGTGTGCCGAGATGTTTTGAAGTGGCGTGTGAGAGGTGTCTGACACCCGCGCCTCCTCCCAGTCTACGCGCTGTTACATTTTTTGTGTACATATCGTTTTCTCTGTCTAATCTGGGGCTTCTTTGAAGACAGGGACTGTATTTTATGGCCGATACCCAGCGTGAGTCCTCATACACGGGAGAGCTCAAATATGCTGAATGAATGAATGAAAAGGTTCAGATGATTGTTGTTCTCTGCAGAGGAAAAATATAAAACATACCCAAAGGAGATCTTCCTTCAGTGTGAATTACAAGAGTGGGGAGCGGGGTGGCTATACCCAGAGAAAACCCGGAACGGAACGATGATATAATAGAAGCTAATATTGACTCAGTGCTTACCACGTGCCAGGTGGTTCCAGTGCTCTCTGGATGAGCTTATCTGATCTTCACAACAGCCCAATAAAGTTTTATCATTATTATTCCCATTTTACGGGTAGAGAAATGGAGGCAGAAGCCTTGCTCAAGGTCCCGTGGTCGTGAGCGATAGGGCTGGATTTGGACCTGCGTAGTGGTCCCATTCCCACATCTGGGTGCACACCCACCACATGGCGCAGTAGGTGACACCCAGGACAGGGTAGGGCGGCTGCCTGGAGGTCCTTACCGCTCAGACCCTGGAAGCTGGGAGGGGCAGGGGATTTATTATAGTTTATTTTTACTAAAGCTTCTGATAAAGTCTGCAAGTGTATGTTACATTCTTCTTAGCTCCTGTCTCTTCCCAGTGGGGAGGGACGAAATGTGGGGTTTAATCTTCTAAGCGTTTCTCTCTGTCTCTCTCTCACTCTTTCTTCTTGCAAACCAGTAAGGAAAGAACATTCTGATTTGAATAATAGGCACAGGATATTCACAGAAGAAGAAATACAAATAATCAATAAGGAAATAAAAGTTTACTTGGCTTATAAACAAAGAAACATAAGTTTAAATAATAATATGACTTTTTCCACCATCACAAAAGCAGACTTATTTTCTTGCTGCATGATTGTGGCCGGGGTTGGCCAAGACCCCAGGGAGCAGGTTCTCCCATTCACTGCTGGTGTCTTTCCAGGGGTAATTTGGCAATAAGCATCCGAAGCCTTAAAAGTTTGCATGTGCTTTGATCCAGTGGTCCCTTCTGGAACAGATCCTAAAGAAGCAGTCAAGGATGTATGCACAGATTTAATTATATGTGTATTTACCAAAAAGTCGTTGATGATAGTGAAAAAGTGAAATCAACTTAAGTGTCCAACAATGGGGCTGGTCACATATCACAGGGGATCAGCAGGCAGTCATTGAAAATGATGCTATAGAATAATATTTAGCGGCACAGAAAGTGAATGTGATAAAGGGTTAAGTGAGAAAAAGCAGGTTACAAATCAGATGAACTGGTGGAGGCGATCAGACGTGTACATAAACAACTTGAACACATTGGTCAGAAGGACTCCAGCCAGCCTAGCACCAGGGGAGAAAAATGCACAGACTCTGCAACCAGACGGTCCAGATGCCAACCCCGGCTCTGCTACAAGCTAGCCACGCGAGTTTGGACAAGTGCCTCAGCCTTCCTGTGCCTTCGTTTCCTCACCTGTAATGTGGGCATTCATCAGAGCAGCTACCTAAATGAGTTGGCACGTCCTAAGAGCTTTGAGGTGTGCCTGGCACCAAGTAAGCAAGATGTGAGAGTGTTAAGCAAACGTATTCGGTGCTGGATCAGACATCAAAGGAAAGGCTGTGGAGAAAGAGTTCATTTTCTTGCAGGAGATGGGGACCAGCCTCAGGGAGGCAGCGGCACCTTCTCAGGTCTTGAATGACACGCAGGGCTTCCGGAGGTGGAGAAGCCTTCCTTCTCTAGCTCTCCCTGGGAGGCCAGCTCCGAGGCTGCCTCTGAAAGGAGGCTGGGAGGGTCCTCTCGCTGAGCCACCCTGGGCCCTGGAGGTACATGGCTGCAGGAACACTGCACGCCTTTCTGGGGAGGGTTGGCCCTTGGGCTCTGGAGCAGCTCCACTCTGCGGCCCTGGCCAGGCCTTCTCTTTGTCTGCTCGCACTCTGCATTTCCAGTTTTGATGAATGCAGCAGGCCTGCCAGTTAAGTTTTAGGACAGAAGGTTAAGCCTTGTTTTAAGAAATAAGCTTGCTTTTCAAAGAGATTTACAAAAAAATTTATATTAAATGAAACAGTTATATTTCTACAACAGTTTCTGCTGAGCCAAATTCTTGGAAATATATTTATCTCACAGAATTCTTCGATTGCTGAGCCTGGAGTGACCATTCAAATGACGCAATTGATAGATGGAGAGATGATAGCATGATACTGGAAAGTCTTACCCACAAGGTCATGGCAGAGCTAGGGCCAGCGTTCAAGGGTCTAGACTCCCACTTAAGTACGTGGGGACAAAGCTACAACCCTGGTGCTGGAGTCAGAGGAAGTAAAAGCAGGCAGATTTTTGGCTCAATATCAAGATGACTCTTTTAACAGATAAACCTGTCCAGAACTGAAGTGGGCTGCTTAGAGATAGTGAGCTCCCCATCACCAGGGGCATGTAAGCCAAGACTGAAGGACTCGGGAAATGGTGCTACTATATTAATTGTTAATTAATGGTGCTACTAATTAATTAATTTGAACTCTGAGATTTCAGCTGTGCCATGATCTTTCATCTTTTTTTTAAATTAATCGTTTTAACAATAAAATATTTCAAACATGCAGAAATGAAGGTAAAAATAATGTAAGAGACGCACATATCTCACCACCCAGATTTAAGAGGTTAACATTTTGCTCTATTTGTTGCAGCCCTCTCTTTTTTTGAGGAAGGAAAATCTCGGGTATGGCTAAAGTCCCCTTTTTCTTTCCTTCTCAGAGGTAACCATTAGCTTAAAGTTTTTTTTAAAAAATTGAATCATTCCATACTAGTTTTTATACATTTAATGCACATATACATAACCATGAACAATATGTGGTGTTGCTTCTCCTGTTCTTAAAATTAACCTAATTGTATCATACCGACTGTATCTTTTTGCAACTGATGTTTTTCATGTAATTTTATGCTTTTGAGACTTAAACATGTTGATGCATGGAAATATAGTTTATTTATTTCACTACCTGTAGAGTAGTTCATTGTATGAATGAACTGCCCTTGATTTATTTATTTACTATTCATGGACATTTAGATTGCTTCTTAATTTTTTTTTTCTATCAAAATATCGCAAGGTGGAATTGCTGGATCACATTATGGGAACATCCTCAACTTTGCCAGATGTGAACAATTTACTCTCCAAAATAGTGTGACATTTATAGCCTCAGCAACAGGGAAAGAGTTCCTTGTTCCTCCCATCCTCCCAAATATGTGGTATCAGCCATTTTAATTTTTTTTCCTTGAAGAAGATTTGCCCTGAGCTAACATCTGTGCCAATCTTCCTCTACTTTATATGTGGGTCGCTGCCACAGCATGGCTGGTGAATGGTGTAAGTTCAAGCCCAGGATCTGAACCTGCAACCTGGACTGCCGAAGTGGAGCATATCAATTTTAACCGCTTCACCACGGGGCCAGCCCCTCAGCCATTTTAATTTTTGCTAATCTGATATGCATGAAAAATCATCTCAGTGTTGCCTACATTTATTTTTCTTTCCCTCTTTCCTCCCTCCCCACCCCCCCCCCCCACGATATAATACTTATGAGGACCTCCAGATATCTTTGCTCTTGACTTTCAAAGAAATACTTCCAACATTTCACCATTATGGATGGTACATGCTACTGGTTTTTGGTAGATAACTCTTCTCAGGTTAAGGATTTCCTTCTAGCTTAAGAGGTTTTCAAAAATCATAAATTAGTGTTGCTGAATTTTATGAAATACTTTTTCTAAATCTATTGAGATGATGGTTTTTCTACTTTAATTTGTTCATCTGGTGAATTAAAATGATAGATTTTCTTTTCTTTTTGCTCTGGTTCTTAAAATAAGGAAAAATACTTCAGATGTAATTGAAGCTTCATATGCTCCGCATCGATCTCATTTTTTCCCTCCCTCCCTTGAGGCAAATACCACCCTCAATTCAGTGTTTATCATTTTCATGCATATTTTCGTACTATTGCTACATATGTATGTATCATAAACAATATGTAGTGTTGTTCTGCATGTTTTCAAAGTTTATATAAATGGTGTCTTCCTATGCATTTTCTATAATTTGCCTTTCCATTTTGATATGTGAAGCTAGTTCATTCCAGTTACTATTTGACATTGCGTTGTGTTACTATACAGAACGTATAGTATCTCGTTCTGTATAGTAACGTATATATATCCTCCTTTTGTTTAGGAACGCTAAAGTTGTTCCTAATTTTTAGTTATTGCAAACAATGGCAGGGATAAATATTCTCATAAAAGACCCCTTCTGCACAAAGCAAAACTGCCTTGTCAAGCCATAGAATATGCTCTTTTTCAAAGTTGTTAAATATGGCCCAATTTCCCCCAATGCATGCTCCCAGAAGCATATGCAGAGATCTGTTTTGCCATATCCTCTCCCATACTTGGTATTGTCAGCCTTTTAATATTTGCTGGTCTGATGGCTACAAAATGATTTTTCATTGTTGTTTTAATTTGAATTTCCCTAATTTACTAATGAGACTGAGAATCTTATATATATTTTTTACCACACTGCTGTTCATATCTTTTGCCTTCTTTTTCTTATGATTTGAAGACTTTTATGTCTAAGTGTATACATGGATGTATTCTGAATGATCATCTTTTGTTGGTCATATGCATTACAAAGACGTTCTAGTCTGTGGCTTAAGTTGAAGACATAACTGATCAGGATAAGTACAGAGTGAATACTCATGGAAATCACTACTCCATTTGAAAAAGTCGCCAGCTCCAGAAATCCCTCTTGTCCCTTCCTAATAATATTTTTTTTTAAAGATTTTACTTTTTCCTTTTTCTCCCTAAAGCCCCCCGGTACATAGTTGTATATTCCTAGTTGTGGGTCCTTCTAGTTGTGGCATGTGGGACGCCGCCTCAGCGTGGCTCGAAGAGCAGTGCCATGTCTGTGCCCAGGATTCGAACTGGTGAAACACTGGGCTGCCTGCAGCAGAGCGCGAACTTAACCACTCGGCCCCGGGGCCGTCCCCCTTCCTAATAATATTTACTTTCCCTCTCCTGGGTGTAACCAATGTCTTGATTTTATTTGTGACCTTCTTTCTTTTTTGTCTAGTTTAGCCACTTATGTAGGCTTCCCTAGGTACTACAGGTTAGTCTTGCCCGCTCTTGAGCTTTGTATAAGTGAAATCATTTTGTAGTTTTTCTTTTACGTCTTGTTGCTTTGACTCGACACGTGTTTCTAAGATTAATCCTGGAGATGTGTAGCTATAGTTCCTCATTTTCACCGCTGATGGTATTTTATCAAATGAACATTCCACAATTTATTTATCCATCCTACTGTTGATTTGTTTTTTCCCCTCCAGTTTTTGAGTATTTCAAACGATCTCACCATGAGCTCTTGAACGTATCTCCTGGAGCATGTGTCCGTGAGTTTCTCCGGGGACTATACTTAGGAGATGAATTTCTCAACCTTTAGGTATGCATATTTCAGCGTTGTTAGAGAGTGACAAACTATTTTCCAAAGTGGCTGTTGCAGCTTGTCTTCCACTTTGCTTATGGTAGCTATTGTTGAACCAAGTTTTTAATTAAAAGGTAGTCAAATTTATCAATATTTATCTTCTCTTGGAGTGCCTTGTTTAAGAACTCCTTCTTTACCCTGAAGACATTTTCCTATTTTTCCCTGTTTTAAAGTTTGCCCTTTTCTATTTCGATTTTTAATCTACCTGGAAATAATTTTTGTGTGTGATGAAAATGGAGGCATCTAATTTTACTTTTTTTTGCATAAGGATGGCCAATTGTTCTAGTGCCATTTATTGAAGAATTCATTCTTTATTGATTTGTGACATCACCTTTGTCATACATCAAGTTTCCACTTAAAGGTAGATCTTTTTATTGAGGAAAGTATACTTTTTTTTTTTTTGCAGATTGGTACCTGAGCTAATGTCTATTGGCAATCTTCCTTTTTCTCTCTTTCTCCCCAAAGCCCCCCAGTACATAGTTGTATATACTCTAGTTGCAGGTCCTTCTGGCTCTGCTATGTGGGACCTGTCTCAGCATGACTTGATGAGCGGTGCTAGGTCAGTGCCCAGGATCTGAACCAGCAAAACCCGGGCTGCCGAAGCGGAGTGTGAACTTAACCACTCAGCCACAGGGCTGGCCCCGAGAGTACACTTTCGTTTACCACTTTATTTCTTTAATGGCTTGATTTATTCAGGTTTCCTTGAGCTAATTTAGGTAATTTTTATTTTCTACAAATATAAAATTTCTTTAGGTTTTCAAATTTAAAAACACAAAGCTGATTGTAGTCTATTGTGATTTTTGAGGTCTCTATTTTAGTTATAGCCTCTCTTCATTCCTAATTTTGGATATTTATGCCTTTTCTCATTATTACCTTGTTCAGTCTTGTTCAAAGTCTATTTTATTAGTTTTTTAAAAAAAGAGAAATAAGTAGCTTTTGTCTTTGTTGATTCTTTCTATTGCTTTCTTTTCATTTCATTAATTTTTACTCAATTTTAACATGTCCTTTCTTGTATCTTTCTTCTGTTTCTGATCTTTGTATTGATTCTTGAGTTGAGCAGGACTGCTTTATTTTCTTTCTTTTATTTTGAGCAGCACATTAGCAGTTTCAACTCCTCTTCTATGTACTCTTCTGGCTGAATAATTTTCATATGCAAGCTTTAATGACAGGCCATGCCAAATACTTCATAATTTCTATTGTTACGCCCTCTTTCACAAGGACCTATTTAGTAATGCATTATGTAGTAATGCATTTTAAAGTTTCCAACATATTTGTTTGTTTTGTTTGAATTCACTTTTATGGTTTCTTTCTAGCTTATTTCTATCGTCACAAGAGGAGATGGTCTATATGATATTGATTTTTTGGTGTTGGTTGAGATGTCCTTTGTGTCATAGCATTATATGTGCTCATTTTTAAAGAAATTCCTCATATGTACTAGGAAAGAATACGTTTTCTCTATTTATTGGTTGAGGGCTCTCTACATATTTATTAGAAAATGTGTTGATTTAGTTGTTCAAAACATTTATCTTTAATAATATTTTTGTCTGCTTGATATATAATTTCTAAAAGAAGCTTGTTGAAATCTCCCACTATGTTTCTGTATTGGTCATCTTTTTCTTTGTAATGGTGTCTGTTTCTGTAATGTATATTTTGAGGTAGTTTTGTTAGGTGCATATAAATTCATTATTGTTATATTTCCTCGGTGGATTATTTTCTTTATAAAATATATGTGTGTAATATATATATATATATACTGAATTATGTAAAGTATTGTACTTTGTTTTATTTTGTCTGATTTTAATATTGCTACACCAGTTTTTTGTTGTTGCTGTTGGTAATTGTATGGTGTATCTTTCCTGTGCCTTCATTTCAAAATTTATAGATAATTTTATTTCAGGTGTGTCTGTTGTAAATATTTTACTGAACTTCAATGTAATCTTATAATCTCTTTATTTTAGTAGGTTGACTTAATTTTTTTACATTTGCCTTAAAAACAGAGCCTGAAGCAGTTCCAGGGCATTAAGAGAGAGAAAGAAAAGGGAACTGAGGCAGAGGAGAACGGAAGGCAATGGAAGGACTTCACAACAACCCGTGAGACAACGCTGAAGCTCGACAGGTGCACCTGCTTGGCCCCTCGGTACATTTCTGCACACGCTGTACAGGCACACTCATGCCTTGGAAAAGTCCATTGAAGAGAAGAAAGGAAAAGGAATTTATCTGCTGGCTCCTTTTTATCTTCCATCTCTACTTAGTCAGAGCGGCCCTGGGGATTTAACTCACCTGAACTTCAGGTCGAGTTACCTAGTCCTTGCACTGTGGCATAAAATGTCAACTGAGTGGGAGAAGGCAGAGGCAATGGCCTCTGGCCAAAGGCCCACACAGAGTTGATTGTCACGTGATGCTCTGCAGCAGAGCAAGATGCTGAGTGTCTGGGAGACAGGTGGGGCCAAGAGAATGTGAGGGTGTGCGCGAGGAGAATCTCATGCAATGTTCATTGTAATTCCTTATATGTTTGTACTTATTGTTTTACCATCTTATTTTGTGTTTTATGGTTTCTGTTCTTTGCTTTATTTTTTCTCCTTTTCCTGCCTTCTGTTAAACTGAAAAAGTTTTCTACATCTTCCCCCGCTCCTGTTAAAACACCTTATTTTCCCCTGTTGCAGTTTGGAAAATGGACTGTATTTTTATTTTATAGTGGTGATTCTTGAGTTTGTACGTACTTAATTACATACAGAGACTTAATTACACATTTTTCTAACAGATTTAAAAGTCATTCAATATTTTTATCCTCTTCCAAAGCATGACACAGACTTTAATCCTCTTTAACTGCTAATTGAACACCCCTCCCATCTTGTTCTCATTCTTTTTAATTATAGTTTCACCTATTATTAACAAAATAATTGTCTCTTTTTCAGTTTATAGTTAATTAAATTTACTGACATATTTTGTTTCCTATCTCATTTGCTTCCCTCTGAACTCACTTGTTTTCTTGCTGAAGTATATCCTTTAATAGTTCTTTTTTTGTTTGTTTGTTTACTAGAACTTATCTTTTTAGGAGTTTAGACTTACAAAAAAAATTGAGAAAATTGTTCAGAGATTTCTCATATGCCTCGTACAGTCTCCCCTATTATCAACATCTCACATTAGTGTGACACATTTATTACAGTTAGTGAACCAATATTAATACATTGCTACTAACTAAAGTCACACTTTATTCAGATTTCCTTAATTTTTAGCTAATGTCCTTTTTCTCTCCCAGGACCCCGTCTAGGATGCAGCATTACATTTAGCCATCACATCTCCTTAGGTTCCTTTTGACTATTGCATTTTCTCAGACTTTCCTAGTTTTCAATGACCTTGACAGTTTGAAGAGTACTGGTCAAGTATTTTGTAGGATGCCCTACTACTGGAATTTGTCTGACATTTTTCTCATGATAAGACTGGGGTCATGAGTTATTGGGAGGAGGATCGCAGAGGAAAAGTGCCATTTTCGTCACGTCATATCATGAATACATGACATACTTCCAATATGGCTTGTGACTGTTGATGTTGGCCTTGATCACCTGGCTGAGGAAATGTTTGTCGGGTTTCTCCACTGTGAAGTTTATTCTCCCCCACACCTTGCCACACCCCTTCCATATTATGTACTTTGGAAAGAAGTCACCATGTGCAACCCACACCTAAGGAGTGGGGAGTTATACTCCCTTTCCTTGAGGGCAGAGCATTTATATAAATTATTTGGAATTCTTGTGCATGGGAGATTTGTCTCTTTTCAATCATTTATTTATGTAAGTATGAGCTCATGGATATCTATTTTATACTTTGGGTTATAAGCCAATACTACTTTACTTATTTTGTTGCTCATGTTGTCCCAGCTTTGGCCACTGGGAGCTTTTTCAATTGACTTTGGTCCTCCTTTGATACACCTCCATCAATATGTTGTTGTTTTTGACATTTTCTTGTCTGCAAGACAAGACTCTTTTCATAGTCTGCATTCCTTCCTGGGATCTCTGACTTTCTAATTGATTTTTAAAAAAAATTTGTATACTTTAAGATTCACTCATTGTGCTGTAAAGTTCTACAGGTTTGACAAATGTATGTTGTCCAGTATCAACCATTACAGTATCATACAGTGTACACTGCTCTCAAATATTCCCCATACTTCATTTATTCATTGCTCTGCCCTACCCCCAAGCCCCTGGCAACCAATGATCATTTGACTGTCTCTATCGTTTTGCCTTTTTCAGAATGTCATGTAGTTGGAATCACACAATATGTAGCCTTTTCATACTGTCTTCTTTCATTTAGCAGGATGTATTTAAATTTCCTCCAAATATTTTTGTGGTTTGATAGCTTGTTTCTTTTGTTATTGCTAAATAATATTCCATTGCATGGATGTACCACAGTTTGTTTATCCATTCACCTATTGAAAGACGTCTTGGTTGCTTCCAGTGTTTGAAGATTGTAAATAAAACTGCTATAAACATTTACACGCAGGTTTTTGTGTAAACATAAATTTTCAGATCAATTGGGTAAATACCTAGGAGTGTGCTTGCTGGATTGTATGGTAAGGCTATGTTTAGCTTTGTAGGAGACTGCCAAACTGTCTTCAGAAAGTAACTGTACCATTTTGCATTTCCACCATCAATAGGTGAGAGTTCCTACTGCTCCACATCCTCATCAAAGTTTGATATTTCAGGTTTTAAATTTTCTATTTTTATTTTAGCCTAATAAATATAGTGTCTCATTGTTTTAATTTGCAATTCTCTGATGACAAATGATATTAAAACATATTTTCATATACTTATTTGCTATTTGTATTTCTTCTTTGGTGAGGTGTCTGTTCAGATCTTTTGTCCATTTTTCAATTATGTTATTTGTTTTCTTATTATTAAGTTTTAAGAGTTCTTTGTATATACAGGTATATGTGTTACAAATATTTCCCCCCAATCTGTTGCTTTTCTTTTGATTTTCTTAACAATGTCTTTCACAGAGTAGAATGCTAATTTTAATAAACTTTAACAGATCAATTTTTTCTTTCATGGATCATGCTTTTGATGTGGTATCTAAAATCTCATTGCTAAACCCAGTATCACATAGATTTTGTTTGTCACATAGAGCTATGTTTTCTTTTAGAAGTTTTATAGAATTGCATTTTATATTTAGGTCTATGACTCATTTTGAGTTAATTTTTCTGAAAAGTGTAAGATCTGAATCTAGATTTCTTTTTTTTTAATTTTAATTTGTTTCTGGGATCTCTATTCTGTTCCATTGGTCTATGAGTCTATTCTTTCTTTAGTACTATCCTGTCTTGATTAGTGTAGATTTATAGTAAGTCTTGAAATTGGGTAGTATCATTTCTGCAACTTTGTTCTTCTTCAATTGTCGGCTGTTTTGAATCTTTTGCCTTTCCATATAAACTTTAGACTCACTTTGTTGATATCCACAAAAAGCTTTTTGGATTTTTATTGAGATTGTGTTAAATCTATAGATTAAGTTGGGAAGAATTGACTTAACAATTTTGAGTCTTACTCTCCATGAACATGGAATATCTCTCCATTTATTTAGATTTTCTTTCATTTATTTCATTAGGATTTGTAGTTTTTCTTATATAGATCCTGTACATATTTTCTTAGGTATATATCTAAGCATTTCATTTTTTTCATACTGTTTTAAATGATATTGTGTTTTAAATTTTAAATTCCAATGATTAATTGTTGGTATATATAGAAGCCATTTACTTTTGTATATTAGTCTTATATCTTGCAACCTTGCCATAATCACTTACTAGTTCCAGGAGTTTTTTTGGTTGAATCTTTGGGATTTTCTACATAGACAATCAAGTTATCTCCAAAAACAGATAATTTTCTTCCTTCCTTCCCAATTTATATACCTTTTATTTCCTTTTCTTGTCTTATTCCATTAGCTACGACTTCTAGTGTAAGTAGTGTGAGGGAACAAACTTGCCTTATTCCCGATCTTAGGAGAAAACATTAAATTTTTTACCACTAAGTATGATGTTAGCTGTAAGGCTTAGGTAGTGTTTTTTTTAAATCAAGTTGAGGAAGTTCCCCTCTATTCCTGATTGGCTGAGTTTTTTGTTTTTTTGTAATTATCAGTGAATGTTGGATTTTTGTCAAATGCTTTCTCTACATCAATTGATACGATCTTCTTTAGCCTATTGATGGGGTGGGTTATATCAATTGATTTTTAAATGTTGAAACAGCCTTGATTTCCTACTTGGATATATCCTACTTGGTTGTGGTGTACAATTCTTTTTCATGTATTGTTGGATTCAATTTACTAGTATTTTGTTCGGGATTTTGCATCCATGTTCATGAGAGATTTTAGTCTACAGCTTTTCTTTCTTGTAATATGTTTAGCTTTGGTACTGGGGTGATGCTGGACTCATAGAATGAGTTGGGAAGTGTTCATTCAGCTTCTCTTTTCTGGAGAAGTCTGTAGAGAATTATATCATTTCTTTCATCAATGTTTGGTAGAATTTAGCAATGAAACCACCTGAGCCAGTGCTTTCTTTGTTGGGAGGACATTAATTGTTAATCTAATTTATTTACTAGATATAGGCCTATTCATATTATTGATTTCTCCTTTTGTGAGTTTTGGTAGTTCACGTCTTTCAAATAATTTGTTCATTTCATTTAAGTCATTAAATTTGTGGGCGTAGTTGTTTATAATATTTCTTTGTTATTCTCTTGATGTTCATGGGACCAGTGTGATGACTCCTCTTTCATTTCTAATATTGGTAATTTGTGCCCTCTTTCTTTTGGTTAGCCTGGTTGGAGCTTTACTAATTGTTTTTGTTGTTGTTGTTATTCTTTTAGTTTGTATTTATGCATCATAAGTGAGCATGCATTAATATATTTATAAGCCATTTATATTTCAAATTTCCCAAAAACACTAAGCTTTTAAAACTTTTTTCCAGCTTTATGGATGTATGATTGACAAATAAAAATTGTATACATTTAAGCTGTGCAATGTGTTGTTCTGATATATGTATACATTATGAAATGATTACCACAATGAAGCTAATTAACATATCCATCACCTCACATAGTTACCAGTTTTTTAGTGTGGTGGTGAGAACTCTTGCAATCCCCTCTCTTAGTAAATTTCAAGCATACAATACATTGTTATTAACTATAGTCGCCATACTGTACATTAGTCTCCAGAACTTATTTATCTTATAACTGAAAGTTTGCATCGTTTGATCGATGTCTCCCCTGTCCTCTGACTCCTCAGCCTTTGGTAACTACCATTTTATTCTCTGTTACTATGCGTTTGATTTTTTTTTTCTTTTTAGATTCCACATATAAGTGGGATCATGCAGTATTTGTCTTTCTGTGTCTGGCTTATTTCACTTAGTATAATGTCCTTCAAGTTCATCCATATGGTTGCAAATGGCAAATTTCCTTTTTTTTTTTTTTTAAAAAAAAGACAAATAATATTCCATTGTGTATACATGCCACATTTTCCTTATTCATTCATCTGTTGATGGACACTTAGGATGTTTCCATATCTTGACTACTGTGAAAATGCTGCAATGAACATGGGGTTGTAGATATCTCTGAGACAGGGATTTTATTTCCTTTGATATATACTCAGAAGTGAGATTTCTGGATCATATGGTAGTTGTGTTTTCAATTTTTTGAGGAACCTCCACACTATTTTCCATAATGGCTGTTCCAATTTACATTTCCACCAACAGTGTACAAGTGTTTCCTTTTCTCCACATCCTCACAAACACTTTTTATTTTTTGGATTTTTGATAATAGCCATCCTAACAGGTGTTAAGGTGATATCTCACTGTAATTTTGATTTCCGTTTCCATGATGATTAGTGATGTTGAACATCTTTCCATATACTTTTTGATCATTTGTGTGTCTTTTCTGGAAAAATGTCTCCAGTTCTTTTGCCCATTTTAAAATCAGATTATTAAATTTTTTTACTACTGAGTTGTATGTATTCCTCATATGGTTTTCATATTAACCCCTTATTAGAAATATGGTTTGCACATAGTTTCTCCCATTCGATAGGTTGCCTTTTCATTTTGTTAGTTGTTTCCTGTGCTGTGCAGAAACTTTTTAGTTTGATGTAGTCCCACTTGTTTATTTTGTATTTTGTCACATGTGCTTTGGTGTCAAACCCAAAATATCATTGCCAGGACCAATGTCTATTTGTTTATTTTCCTTTATGTTTTCTTCTAGGAATTTTACAATTTCAAGCCTTATGTTTAAGTCTTTAATCCATTTTGAGTTGATTTTTTGTATATGGTGTAAGATAAGGATCCAATTTTGTTCTTTTTCATGTGGTTATTCAGTTTCTCAACACTATTTACTGAAGAGATTGTCTTTTTTGCAGTGTGTATTCTTAGTGACTTTGTTGAAAATTAGTTGACCATATATGTGTAGGTTTATATCCAGGCTCTCTGTGCTGTTTCATGGGCCTATATGTCTGTTTTTATGCCAGTACCATACCATTTTGATTACTATACCTTTGTAATATAACTTGAAATCAGAAAGTGTGATACTTCCAGCTTTGTTCCTCTCACTCAAGATTTCTTTAGCTATTCAGAATCTTTTGCAGTTTCATATAAATTTTAGGGTTTTTAAAAATTTCTGTGAAAAATACTATTGGAATTTTGGTAGGGATTGCATTAAATCTGTAGATTGCTTTGGGTAAAATGGATATTTTAACAATGTGAATTATTTTAATCCATGAGTATGGATATCTTTCCATTTATTTCTGTTTTCTTCAGTTTCTTTCATCAATGTTTTACAGCTTTCAGTGTACAGATCTTTCCCCTCCTTGGTTAAATTTATTCCTAAGTATATTATTCTTTTTGATGCGATTGTAAATGGAAATGTTTTCTTTATTTTTTGGCTAGTTTGTTGTTAGTGGATAGAAATGCAACTGATTTTGTTTGCTGATTTTGTATCCAGCAACTTTACTGAATTCATTTATTAGTTTTAACAGCTTTTTGGTGGAGTCTTTAGGGTTTTCTGTATATAAGACCATGTTATTCACAAACAGAGGCAATTTTACTTTTTCCTTTCTGCTTTGGATTCAGAACTTTATCAATTTTATTGATCTGTTCAAAGAATTAGCTTTTGGTTTGGTTGATTTTCTGTCTTCTTCTGCTTTCAATTGGACTGATTTCTGTTCTAATTATTATTTCTTTCCTTACACTTGCTTTGGGCTTAAATTGCTCTTCTTTTTCCAGTTTTCTAAGGTGAAAGCTTAGATTGTTGTTTATTATTACTTTAAATTTTATTGATGTTGTAGTTGTTTATAATAAATTGTTGTTTTTTTACATCTTTCTTCTTTCCTAGTCTATGCATTCATTGCTATAAACTTCCCTCTAAGCACTTCTTTCACCACATCCCACAAATTTCGATAAGCTGTATTTTCATTTAGTTCAAAATATTTTAAAATTTCTCGAGATTTTTTTTGACCAATTGTTATTTAGAAGTGTATTGTTTGATCTCCAAGTATTTTGGAGTTTTCCACCTATCTTTGTGTTACTGAGTTCTAGTTTAATTCCATTGTTGTATGAGAGTAGATGTTATATGATTTCTATTTTTCAAATTTTTTTAAAATGTGTTTTATGACCCAGGATGTGGTCTGTCTTGGCGAATGTTTCATGTGAGCTTGAGAAGAACTTATATTCTGCAGTTGTAGGATGAAGTAGTCAATAGATGTCTATTATATCCAGTTGATTGATGGTGCTGTTGAGTTCAACTACATCCTCACTGATTTTCTGCCTGCCAGATCTATCAATTACTCAAAGAGGGGTATTGAAGTCTCCAACTATGATAGTGGATTTGTCTATTTGCCTTGCAGCTCTATTGGTTTTTGTCTCACATATTTTGATGTACTGTTATTTGGTGCATATATGTTAGGGACTGTTAATGTCTCTCTGGTTTTAATTGAGCATTTTATATGATTCCATTTTCTCTCCTCTCTTAACATATCAATTATACTTCTCTAAAAGAAATTTTTAGGAGCTGGCCCCATGGCCAAATGGTTAAGTTTGCACACTCCACTTTGGTGGCCCAGGGTTTTGCTGGTTCCGATCCTGAGTGCAGACATGGCACTGCTCATCAGGCCATGCTGAGGCGGCGTCCCACATAGCACAACCAGAAGGACCTACAACTAGACTATACAACTATGTACTGGAAGGCTTTGGGAGAAGAAGAAGAAGAAGGAGAGGATGAAGAAGAAAAGAAGATTGGCAACAGATGTTAGCTCAGGTGCCAATCTTAAAAAAAATTTTTTTTAGTGGTTTCCCTAGAGTTTGCAATATAAATTTATGACTAATCTAAGTCCACTGTCAAAAAGCACTACACTGCTTCATGGGTAGTAAAGGTACCTTATAACAGAGTATTTCCAATTCCTCCCTCTCATGCCTTGTTACATTGCTGTCATTCAGTTCACTTATCCATATCCTATAATCACCTAATGCATTGTTACTGTTATTACTTTTGAACAAAGAGTGGTCTATCAGATAAATTAACAATAAGAAAAATAAAATATTTTATTTTACTTTCATTTTTCCCTTCTCTGATGATCTTTCTTTCCCTATGTAGATCTATATATTTTTTTCTCTCCCTGAAGACCTTTAAACGTTTCTTGCAGAGGAAGTGTACTGGTGATGAATGCTGAGGGTGTTTTTGTCTGAGAAAGTCTTTGTTTCTTCTTCACCTTTGAAGGATAGTTTCATTGGATATAGAATTCTAGGTTGGTGGTCTTTTTCTTTCAGTGGTTTAAATATTTCCTTCCACTCTCTTCTAGCTTGCATGGTTTCTGATGAAAAGTCTTACATAATTCTTACCCTTGTTTCTCTATAAGAAAAGTGCTTTTTTTTCTCTGTTGCTGTCAAGATTTTTCTCTGTCTTTGGTTTTCTATAGTGTAAATATGATATACTTAGGGATAGATTTTGAAATATTTATCCTGCTTGGTATCTCCGAGCTTCCTGGATCTGTGTTTTGGTGTCTCATTAACTTGGGAAAATTCCTGGCCATTACTACTCCAAATATTTCTTCTGCTCTGTCCCCTCTTTGTTCCCCTTCTGGTGTTCCAATTATGCATCTGTTACACCTTTTTAAATTGTCTCACACTTATTGGATATTTTGTTCTCTTTTATCATCCTTTTTTTTTTTTCTCTTTGCATTTCAGTTCAGGAAGTGTCTATTGACATGTTTTAAATCTCATTGATTTTTTCCTTGGCTGTGTCCTGTTTAATGATGAGCCCATGAAAAATGTTCTTCATTTCTGTTACTTTTTTTTAAAAGAACATATTTTTTTGAAGAAAGTTTTGGGTTCATGGCAAAATTGAGAGCAAGGTACAGAGTTTCCCACATACCTCTGGCTCCCACACATGTACAACCTCTCCTATTATCAATATCTCCCACCAGAGTGGTATGTTTGTTACCATTGATGAATCTACATTGACACATCAAAATTACCCAAAGTCCATACTTTACATTGGGGTTCAATCTTGGTGTCGTACATTCTGTGGCATGTATCCATCATTATCGTATCATACATACTATTTTTCACTGCCCTAAAAATTCTCTATATACCCCTTACTCATCCCACCCCACCCTCTGCATTCCCTGAAAACCGAAGATCTTTTTCCTGTCTCCATAGTTTTGTCTTTTCCAGAATGTCATATAGCTGGGCTCATACAGTATGTAGCCTTTTCTGATTGGCTTCTTTCACTCAGTAATATTCATTTAAGATTCCTCTGTGTCTTTTTTTGGCTTGATAGGTCTTTTTTTAAGCACTAAATGATATTCCGTTGTCCGGATGAACCCCAGCTTATTTATCCAGTCGTCCACTGAAGGACGTCTTGGTGGCTTCCAAGTTTCAGCAATCATGAAGTTACGACGTTTTTTATTTTGAGCATTTCCTTTTGATTCTTTCTTAGACTCTCTCTCTCTGCTTTCACTATCCAGCTGTTCTTGCAATGCTGCCTACTTTTTCCATTAGAGTCTTTCACACATTAATCCTAGTTATTTTAAATTCCCAGTCTGACAATTCCAAAATTTCTGCCATATCTGAGTCTGGTTTTGATGATTGCTTTGTCTCTTCAGATCATATTCTGTCTTGCTTTTTATCATGACTTTCAATTTTTTGTTGAAAGCAGAACGTGACATATCAGGTAACAGGAACTGAGGTAAATAGGCCATTAGTGTGAGATTTTCTGCTAATGTGGCTAAGAGTTGGTCTGTGCTTAATGTTTGCTGTAGCTGTAGGTGTCAAAGGATTTAATTTCCTCTAGTATCTTTGTTTTTTGTCTTACCTCTTGTCTTTGGGTTTCCCTAGAAACTCCTTCTTAAACAGAGTCTGAGTCTTGCAGCTGTTTCTGCTGTAACCCCTTGTTATTACACTGGAGGCTCATTGATATGGGGCAAGGTGTGGGGCGAGGAGAAGATTTCTATAATCCTGTGATTAAGTCTCAGTTTTTAATGGGCCCGTGTCTCTGACCTGTGACCTTCACTGATGTATCTCACCTTTTTTCCCTTTTGGGTGAGTTTTTTAACGAATTGGGAAACTCATAGTCTTTGTATGTCTGAAAATGTCTTTTTTTCCACTCACTTTGAATGATAATTTATCTGAGTATAAAATTCAAGATTGCAGCTATTTTCTTTCAGCACTTTGAAGTTACTACTTTACTATTCTCTTGCCATATGTTGTTGTCGCTGAGAATTTTGCTGTCATTGTACATATCATTCCTTTGTAAGTTATCTATCTTTTCCTCTGAGAGTTTTAAGATTTTATTTTTTTACTTGATACTTTACAAGTGTTCTATGATATGTCTCTAGGTGTAGAACTACCTTCATTTAATCTATTTTTGATATAATAAATTATATTTTCTTTAATTCTGAAAAATCCTCAGTTCTAATGTTTTCAAAAGTTCTATTTCTATCATTATCCCTATTCCCTTTTTCTGGAGCTCCATTAGACCAATATTAGCTTCTTAATGTAGCCTCCATGTCTCTAAACTCCTCTTCTACACCTTTAAACCTATTTACTCTAACGTTCTTAGCAAATCCTTAAGCATTGTCTTTGTGTCCGTTTTAGAGTTTATCCCATTACGCTGCCTTTATCCATGAGAAGGATGTTCCATTGACCCAGAATCTTCCCCCAGCCCTAGTCTGTTCTCTGAAGACATCCATTCAAACCTGCCTACAAAAATCCCTTGAGATATATGAAAAACAGAGACAGCAGCTTCCATTTTTCTCTTTTTCTTAGGTTAAAAACCACAATTAAAAGTTATTGTGACTGTAAGTACGTCACAGTGAGTACTACCCCTTGCAATACAGTAATGGGAAGTTTGAGACGCAGATCAATACCTAAATTTTAATCAATAATTCTAGAAGTGTTCATTGGGAACTTGGTTTAGGTGTTGGGCACAGAGTGGGATTCTCATAGAAGCAGAGAGTAGAGAATGAGTTTCCCAGGAACTTATTGAGAGTTCCTTGTTTAAATAAAACAACTGATAGAAAAACCTTAACTGAAAGGTGACTTTTGGCATCTTACAAAGAGATTTCATGTTAGCAGCTTGGAAATTTCCCTGGGGTATGTAAATTAATCCTATGTGACTCATCTGGGTTTCGTTCACTTATTAAACAATAATTTGTTATATGTTCACATTATGTTTATTACCCTTCTAAGTGCAGGACCTATACTGGGGATTAAGACATGATTTCTACTTCCAAGGAGCTTATAGTCTAGTTGAAGACACAGAGAAGTAAAGTGGCATAAAATACAATGTGACAAGTGCTAAAAAGGGGATACCATGGGAAAGGATGTGAACAAATCTAAGGGGGTAAAGAATGTCTTCTTTGAGAAAGAGACATCTTGGCTGAGATTTGAAGCATGAGGAGCCATCCAATAATAAGGGGTGATGTGAGAGGGTATTTCCAGCAGAAGAGATGGTGCATGCAAAAGCCTCAGGGTGAAGCCAAGATGCCATTTAAAGAACTGAAAGAGATGGAGAAGATAAAATTCACCCAGGAAAGGGAAGAGAGTTGAGGCTGGAAAGCTACACAGGTGCCAGGTCCTATAAGGTGCTGTGAGTAATGTGAAGATGTTTGGGTACTGGGGAGCCACCAAAGAGACATAAGCAACGGAGTGACATGAATACATTTCATTTTCTGAAATATCCCTCAAGCTTCTGGAGACGGATGAAAAGACAAAATCTTGCTAACTACGGAGATATGGGGTGGGGTTGGATTAGTGAGGGAGAAGCAGGATTCAAGGGCAACTGACAGATTTCAGGCTTGGGTAAATGAATGGTTGGTGGGACCATTCAGTAAGATAAGGAGCATGGAAGGCGGATCAGAATTTGATGAGAATTACTTCATTTTTGTGGTATGACCTATGGGACATCCAAGTAGAGATATGCATAGAGAGCTGGATTTATGAGTTCGTTGCTCAGGAGAACTATCTGAACTTAGGATTTAGTTTGGAAATCATCTATTTATATAGATCTGTAATTCTCAACATTGATGGTTGTGAGATTATTTTTTCCCCCATTCAAAGTTCAAGGTAGATCAGGAGATTTTTTTAATCGAAAGATACTTGATGTACAATATCCTATTCATTTCAGGTGGACATCATAGTGATTCAATATTATATACATGACAAAATGATCACCGTGATAAGTCTAGTTACCATCTGTCACTATACAAAGTGATTACAATATTATTGACTCTGTTCCCTATGCTGTACGTTATATCCCCATGACCTATTTATTTTATAACTGGAAGTTTATACTTAATCCCCTTCACTTATTTCGCTGCCTTCCAATCTCTCCCCTTTTTGGTAACAACCAGTTTGTTTCCTGTATCTATGAGTCTGTTTCTGTTTTTGTTTGTTTGTAAATTCCACATATAAGTGAAGCACACGGTATATATCTTTTTCTGTCTGACTTATTTCACTTAGCCTAACACACTCTTGGTCCATCTGTGTTGTCGCAAATGACAAGATCGCATTCTTTTTTATGGCTGAGTAATATTCCAGTGTGCGTGTGTGTGTGTGTGTGTGTGTGTGTGTGTCTTGCATCTTCTTTATCCATTCATCTGTCAATGGACACTTAGGTTGCTTCCATATCCTGGCTATTGCAAACAATGCTGCAATGAACATGGGGATGTATATATCTCTTGGAATTAGTGTTTTCATTTTCTTTGGATAAATACCCATAAGTGGAAGTGCTGAATCATTGATAGTTCTATTTTAAATTTTTTTGAGGAAGCTCCATGCTGTATTATGTAGTGACTGCACCAATTTACATTCCCACTAATAGCACACAAAGGTTCCCTTTTCTCCACACCCTTGCCAACACTTGCTATTTTTTGTCTTTTTGATCATAGCTGTTCTGACAAGTGTGAGGTGGTATCTCATTGTGGTTTCGATTTGTAGTTCCCTGATGATTAGTGATGTTGAGCATCTTTTCATGTGCCTGTTGCCCATCGGTATGTATTCTTTGAAAAAACGTCGATTCAGGTCCTCTGCCCATTTTTTAATTGGATTGTTTGGGTTTTTTTGATATTAAGTTGTATAAGTTTCTCACATATTTTAAATATTAAGCCCTTATCAGATGTACGAGTTGCAAATATCTTCTCCCATTCAGTAGGCAGCCTTTTTGTTTTGTTGATAGTTTCTGTCATTGTGCAAAAGCTCTTTTAGTTTCGTATAGTCTCATTTGTTTATTTTTGATTTTGTTGCCCTTGCCTAGAGAGATTGGCCCCAAAAAATATTGTTAAGATTGATGTCAAAGAGCTGATTACCTATGTTTTCTTCTAGGAATTTTATGGTTTTAGATCTTACATTCAAGTCTTTATTTTGAATTTATTTTGAATCTAGTGTAAGATAGTGGTCCAGTTTCATTCTTTTGCATGTAGCTGTCCAGTTTTCCCAACACCATTCATTAAAGAGACTGTCTGTTCCCCATTATATATTCTTGCCTGATAGTGGTGGGATATTATCTGAACTTCTTGGGAGAATGTTTTAAAATGACCACTGCAATTCTCAGAGTTGAATCTTGACATCAATGCCCCTCCAGAGATATTTTTCTCTCCCTCTTCCCCAATTCCCAGTTAAAGGTATTGTCCTGTAGAGCCACTGCTCCTGATGAGTCCTCCGCTGTGTCAGGGCAGAAGAAATGTGGTTGAGATGGTGAGAGGGAACGTGATAGTCCAGGCAGAGTGTACAGAGTGAGAAGAGTACCCAGGGCAACACTCTGAAGACCTCATGATTCTTAGATTCCCATGCAACGTTTAGTGGCACTCTGGTTATATAAAGTGGGGGCCAGGCATAGCCTCAGGAACCATCCAGCAGAGGTTATTTGTGGTCTACTCCCACAGAGCTACATAGAGTCAGACTCAGCTCTTACAGACTTTGAGCTAATTCTGCCCAAAGACAAGAAGAATAAGTGGCTTCACCCCACCAGCAAGTGAGTCCAGATTTAGTTTTTCTCCCATTGACTTCTGCTTCCAGCATTTATTGGTTCACTCTCTGTGGTAGATTGATCACACCAATAGCCCCAATTAACGGTCTCTCTATATCCAAATCCTTTGCCTTGTAACTTTGTAATCCCCTCCTATTCTGACTCGGGTCTTGGCCACATGACTTTCTAAGGCCAATGTGATACTTGCAAATATGGTACAAGCAGAGGCTGGAAAAGTGCTTATAGGTTTCCAGGTACTTTCTTGCTCCTCTGATTTCCCTGTGAGAACCAGACTAGCTCTCTTGGACCCCTGTCTAAGACTAGCTTTCTCTTGGCTTGATCTCTGTTGTCTTGACCCTTGCTCCTGACATGAGAAGATGCTTGGGCTACCCTGATGGAAGGATGCCAGAGACACATGAAGGAGAGCTGTGTTGTTCCAGAGGAGGCCATCCTAGATCATCCAGACCCAACCCATTGCCAATTCAAGGTAGACGCATGAGCAAGCCCACCCAAAATCAGTCAACCCTGGCCCAGATTGGCAGAAAGTACACTCGAATCAACACAAAGCCCAGCAAACCTAGAGGCTTATGAGTAATAACAAATGGCTATTGTTTTACGCTACTAAGTTTTGGGATGCTTTGTTATACAGCAAGAGCCAACTGATACAGAAACGGTAGCTAATGATGCTCAGTCATTCAACAAACCTTTGTGGAATGCCTGTATTTTTCTTGTGGCTTGTGGAAAGTTCTGCAAGGCCTTTTCCTAACTGCCACCATATTGGTTCTGTCGGCATGACCAAGATTCTACCCCTGTGTCCTTGTCCAGAACTTCACATCCCCACTGGGATATGAGCTGCCCTAATGCTCCACTGGCTTGACTGGGCTCTGACCCCTACTGAGTTCTTTTCAGCCCCCTCACTTCCTGGGCTCCTTCTTTGAAGGGATGAATCGCCTAGAATCACTGTCCCTTATTTAGAGCATCTCTTCTCACCTAGCTGTCTACGGCTTTGCCAACCTGGTCATATTGGACCTTCAAGGGTGTAGACACGGACCTGAAGTATGCAGCTGTGCATTGCCTTCCTTTGGACACTGCCTGGCCAGCTGGGTGGACAGCTGTCCTCTGTAAGGGCTTGCTCCTCTTTTGGTTTGCCAGGGCTGCCATAACAAAGGACCACACGCTGGGGGGCTTCAACAACAGAAATGAATCTGCTCACAATCCCGGAAGTTAGAAGTCCGAGAACAAGGTTGATTCCTCTGAGGCTCTCTCTTCATCTCGTAGATGGCGGTCTTCTCCCTGTGTCTTCAGATGGTCTTCTCTCGGGACGTGCCTGTGTCCAAATTTTTTCTTCTTATCAGGACACCAATCATATTGAATTCGGGCCAACCCTAATGCCCTCATCTTAACCTCGTTACCCCTTTAAAGACCCTCTCTCCAAATATAGTCACGTTTTGAAGTGCTGGGGGTTAGGATTTCAACATATGAATTTTAAGGGGATGTAATTCTCCCCTTAACACTCATCATGCTCAAATCTAGCTTTCTTTGTCTCCCTCTGGCCTACGTGTCTGGGGTCTGAGCCTGCTGGGCCTTCAACCACCTGAGCTGTGACAATTGAGCTCACATGCATATTGTCCCCCACATAGAGTCTCTTGGTCATTGCAATTTTGAGGCGATGATGCCCAGTTTTCTTCTCTTCACGTCATTGGTACCTAATTAGCTGTTGTACTTGTTAGCAACAGTAGTTTTGGTGAGAGTAACTGAAGTCTTGAGTGATACCACTTGCTAGCTGAAATGAAAAGGCAGGAGGATGACATAAACTGCCAAGGCGAAGGCCACAAAGGTGCTTCCTAGGGGCACCTTGTCCTCAATGCAGGAGCAGCGCTTCCTGCAGCCAGCCTGTTAGAAGGCCGTGACCCAGGTGGTGAGGGCCTCGGGAGGTGCTTCAGGGGGAGCAGTGCCCACATCAGTCCTTGAGGACCCACAGGGTTCTCTGGTAGGAGGAAGCCAACACCCGGGAGGCATCATTGTATCACAGAAAGGACTTTGGAATGAGGCAGAACTACATTTGATCCCGATTCCACCATAGCTGCTTATAAACTTGGGCAAGCCATTTAACCTCTCTGGACCTCAGTGTCCTTATCTGTAAAGCAGGGAGAGTACCCCCCTACCTCTGAGAGCTGTTATAAGGGCTGACAGTGCCCAGCACTGTGCCTGGCCCCTATTGGGTACCCGTATGTGACTAAAAGTGGAATGACCCCCAGCTGGGAAGATAGGATGGGCCTGTCTGAAACTTTTGGGTGATACTGACATCTCATGGAGTGGTTGGATAACACCAGTCTGAAAGCCTGTCCAGAATTTTCTCTTTCCTTAAGCTACCTTCTACGTGCATGTGCTTGTGTGCACAAATGCACACATACACACGGATACGCAAGATGCATACTGAGCAAGTAAGCACCGTCCACAGGTCTGTGAACACACACACATGTGACTACACACAGTGCACACGCCCAGGCACACAGAAACTCATACAGCCCCAGGCTGTCTGTCTACTACAGATGGACACACATGCACAAGCGTGCACACACACACAGGTGCCAGTTTACAGTGGCTGTTTCCCTCCCTAAAACGAGACCCTGAATTCGTCACAATATGGTCTCTAATACATATCTATATATTGGAGACCGTATATTTCCTCCCCTTCAATATATCTAAAATTAAATACTAAAAGAGGGAAAATCCAAGCGGAGAATAGGAAGCCATACATACAGATTGCAATCACCACCCAATGTTGCTGGTGGAGAGAAATGGATGTTGAGCTTTGCATGTTAAAAATTGTGTTGAATTAGATAAGAAAATCCCGTGTAGACTTTGTTAATGATTCATAATCAGCTAATAAGCTCATCTTGAGGAGAATAATGATCCGCGGACCTGTTGGCTCGTTTATCACGGTGTTTTACAACATTGGCAAAGAAACTAATTAAATCCTCGCATCATTACAGAGAATCCCTTTTAATAGAGATACAATGATGCACTAGAGGCTACAGATTACACTGCAAATTGTACCAAGAGATTTTGGACAGCGGGTTTTAATTAACATGTGAGCCAGAAGCAGCTCGCTTAAATAATAACCAGCGCTGGAACCATCTGCAAAGAGGAGCCAGGCGGTGGGAGGAGGCAGGGACTCAGGCCCGGGAGGCAAGGAGAGCGTTGGCTGGGGCCGGGCCTGGGGCGTGTTTCAGAGTCCGGGCTGTGACTGCAGAGGAGAGGGGAGAAACTGAGGTGGGGCGTGAGTCCAGAAAGGGAGGGGGAAGCAAAAGCTGGGACAGGTCAAGGTCAAAGATCAGACCAGGTGAAGGAGTGCAGCCTTGATGGGGAAGGTGGAAACCTGAGACCACACTGATGACGGTGGCAGAGCCGGATGAGCTCTAGGCAAGCCTCCCATTTTCCATTTGGAAAAAACAAAACCAGAGAGACCATTCTATGAATAAGCCTCCCCACGGACCCCTGTCTGGCGTGGATTACATCTCTTGGCAGTCAGTTCAGCAAGTTGCTAAGACCTGCTGTAAGGCAGGTGGAATGGGTACCCAAGAGGGACCAAATGCTCTGGCTTCCGCTTGGGAGTCGGGGGTACTCCCATAGCCAATGAGCCTTTGGTAACTGGAGTCCAAGGCTGTTCCCACATGATCTTCTGTAGTCTGGCTTTCAAAGAGAAACTTCAGCCAGTAGGGCTGCAGATAGACAG